>NC_134356.1:217167221-217532221 GCF_048569485.1 Anomaloglossus baeobatrachus | reverse complement strand
CACACATACAGAGAGAGGCACACACACACACTGACACACACGCACACAGAGGCAGACACAGTCTTTTCCTCTCCCTCCCTTTCTCTCCCTCCTTTTCTCTCCCTCTCCCTCACTCCCTATCTCTTTCTATTTTCTCTCCCTCTCTCTCTTTCCTCTTCTCTCCTTCCTTTTTTCTCTTTTTCTCCCTCTCTTTCTCTCCCCCTCTTTTTCTCCCTTTCCTTCTCTCCCTCTCCTTCTTTCCTTCTCTTTCTCTTCCCCTTTCTCTCTCTCTCTCTTCCTCTCTCCCTCTTCGTTTCTCTCTCTCTTTTTCTTCCTCTCTCTCTCCACTCACCTTGGTATTGATACCATCTCCAGCTGTTTGATTTGAATATCAGCTTCGGCTGTCTGCCTTTACCTGTATCACCTGACCATTATTATCTCCTATGGTACGCAAGTGTGTTATCATACCTGTACTAATTACCTCTCTCCATGTGATTAAGAGCATACTCTGCAAAAACGTGTGGAACCTTGCCATTATTTGCAAACCCCCGGTTGTCCTCCGAGACCCGTGGTTCCTTACTCTGACCAGTGATGTACGTTCCGCAGTATATCTTCATGTATATTTGTATTATTCTGTACATAATCTGTGTATCACCTGTATATAATGCACTCATTATTGTTATTGTCTTCACACCTTTTCAGGCAACAACCTTGAGAAAGGCTCTATGCCTAAACGTTGGTGCTGTTGCTCTGGTTAGGTTCCTTTTGCAGTGTATTAGTCAATAAATTCATTTTTGCATAATTCCCCCCTTGTCTTCATTTTGAGTGCTGGGATTCTTTTTACTATATGATTCTTTATCCCCTAAGCACCTTTAGTGTATGTGGTGAAGCCTGTAATTTCTATATATTTACACACACAGTCAGACACACACACACACACACACACACACACACAGAGTCAGACACACACACAGAGTCAGACACACACACACAGAGTCAGACACACACACACAGAGTCAGACACACACACACAGAGTCAGACACACACACACAGAGTCAGACACACACACACAGAGTCAGACACACACACAGAGTCAGACACACACACAGAGTCAGACACACACACAGAGTCAGACACACACACACACACAAAGACGGAGACACAGACATAGACAGACACACATACAGAGACACACACAGACAGACACACAAAGACACACACACACAAACACACACACAGAAGCAGACACACAGAGAAAGAAACAGACAGAAAAACACACAAACAGAAAGACATACGCACACACACACCCAGACAGACACACAAACACAGACAGACACATACAGAGACAGACACACACAGCGAAAGACACACACACAGGAACAGAGACACAGACAGATACACACAGAGACACACACAGAGACAGAAACACATACAGAGAGACACACTCACAGAGACATACACATATAGGCAGACATACAGAGAAAGAGACACACACACACACACACACACAAACAGAAAGACACACACACACACACAGAGAAAGACAGACACACAAACACACAGACATACACACACACAGACAATCACAGAGACACACTCACAGAGACACACAGAGACATACACACAGAGAGGCAAACAGACAGAAACACAGACACACACACACACACAGAGAAAGACACACAGAGACATACACACACACACACAGGCAAACACAGACAGAAACAGACACACACACACACACAGACACACACAGAGACTGACACACACAGACACACACACAGAGACAGATACGCACACACAGACACAGACAGAGAGACACACACACATACACAATTATACACAGAGAGAGAGACACACTGAGAAACAGAGAGACACACAAAGAGAGACAGAGAGAGATACAAACACACACACACTCACACAGACACACACACACAGAGACAAAGAGAGAGAGAGAGACACACACACACACACATACACAGAGAAAGAGAGAGAGAAACCGGAGCTGGAACGTTCAGACGGAGACGGAGCTGGAGCGTTCAGGCGGCCATTCTCTGACAGTATGAACCACAGAGGGTATCCAGGCTTACATTATATTGGCAAGGGCTTGAGTAAGCGCCCGACGTGAGTCAGAGGCCAGGTGCCACTCCCAGAGCAGTGACTGGGACTGTGGCACCTGACCCCCAGGGTAGAGACGGACACGTGAGGATAGTCAGACACACAGACACACACACACAGTCAGACACACACACAGTCAGACACACACACAGTCAGACACACACACAGACACACACAGTCAGACACACAGATACACACACACAGTCAGACACACACACAGACACACACAGAGTCAGTCACACACACACACACACACAGAGTCAGACACACAGAGTCAGACACAGACACACACACAGTCAGACACACAGTCAGACACACACACAGTCAGACACACACACAGTCAGACACACAGACACACACAGTCAGACACACAGACACACACACACACAGTCAGACACACAGACACACACACACAGAGTCAGACACACACACAGTCAGACACACACACAGTCAGACACACACACACAGTCAGACACACACACACAGTCAGACACACACACACAGTCAGACACACACAGACACACACAGTCAGATACACACAGACACACACAGTCAGATACACACACACACACAGTCAGACACACAGACACACACACACAGTCAGACACACAGACACACACAGACACACACACACACAGTCAGACACACACAGTCACACACACACACACACAGTCAGACACACACAGTCAGACACACAGACACACACACACAGTCAGACAAAGACACACCCAGAGTCAGACACACAGAGTCAGACACAGACACACACAAACACAGAGTCAGACACACACACACACACAGTCAGACACACAGAGTCAGACACACACACACACAGAGTCAGACACACACACACACACACACAGTCAGACACACAGTCAGACACACAGAGTCAGACACACACACAGACACACACAGAGTCAGTCACACACACACAGAGTCAGACACACACACACACACACACAGTCAGACACACACACACAGTCAGACACACAGACACACACAGTCAGACACACACACACACACAGAGTCAGACACACACACACAGAGTCAGACACACACACACAGAGTCAGACACACACACACAGAGTCAGACACACACACACAGAGTCAGACACACACACACACAGAGTCAGACATACACAGACACACACACACACAGAGTCAGACACACACAGACACACACACAGAGTCAGACACACACAGAGTCAGACACAGACACACCCACAGAGTCAGACACACACACACACACAGTCAGACACACACACACACACAGAGTTAGACACACACAGACACACACAGAGTCAGACACACACAGAGTCAGACACAGACACACCCACAGAGTCAGACACAGACACACACACAGTCAGACACACAGAGTCAGACACACACAGTCAGACACACAGACATACACACACACACACAGAGTCAGACACACAGACACACACACACACAGTCAGACACACAGACACACACACACACAGTCACACACACACAGTCAGACACACACACACAGACACACACACACAGTCAGACACACACAGAGTCAGACACACACACAGAGTCAGACACACACACACACAGTCAGACACACACACACACAGTCAGACACACACACAGAGTCAGACACACAGAGTCAGACACACACACAGAGTCAGACACACACACAGAGTCAGACACACACACAGAGTCAGACACACACACAGAGTCAGACACACACACAGAGTCAGACACACACACAGAGTCAGACACACACACAGAGTCAGACACACACACACACACACACAGAGTCAGACACACACACACACAGTCAGACACACACACACAGTCAGACACACACACACACAGTCAGACACACACAGAGTCAGACACACACACACACACACACACACACAGTCAGACACACACACAGAGTCAGACACACACACAGAGTCAGACACACACACACACACACACACACACAGAGTCAGACACACACACAGAGTCAGACACACACACAGAGTCAGACACACACACAGAGTCAGACACACACACAGAGTCAGACACACACACAGAGTCAGACACACACACAGAGTCAGACACACACACACAGAGTCAGACACAAAGACAGATACACGATAAACACAGACACACACATACACTGACACACACGCACACAGAGGCAGACAGTCTTTTCCTCTCCCTCCCTTTCTCTCCCTCCTTTTCTCTCCCTCTCCCTCACTCCCTATCTCTTTCTATTTTCTCTCCCTCTCTCTCTTTCCTCTTCTCTCCTTCCTTTTTTCTCTTTTTCTCCCTCTCTTTCTCTCTCCCTCTTTTTCTCCCTTTCCTTCTCTCCCTCTCCTTCTTTCCTTCTCTTTCTCTTCCCCTTTCTCTCTCTCTCTCTTCCTCTCTCCCTCTTCGTTTCTCTCTCTCTTTTTCTTCCTCTCTCTCTCCACTCACCTTGGTATTGATACCATCTCCAGCTGTTTGATTTGAATATCAGCTTCGGCTGTCTGCCTTTACCTGTATCACCTGACCATTATTATCTCCTATGGTACGCAAGTGTGTTATCATACCTGTACTAATTACCTCTCTCCATGTGATTAAGAGCATACTCTGCAAAAACGAGTGGAACCTTGCCATTATTTGCAAACCCCCAGTTGTCCTCCGAGACCCGTGGTTCCTTACTCTGACCAGTGATATACGTTCCGCAGTATATTTTCATGTATATTTGTATTATTCTGTACATAATCTGTGTATCACCTGTATATAATGCACTCATTATTGTTATTGTCTTCACACCTTTTCAGGCAACAACCTTGAGAAAGGCTCTATGCCGAAACGTTGGTGCTGTTGCTCTGGTTAGGTTCCTTTTGCAGTGTATTAGTCAATAAATTCACTTTTGCATAATTCCCCCCTTGTCTTCATTTTGAGTGCTGGGATTCTTTTTACTATATGATTCTTTATCCCCTAAGCACCTTTAGTGTATGTGGTGAAGCCTGTAATTTCTATATATTTACACACACACAGTCAGACACACACACACACACACACACACACACACACACACACACACAGAGTCAGACACACACACACACACAGAGTCAGACACACACACACACACACAGTCAGACACACACACACAGAGTCAGACACACACACACAGAGTCAGACACACACACACAGAGTCAGACACACACACACAGAGTCAGACACACACACACAGAGTCAGACACACACAGAGTCAGACACACACACACACAGAGTCAGACACACACACACAGAGTCAGACACACACACACACACATAGTCAGACACACACACACACACACACACAGAGTCAGACACACACACAGAGTCAGACACACACACAAAGTCAGACACACACACAAAGTCAGACACACACACACAGAGTCAGACACACACACACAGTCAGACACACACACACACACAGTCAGACACACACACACACACACAGTCAGACACACACACACACACAGTCAGACACACACACACACGATACACACAGACACACACATACAGAAAGACACACACACAGACACACATACAGAGAAACAGGCACACACACACAGACACACACACAGAACACATACACAGATACACACACACACACAAAGACAGACACACACACACAGACAGACACACATACAGAGACACACACAGACAGACACACAAAGACACACAAACACACACACAGAGGCAGACACACAGAGAAAGAAACAGACAGAAAAACACACAAACAGAAAGACATACGCACACACACACCCAGAGACAGACACACACACGCCCAGACAGACACACAAACACAGACAGACACATACAGAGACAGACACACACAGCGAAAGACACACACACAGGAACAGAGACACAGACAGATACACACACAGATACACACAGAGACACACACAGAGACAGAAACACATACAGAGAGACACACTCACAGAGACATACACATATAGGCAGACATACAGAGAAAGAGACACACACACACACACACACAAACAGAAAGACACACACACACACACCCAGAGAAAGACAGACACACAAACACACAGACATACACACACACACAGACAATCACAGAGACACACTCACAGAGACAGACACACAGAGACATACACACACAGAGGCAAACAGACAGAAACACAGACACACACACACACACACAGAGAAAGACACACAGAGACATACACACACACACACAGGCAAACACAGACAGAAACAGACACACACACACACAGACACACACAGAGACTGACACACACAGACACACACACAGAGACAGATACGCACACACAGACACAGACAGAGAGACACACACACATACACAATTATACACAGAGAGAGAGACACACTGAAAAACAGAGAGACACACAAAGAGAGACAGAGAGAGATACACACACACACTCACACAGACACACACACACAGAGACAAAGAGAGAGAGAGAGACACACACACACACACACACATACACAGAGAAAGAGAGAGAGAAACCGGAGCTGGAACGTTCAGACGGAGACGGAGCTGGAGCGTTCAGGCGGCCATTCTCTGACAGTATGAACCACAGAGGGTATCCAGGCTTACATTATATTGGCAAGGGCTTGAGTAAGCGCCCGACGTGAGTCAGAGGCCAGGTGCCACTCCCAGAGCAGTGACTGGGACTGTGGCACCTGACCCCCAGGGTAGAGACGGACACGTGAGGATAGGCAGAGCCTAACGGCCGGCCGGTGTGCATGTTTTAAAGTTTTTTTGTGTATCTAGGAGAGCAGTGTTTTTGTCAGTAGGAGATCTGTAGGTGTATGTGTGGCATAAAGTGTACGTCAACGCCAGTTCTCTTTGCAGCAATCCCAGTCTGCAACCCAGGGAGTGAGTCCAATTCTTAAAAAAAGACAGGCCGTGGGGTTATTATTTACTTTTCATAAATTTTTAGCAAATTGATGAAATTACACCTATCAAAAAAAAAATTAACAGCCTCCTCCGCAACCCCTCTAGCTGTGTAATCCATCGCCAAGATAAGTGTATCTTCCACCATTTCAGGTAGAAGTAATCTTTAATCAATTTGCTCCTAATTTAGACAAAGTAGCTGTAAGATTTATCAAGCAAACTGTACATGTGAAAGCTCTGCTTATTTTACAACAGGTGTAACATGTATTTACTAAACGGCAATTTTTTATTTGCATGAACTATACTAGTTTTTTATTGTAGTAGGTAATAGTAGATGATGAGGTGGTCTTCACCTATAAGATCCATCCATCTCTTGGACTGGGCACTATTAATGCTATTTACTGGGCCCCAGATATTTAACTACAACTCAATATTCCTTCTAAAAAGGCAGTCAGGCACATAACGTTTACTGGAAGAATGCTAAAATAGTAAGCAAAAGTGTGACAACTACAACTACTTATCAGTGCTAAAGGCACCACAAAAGAACCCAGCACGGTTAAACTCTTCCAATTTACCCATGACAATAGAAACGGCAAAAATGCATTATAAACAAATGTACTTTTTAGCTCCAGTATCTGTAAGAGAACAATAAATGTTGGTAAAAAGTGTGTGTGTCTTCCAGTGTCGGAGAAGCTTCTACTGATGGAGAACGCAGATAGCATCCTTCCTGGTGACTGAAACACCTATTCTCTTCCTCCTGCCCTACATGTATCAGTAATTGTACCTGTGCCTCTTACCACTATCTTGTGGTTTCTTTATTGCTGCATACTATGGTAGCAATTTTATCTTGTGTATATATTGCTTACAAATGATAATACTACCTCCTTGCACGTGACACTTTATTTGTTGTTGGCAATTTAACACAAATATTTAGAGTACCTGGTTCTTGTATCCCCCCCCCCCCCCCCATTGAGACGCCTTGCTTATTTTAACTCACATGTTAATATTTTAAATATCCTAATAAAATATTATTTTTAACCATGTTTGGGTAATTGGTAAATTCTATTTATCCCTAGTGAATACCTGAGTCTAAGGGGTACTTTACACGTTGCAACATCGCAGCCGATATATCGTCGGGGTCACGTCGTAAGTGACGCACATTCGGCATCGTAAGGTATGTTGTAGTGTGTGACAGCGACGTGCAATTGCGATTGAACGAAAAACCGTTCATCGCATGCACGTCATTCATTCCTGACGAATTGAACGTCAGATTGTTCATCGTACCTGGGGTAGCGCACATTGCAGTGTGTGACACCCCGGGAACGATGAACAGATCTCACCTGCCCCCTGCGGCTCCCGGCCCACAATGCGGAAGGAAGGAGGTGGGCGGGATGTTTACGTCCCGCTCAGCTCCGCCCCTCCGCTTCTATTGGCCGGCTGCCGCGTGACGTCGATGTGACGACGAACGTCCCTCCCACTCCAGGAAGTGGAAGTTCGCCGCCCACATCGAGGTCGTATGGAAGGTAAATATGTGTGGCGGGGGTTAATCGTTTGTGTGGCACATTCAACAAAATTGAACGTGCCGCACATACGATGGGGGCGGTTACGATCGCATACGATATCACGTCGTTCATTTCCATAATGTCGCTTCTGCTGCTGATACGATGTTGTTTGTCGTTCCTGCAGCACCACACATCGCTGTGTGCGAAGCCGCAGGAACGACAAACATCTCCTTACCTGCGTCCAGCGGCAATGCGGAAGGAAGGAGCTGGGCGGCATGTTATGTCCTGCTCATCTCCGCCCCTCCGCTCCTATTGGCCGGCCGCTTAGTTACGTTGCGGTGACGCCGAACACACCTCCCCCTTGAAGGAGGGATTGTTCGGCGGTCACAGCGACGTCGCCGACCAGGTAAGTGCGTGTGAGGCTGCCATAGCGATAATGTTCGCTACAGCAGCAAGCACAAGATATCACATGTACGACGGGGGCGGGTGCTATCGCGCTTGACATCGCTAGCAATCGCTAGAGATTTCGCAGCGTGTAAAGTACCCCTAACATATAAAAACATTTTTTGGTGCTGTGCTAAACAAGTATTGGTCATTATATAGAGAATAATTGTATATTACATGTACTGTGTATCCTCTATATATACACTATACCCACATGCAAACAAATCTACCATATATATACACTACAGTTGTGTGTATAATATATATATATATATATATATATATATATATATATATATATATATATATATATATAGTAGAGCTACATATACTGTATATTCACACATCCATAATAGAGTGTGTGTGCTAAATATACAGTATATATACATACACCATATATATACAAGTATATTTGTATGAGGTAGATACATGCATTTACAGTACACACATAATACATATACATGCTGCATATACTGTATATACATATGTGTGCGTATGTATGCATATAAGCATGTACACGTATATATGGGTGGTATATGCTGCACAGACTGGATATCCACATGTCACATATATACACTACACCATATGCACATACACCTACTATAAACTGCATACATATTACATACACATATCTATACACACTTGTACAGGCATTACACACTGTATGTAAATAGATAGTACATGTATACTGCACACATAGATCCACCACATGTACACTATAACTTACATCAGTATTTGTATGCAATAGTGTACAGGAAAGAAACATAAACAGATACAATCTATTATGGAAAGATCTGCTCCTCTTTTGTGGTTTGTACCCACTCCTTGTTTTGGCTTACAACTTCCAAACCCAAATCCAGGCCAAAATCTGTGTGTGTGAATGTGTCCTTATAGTGTTACTATCCAAGGCCTGAAGAACGACTCCTCTGTAAAGTACATGGGTCACAGCCGCAATTGTCATACCCTCCCCACCTTCTCGTATGTGTAGTGCTATTGCCTGACGCTGCAGGAGCTCTGCAGTCCAGATGGGAGCGCAAAAGGCCAATTCCTATGGAAAGGATTTATTCTTATACCCACAGGATGGCAGCAGTATTATGGGATAGTGTTTTTAGGATTTCTCCAACAGTTCCTGCAACTTCAGCCGCTCAATAAAGAGATGTGATACAGGGGCGAGGTGTGACCGCTGCTGCAATCCTTCCATCCTGCACTACTGCGGCCATTGTACTGGGGTCCTGGAGAGTTCCACTACAGGGAACACGGCGGAGGGGAGAAACAGGCAGGAGAGACAAAGTCTGAATTTCACTCCATGACTTGTGAAAAACATATAGAATTCCATTATCGATACTTATCCGTGACTTTGTGATGAGCTTTTCCTGCAGAGTCTGAGATAAATCACAATCTTCCATCTCTGGCATGGAGGAAACGCTGCTCTTGTTCGGCATCTAAGGGGTTACAACTGCTGGGAAGAAGACTGCGCTGCTCAAGTGATCGCCTGCAGCTGGTGCGAGTGGAGGATCCAGCTGTGTCATCAGAGAGAAGATGATGATGTCATAAGGAGAATGTGATGATGTCATAGACAAGCCCACAGCTAGCATAGCACTATCTCCTACAATTCATTTTTGCAGTAGATTGAAACAGTAATAAGTTTTATGTATAAATATATAAAGGAGTCATACTGGTACTAATATACAGCAAAGCTCATTTTATCTGTGCACGGATCTGACTCTTCTATATAGAAATTGGTATAAAGGGAACCTGTCAGGTCTCTTCTTCCCTCCAACCGAGTATCATGCATATCTGTGTGCCAAATCCCCCCTAACCAGCCCTGTGTAATGCTATTTACTAACATCAATGCTTAATAAATAAAGCTGTATAAAGTGCGCTGTTCCTGTGCTAATAAGGCTCTGACTAGTGGAAGGAGCGTCAGTTCCTCAGATTAGTCGCCCTCTTTCCCTGTGGCTGTGATAACATGATTTCCACACATTGCGTCACCGCGGCTCCTGAAAGTCTTGCTCATGGAGATCAGGTTATCACAGCGGCTGTTATTAAACATTGATGTTAGTAAATAGCATTACACAGGGCTGGTTAGGAAGGGGATTTTGGCATCCACATGTGACTGCTGCTGGGTGGAGGGCATAGGTGACCTGACAGGTATTGGTGACTACCTGCTGCAACCACTAGAGGGAGCATAGGAGCTACTAGAATAAAGCCATACATTACATGTACTGTGTATACTCTATATACTGTATATACTATACAGACAATGCACACACACTGCATACTGTATACTCTAGACCTACAGATACTATATTTACACAAACCTGCCATATATACACCACATACAGATACACATAGACTTTATAGACGCCATACTTTACATATCTGAATATTCACACATCCACCTTATATACACTGCACATATATACAGTGGCTATATATAGATGAGTGCTACATATACTGAATACATATGTATTTATATACACTGCACACATATTTACTCACTGTAAATACACAGTATAATCAAACACATCACATATCTAACTACATATATGTATGTTTACAGGGAATCTGTCACCAGGTTTTGGCCACCTAATCAGAGCAGCATAACATAGGGGCAGAGATCCTGATTCCAGCAATGTGTCAATTACTGGGCTGATCAGTGTAGCTTTGATAAAATCACTGTTTAATCAGCAGACGATTACCATTACAGGACTACTTGGCGTGCGTCAGGTAGTCCAGCATATCCATGAGCTCTGTATAACTGCTAGATCTGCAGCAGAGAAAGCAGTGATTTTATCAAAATGACAGTAAACAGCTCAGTAAGTGACACATTACTGCAATCAGGGTCTCTGTCTCTATATTATGCTGCTCTCAGTTGGGGGAGCAAAAACCTGGTCACAGATTCCTTTTAAAATACACACATTACACATACAAGCTACGATGAAAGTATATACAGTATACATACACCACATATATATATATACACTAGCTGTACTACCCGGCTTCACCCGGGTTAATAACTGCTGTTAACAAAATAGAATGTATTAACAAAAATGTATTCTGCACACAAAAAACACAAAACAGATATAAATGTAATTATTAAATTGTTACCTATATTAACCAATCAGAGCTCAGATTAATTGACCCAAACAACGCGTTTCAGATGTGAAGCCTCCTCAGCCATGTCCTTTGTTCTTCTAGAGACTCCCAGGACTGGGAGTGACAGCAATATCTCCTACATTTCATTCTTTGCAGTACAGTATCTCTTTTGTAATCTGGAATTAATATTTATTTAGGTTTCTCTCTATAACCACTGCCCCTCCCCCCAGCTCACACAAAACAGTATTTACCCCTGAATCTCTACTATTGTGCCTATGATACATTGCATAAATATGACCATCCTGATACAAACATGGAGCCTAATTTTGGCCACTTTTAGCCTGAAGCCATGAACGCTCTATTTGTTGCACATATCTGCAGCACACAGGTGGAATATTCGGGGCTCTGTCATTTCTTTATACCGGATGACTTAGCTCAGAGCTGTGAATCCTCTCTAGATGATGACACGACACTACCTGCAGCCGCCAGCAGAGGGAGCACGGGAGCTGACTGCACAAGGCCATCCACTCCATGCACCGTGTGACTGCTGCGCCCCCGCGGGCTCCTCCCTCCGGCCTCGGTCACCGCTCTATTCCTGCTCCCGGCTGTCGTCCTTCTCTAGTGCTCCGGCCGCCGGGGACAGGAGCGGAGGAGCGGTATGAGATCCTGGGACCTCCGGTTACTGCAGCAGGACCGTTGGGGACTCGCAGCATGCAGAGGACGTCGCACAGCGTGATGACATCACTACGCGCGGCCCTGCGTCTACATCGCGCGACCTTGCGTCCACTGTGAGACGTGATATAGAGGAGGAGATGGAGACTGCGGTGGACAGGGAGCCTGGATTATTGTGAGTGTAAGCTTTTTATATTGTTTGGCCACGGAATGGGGGGCTGTAGGGGAGACTTCATAGCTATGGGGACATTATACTGGGGGCTCCCCTTGCTGTGATCCTCTTCCTGCTGTGACCCCACCCCCACCTGCTGTGATCCCACCCCCACCTGCTGTGACCCCACCCCCACCTGCTGCGAGACTCCCCCCACCTGCTGTGAGACCCCCCCACCGTCCATCCGTCCCTCTGTCCATCCTTCCGTCTCGTCCATTGTGACCGTCACGGGAACACTGGGGGCTCTATTACTTTCTAGGAGCAATATGTGGGCACTTTTCTAGGGCACTTACACAGGGCATTAATATTTTCTAGGGGGCAATTTTACCATCTAGAGAACAGAAAGGAGGCATTTTACTGTGTAAAGGGCACAATGGTGGCATTAATATGTGGGGGGCACAGTGGTCGCATTATTATGTGGGGGCACGATTGCATTATTATGTGGGGGCACAGTGGGGGCATTATGTGGGGGCACAGTGGGGGCATTATGTGGGGGCACAGTGGGGGCATTATTATGTTGGGGGCACAGTGGTGGCATTATTTGGGGGCACAGTGGGGGCATTATTATGTGGGGGCACAGTGGTGGCATTATGTGGGGGCACAGTGGTGGCATTATTATGTGGGGGCACAGTGGGGGCATTATTATGTGGGGGTACAGTGGTGGCATTATTATGTGGAGGCACAGTGGGGGCATTATTATGTGGGGGCACAGTGGTGGCATTATTATGTGGGGGCACGATTGCATTATTATGTGGGGGCACAGTGGGGGCATTATTATGTGGGGGCACAGTGGGGGCATTATTATGTTGGGACGCAGTGGGGGCATTATTATGTGGAGGCCCAGTGGGGGCATTATTATGTGGGGGTACAGTGGTGGCATTATTATGTGGGGGCACAGTGGTGGCATTATGTGGGGGCACAGTGGGGACATTATTATGTGGGGGGCACAGTGGTGGCATTATTATGTGGGGGCACAATGGGAGCATTATTATGTGGGGGCACAGTGGGGGCATTATGTGGGGGCACAGTGGGGCATTATTATGTGGGGGCTCAGTGTGGGCATTATTATGTGGGGGCACAGTGGGGGCATTATTATGTGGGGGCACAGTGGGGGCATTATTATGTGGGGGCACAGTGGGGACATTATTATCTGTGGGCACAGTGGGGGCATTATTATGTGGGAGCACAGTGGGGGCATTATTATGTGGGGGTACAGTGGGGGCATTATTATGTGGGGGCACAGTGGTGGCATTATTATGTGGGGGCACAGTGGGGCATTATTATGTGGGGGCACAGTGGGGGCATTATTATGTGGGGGCACAATTACTATGTGGGGGGCACAGTGGTGGCATTATTATCTGTGGGCACAGTGGTGGCATTATCATGTGGAGGCACAGTGGTGGCATTATTATGTGGGGGGCACAGTGGTGGCATTATGTGGAGGCACAGTGGTGGCATTATTATGTGGGGGCACAGGGGTGGCATTATTATGTGGGAGGCACAGTGGTGGCATTATTATGTGGCAGGCACAGTGGGGGCATTATTATGTGGGGGGCACAGTGGTGGCATTATTATGTGGGGGGCACAGTGGGGCATTATGTGGGGGCTCAGTGGGGGCATTATTATGTGGGGGCACAGTGGGGGCATTATTATGTGGGGGCACAGTGGGGACATTATTATGTGGGGGCACAGTGGGGGCATTATTATGTGGGGGCACAGTGGGGACATTATTATGTGGGGGCACAGTGGGGGCATTATTATGTGGGGGCACAGTGGGGGCATTATTATGTGGGGGCACAGTGGTGGCATTATTATCTGTGGGCACAGTGGTGGCATTATCATGTGGAGGCACAGTGGTGGCATTATTATGTGGGGGGCACAGTGGTGGCATTATGTGGATGCACAGTGATGGCATTATTATGTGGGGGCACAGGGGTGGCATTATTATGTGGGAGGCACAGTGGTGGCATTATATGTGGGAGGCACAGTGGTGGCATTATTATGTGGGAGTCACAGTGGGAGCATTATGTGGGGGGCACAGTGGTGGCATTATTATGTGGGGGGCACAGTGGTGGCATTATTATGTGGGGGCACAGTGGTGGATTTACTATGTGGAGGCAAAGTGGGGGCATTATTATGTGGGGGTACAGTGGTGGCATTATTATGTGGGGGCACAGTGGGGCATTATTATGTGGGGGCACAGTGGGGGCATTATTATGTGGGGGCACAGTGGGTGCATTATTATGTGAGGGCACAGTGGGGGCATTATTATCTGTGGGCACAGTGGGGGCATTATTATGTGGGGGCACAGTGGGGGCATTATTACTATGTGGAGGGCACAGTGGTGGCATTATTCTCTGTGGGCACAGTGGTGGCATTATCATGTGGAGGCACAGTGGTGGCATTATTATGTGGGGGGCACAGTGGTGGTATTATTATGTGGGAGGCACAGTGGGGGCATTATTATGTGGGGGCACAGTGGTGGCATTATTATGTGGAGGCACAGTGGTGGCATTATTATGTGGGGGCACAGTGGTGGCATTATTATGTGGGAGGCACAGTGGTGGCATTATTGCGTGGGAGGCACAGTGGTGGCATTATTATGTGGGAGGCACAGTGGGGGCATTATTATGTGGGGGGCACAGTGGTGGCATTATTATGTGGGGGGCACAGTGGTGGCATTATTATGTGGGGGCACAATGGGGGCATTATTATGTGGGGGTACAGTGGTGGCATTATTATGTGGGGGGCACAGTGGTGGCATTATTATGTGGGAGGCACAGTGGTGACATTATTATGTGGGGGGCACAGTGGTGGCATTATTATGTGGGGGTACAGTGGTGGCATTATTATGTGGAGGCACAGTGGTGGCATTATTATGTGGAGGCACAGGTGGCATTATTATGTGGGGGCACAGTGGTGGCATTATTATGTGGAGGCACAGTGGTGGCATTATTATGTGGGGGCACAGTGGTTGCATTTTTATGTGGGGGCACAGTGGTGGCATTATTATGTGGGGGCACAGTTTGGGCATTATGTGGGGGGCACAGTGGGGGCATTATTATGTGGGAGCACGCACAGTGGTGGCATTATTATGTGGGGGGCACAGTGGTGGCATTATTACTATGTGGGGGCACAGTGGTGGCAGTATTACTATGTGGGGGCACAGTGGTGGCATTATTATGTGGGGGTACAGTGGTGGCACTATTATGTGGAGGCAGAGTGGTGGCATTATTATGTGGAGGCACAGTGGTGGCATTATTATGTGGGGGCACAGTGGTGGCATTATTATGTGGAGGCACAGTGGGGGCATTATTATGTGGGGGCACAGTGGTTGCATTATTATGTGGGGGCACAGTTTGGGCATTATTATGTGGGGGCACAGTTTGGGCATTATTATGTGGGGGGCACAGTGGGGGCATTATTATGTGGGAGCACAGTGGTGGCATTATTATGTGGGGGCACAGTTTGGGCATTATTATGTGGGAGCACTGTGGGGGCATTATTATGTGGGAGCACAGTGGGGGCATTATTATGTGGGGGGCACAGTGGTGGCATTATTATGTGGGAGGCACAGTGGTGGCATTATTATGTGGGGGCATTATTATGTGGGGTGCACAGTGGTGGCATTATTACTATGTGGGGGCACAGTGGGGGCATTTTTATGTGGGGGCGCAGTGGGGGCATTATTATGTGGGGGCACAGTGGGGGCATTACTATGTGGGGGCACAGTGGGGGCATTATTATGTGGGAGCACAGTGGGGTCATTATTATGTGGGAGCACAGTGGGGGCATTACTATGTGGAGGCACAGTGGTGGCATTATTATGTGGGGACGCAGTGGGTGCATTATTATGTGGAGGCACAGTGGGGGCTTTATTATATGGGGATATAGTGGTGGCATTATTATATGGGGGCACAGTGGTGGCATTATGTGAGGGCACAGTGGGGGCATTATTATGTGGGGCACAGTGGGGGCATTATTATGTGGGGGGCACAGTGGTGGCATTATTATGTGGGGGCACAATGGGGGCATTATTATGTGGGGGTACAGTGGTGGCATTATTATGTGGGGGGCACAGTGGTGGCATTATTATGTGGGGGGCACAGTGGTGGCATTATTATGTGGGAGGCACAGTGGTGACATTATTATGTGGGGGGCACAGTGGTGGCATTATTACTATGTGGGGGCACAGTGGTGGCATTATTACTATGTGGGGGCACAGTGGTGTCATTATTATGTGGGGGTACAGTGGTGGCATTATTATGTGGAGGCACAGTGGTGGCATTATTATGTGGAGGCACAGTGGTGGCATTATTATGTGGGGGCACAGTGGTGGCATTATTATGTGGAGGCACAGTGGTGGCATTATTATGTGGGGGCACAGTGGTTGCATTATTATGTGGGGGCACAGTGGTGGCATTATTATGTGGGGGCACACTTTGGGCATTATTATGTGGGGGGCACAGTGGGGGCATTATTATGTGGGAGCACAGTGGTGGCATTATTATGTGGGGGGCACAGTGGTGGCATTATTACTATGTGGGCGCACAGTGGTGGCAGTATTACTATGTGGGGGCACAGTGGTGGCATTATTATGTGGGGGTACAGTGGTGGCATTATTATGTGGAGGCAGAGTGGTGGCATTATTATGTGGAGGCACAGTGGTGGCATTATTATGTGGGGGCACAGTGGTGGCATTATTATGTGGAGGCACAGTGGGGGCATTATTATGTGGGGGCACAGTGGTTGCATTATTATGTGGGGGCACAGTGGTGGCATTATTATGTGGGGGCACAGTTTGGGCATTATTATGTGGGGGGCACAGTGGGGGCATTATTATGTGGGAGCACAGTGGTGGCATTATTATGTGGGGGCACAGTTTGGGCATTATTATGTGGGGGGCACAGTGGGGGCATTATTATGTGGGAGCACAGTGGGGGCATTATTATGTGGGGGCACAGTTTGGGCATTATTATGTGGGGGGCACAGTGGTGGCATTATTATGTGGGAGGCACAGTGGTGGCATTATTATGTGGGGGCATTATTATGTGGGGGTACAGTGGTGGCATTATTATGTGGGGGGAACAGTGGTGGCATTATTACTATGTGGGGGGCACAGTGGGGGCATTATTATGTGGGGGGCACAGTGGTGGCATTATTGTGTGGGGGGCACAGTGGTGGCATTATTATGTGGGGGGCACAGTGGTGGCAATATTATGTGGGGGGCACAGTGGTGGCATTACTACTATGTGGGGGCACAGTGGTGGCATTATTATGTGGGGGCACAGTGGTGGCATTATTATGTGGGGGCACAGTGGGGGCATTATTACTATGTGGGAGGCACAGTGGGGGCATTATTATGTGGGGGCACAGTGGTGGCATTATTATGTGGAGGCACAGTGGGGGCATTATTATGTGGGGGGCACAGTAGGGGCATTACTATGTGGGGGCACAGTGGGGTCATTACTATGTGTGGCAGTAAGAGAAGTGGTTTTTGTGCACACAGCAGGTGCAGTAATAGGGCACATATAACAGCAGTGGCTCAGTATTGGGGTGACGGCAGGATGAGGAGTTTGTGCAGGTTGGGATTAGATGAGGTTCGGTGCCGGAAGTGTGAGGAGTGAAATATGTCTTTGTTGTAATCTCTGTAGATGACTTGTGGCTGGAAGAAGTTGTCATGTCGGTCTGGGCCAGATGGAAAACACAGAAAAGGTGAACAACTCCATCGGAAAGAACGTCAGCTGTAAGTCACCATCTATAACTGCACTGTGACCTCTTGTATGTGCTGCAGCACCGATATCTACCACTATATAGTCACGATATAGTGGTAATATCAGTGTCATCTGCCGAGGTTCCACTATATCCACCATTAGTCTGCGCCACCATAGTTATCATGGTTACCTGGTAAGGGGCCCACTCAGATGTTTTGCCCCCCCTGAGCTGAAACCCTAGCTACGCCACTGCCCCCAATGTACAGGTGGTGTGCACGGGGGATTTCAGCAATATCATTCACCCATATTGGGACAAACACAATGCGGGTACTCCCTTAGAACACTATCCTAACTCCAAATTTGGGGACACGGTGGCTGAACTGGCACTTTCAGATCTGTGGCCAATCAGAAACCCTGGAATCAAGCGATTCTCGTGCTATTCCAAAACACACAACACTCTGTCCAGAATAGACCTGATCTTGGGCTCGGAGGGTATACTGCCACTGGTGGAAAACACAGAATACCTTCCTAGAGGTTTATCAGACCATTCCCCACTGTTGACACCACTTCATATTTTACCCGGGCTTGATCGTACCCGTAGCTTGCGGTCCTTCAATCCTTTTTGGCTACAGATTATAGATGTGGGCCCGGTTGAACTAGCCCTTGAATACTATTTTCAGGACAACTGTACGGGGGAGATGTCGCTTAACACTGTTTGGGATGCCATGAAGGCCTGTCTGAGGGGGTCACTGATACAGGGGGTCAGTAGATCTAAAATTAAGTCGGCACAATTTGAAATGTTTCTTAAAGAACGGGTCCAGACGACAGAACAGAAATACATACTGTCAGGGGATACACGGGACTTACTGGAATGGAGGGAGGCACAAGAAGCATATGACTCTCACATTAAGGAACGGGCCACTAACAAAAGACAGAGCAACAACTAAATGTGCAGGCAGCAGGAGCCGGCTTCTGCGGACGCTGGTAACCACGGTAAACATCGGGTAACCAAGAAGCCCTTACCTTGGTTACCCGATATTTACCTTAGTTACCAAGCGCAGCATCGCTTCCACGCGTCGCTGCTGGCTGGGGGCTGGTCACTGGTTGCTGGTGAGATCTGCCTGTGTGACAGCTCACCAGCAACCCGTGTAGCGACGCTCCAGCGATCCCTGCCAGGTCAGGTTGCTGGTGGGATTGCTGGAGCGTCGCTTAGTGTGACATCTCACCAGCGACCTCCTAGCAACTTACCAGCGATCCCTATCAGGTTGTATCGTTGTTGGGATCGCTGGTAAGTTGTTTAGTGTGACTGGGCCTTTACTCTAAATTGATAACAAAGGGAAAAGGGCGAGAAACTTCTGCAGAACTTATCTATAATGATGAGGGAGGTTTGGGGAGAAGAGAGTAGCATGGGAACAGGTTAGATTCTTCATCAAAAATGACATTTAAATGTGTACAATGCCAAACAAAGCAAAAACGCAAAGAAAAACAAAAGTCTAATTGGATTAATTGATAAATGTAATAATGGTTCTTAAGAACTTGTGTCTAGGAATGTGTGGAGCTGCAGATTTGACATGATCTCTCCTTTCTACAAGCCTGTTTAATGTTTGTTGGGGAGGGTTGGGAGGGGGTAGAGGCTGGGTAGCCTCCAATGTTTATTTGGTTGTAACCTGTAAAACTTTAATAAAAACACTTAATTAAAAAAAAAGGAAATAAAGGTGACCCGCCTGCCTATGTCATCACGACCACACTCGTTAAGTAAATAAAGGTGACCCGCCTGCCTATGTCATCACGACCACACTCGTTAAGTAAATACGCTTAACTATGTCATCACTTTGTGATGTCACAATGATCAAAGGCTCTAAATAAACTGTATATCAGATAAGCACTTATGATGACCCACTCTTATAATATGCCCATAAGCAATAATGCACAATAACAATACATTGATTAAATAAGCGTTGTGCTACACAGCCAGCACAGAGTCATACATATAGCTTCATTACAGGTTATTATAGCTCACTGCTAACATGTCAGGGCATGCTAGATTTTTGATAACAATGAAAGATAATTACCTTTCACAAATGGTACAGGACCCCACAAGAGGGGGAGCACTACTAGACCTTGTACTAACCAATAGGCCAGACCGCATATCAAATATACAAGTTGGGGGTTACTTGGGGAATAGTGATCACAAAATAATAAGTTTTCATGTATTCTTTACTAAGATGTATAGTAGAGGGGCTACAAGGACACTAAACATCAGGAAAGCAAATTTTAAACGGTTGAGAGATGATCTTAGTACATCATCCCAGTTTATTGCACTAAGTAATAAAAGTACACAAAGCAAATGGGAGACATTTACGAGCATCCTGAATAGGGCTTGTGCAGAAAATATACCCTATGGGAACAAACATGCTAGAAATAGGAGGAAACCCCTATGGCTAAATAGAGCTGTAAGGGAAGCAATAAAAGTAAAACAGAAAGCCTTAAAAGAATTAAAGAGGGTAGGTAGTGATGAGGCATTATATAATTATAGAAAATTAAATAAAATATGTAAAAAGCAAATTAAGTTAGCTAGGTTTGAGACAGAGAGACTCATTGCGAGAGAAAGTAAAAATAATCCTAAAATATTCTTTAACTACATAAACAGTAAAAAACTGAAAAGCGATAGTGTTGGCCCCCTTAAAAATAGTCTTGGTGAAATGGTGGAAGGGGATGAGGGTAAAGCCAACCTGCTGAATGACTTTTTTTCTACGTTTTTTATACACGAAAATGCCATGGCAGATGACATGACCAGTGATACCATAAATTCACTCTTGAATATTACCTGCTTAACCCAGCAGAAAGTACGCCGCCGCCTCGAAATCACTAAGGTTGACAAATCTCCGGGCCCGGATGGCATACACCCCAGAGTACTACAGGAATTGAGTTCTGTGATAGATAGACCATTATTTTTAATCTTCACAGATTCCTTAATGTCAGGGTCGGTACCGCAGGACTGGCGCATAGCAAATGTGGTGCCAATATTCAAAATGGGGACAAAAACTGAGCCGGGAAATTATAGGCCGGTAAGTTTAACCTCTACGGTTGGTAAAATCCTTGAGGGTTTCTTGAGAGATGCTATACTGGAGTATCTCAAGAAAAATAACCTTATGACAGAGTATCAACATGGGTTTATGAGGGATCGATCCTGTCAAACTAATTTGATCAGCTTCTATGAAGAGGTACGTTCAAGCCTGGACCAGGGAAATGCAGTGGATTTTGTGTATATGGACTTTTCAAAAGCTTTTGATACAGTGCCACACAAAAGGTTGGTACATAAAATGAGAATAATGGGGATAGGGGAAAATATGTGTAACTGGGTTAAAAACTGGCTCAGTGATAGGAAACAAAGGTTGGTTATTAATGGTACGTACTCGGACTGGGTCTCAGTTCATAGTGGGGTACCACAGGGGTAATATGTTATAAGTTGTAATATTATATTGGCTAAGTGTCTGCATGTCAGTTATAACATATTGTGTTATGATTGGAGATGAGCTATCCTGAACTGTAAAGTTCGGGGATCATACCAGACACTGGGTGTTCAGGGCTCGAACTCCAACACAGACTTTTAAAATAAAAAGTCTGTGTCCGAGTTTGAATGCTGTTCGTTTGCTAATAAAGTTTGTTAAAAGGCTGCAGTGCAACCAATTAACAAACTTTATTGCATGAGGAAGATTGCTGTGAACAAAATTAAGGCATTTAAAAAAAATGGAGAGGGCTCCCTCTATGTTTATAACTAGCCAAGGCAAAGCAGACAGGAGGGGTTAGTATTATCAGGCTGGGAAGGCCCATTGTTATTTGGCCATTCCCAGCCTAAAATAGCAGGCCCCAGCCACCTCAGAAGTGGCACATGCATTAGATGCAGCCATTCTGGTGCTTCGCCTGGCTTTTCCTGATTGTCCTTGTGTGGTGGCAATGGGTTTAATACTTTTGAGCTTGACGTCAGCTGTGAATTGACAGCTGGCATTAACCCTGGGGGTTAGTAATGGAGAGGTATCTATCAGACACCTCCATTACTACCCCGGCTGAAAGAAAAAAGTTCATGGATAGCATATGTGCTTTTTGCGAATAACAGAATATTGCAGCTTATTGTTACTAGATTTTGTTATATGGGACGTTGATCTATGGATCTAGTCTGATTGCCATATGTGGAGTCGGGAAGGAATTTTTCCCCTAATATGGGGCAATTACCATCTGCCTCATGGGGTTTTTGCCTTCCTCTGGATCAACACATTAGCTTTTAGGCTGAACTTGATGGACTTAAGTCTTTCAACCTTAAGGCTATGAAACTGTCTTTGTATTGAGGCTTAAGGGTGTAGGCCGGGGTTTCTTTGGGACCTGCATTAGTGGAGTGTTTTACTCCAAGTCTATCCCAGGAAGCCTTTTTGAACTGACGTCCTTAGACAGATCCCAACATTTAGGGGGGGGAAAGCTTTAGTTAGTTAAAGGAGTTTTCCCATGAGCAAACTTAATTTTAACATAAATTTTAATCAAATCTTGGAATAATAATAATTTCCAGAATTGGATGTAATTAAAAAAAAATGTTCCTGTGTGGAGATTATCTTATATATGTGCCCCTGCTACTGTAATGGCCGTGTCTGACCGTACAGGGACATGGTCTGATCATACTCCTGGGCAGGGGAGGACTTGATCGCAAATTATTCTTTCTTTGAGGTAAAACATTTTTTTAAAAGCAAGTAGGGAAATGTTTTACCTCACAAAAAGAATTAGCTGGGATCCTGTTTAATTGATTAAGTTTAACTTTATTCATGGGGAAACCCCTTCAAGGGTGAATTAAAAGCAAAGCCACAGAAAGATTTAGGTTTTTTTCTTGCTATATTGAACTTATGAGCTTTCAGGGAATTTTAATTCCTTTTTCTGTGGCTTTGCATTTAATTTTAGGTAGGGACTCGCAAGAGAATGAGGACCCTTGACGTGGGTTGCGAGCTTGTATATTTTGGCCAAAATATTGACCCATGCCACATAAATTTATTATATATTTTTGCACATTATATCTCTTTATGCAGGATGCAGCCAAGCCCATCTATGTTGGCCTTGTAAACTAGGGTGTCTGTGATAGTGGGGTGCACTGATAGAGTGCTGGGCAGCCCGCCTAATCTAATACTATGGGCATCACTAATAGGCTGTAAGCCAGGCACTGGCACTTCATGTGTGTGACCAGCACCCTATGCAGGCCTTATCTGTGTGCAATGTTAATACTGAGCAATCACCCCTCCATAATTTGGCAGGTTGTGAGTGGTTGTCTCATCAGCATTAGATGCTGTAACCTGGGCAGATGAATACCGTTGACCATTTTTTGCTATATTGAACTTATGAAATTTTGGGAAATTTTAATTTTTCTGTGGCTTTGCTCATAATTTTAGTATAGGGACTCAAAAAATAATGAGGACCCTTGACGTTGGGTTGTGAGCTTGCGTATTTTGGCCAAAATATTAACCAATACCTCATTTATGTATCATATTTTAATGTACATGATTCTTGATTTCAGCCAATCCCATCTATGTTGGTCTTGTAAACTAGGGTGTCTGTCCCGGTGGAGTGCAATGATAGAGCATACCTCCCCACTTTTGAAGAAAGGAAAGAGGGACAAAGTGAGAGGCGCGCTACACGCGCCGCAGCAAATTTTGGCCACACCCATTTGGCAGTAAAGATCATTCAGCAGATGCCCCAGACTGTTCATTCATAGACATAGCAGCCAAAATGTTCTTATTTATATGTGTCACTATATTACATATTGCTTATTTCTGTCTATAAGGTCGTGTTCACACGTTGCATGAATTCTGTTTTTCTGCCGCTGTCCGCACCAAACTACACAATCCATTTTTGCTGCATTTTGTATGGTTTTTCTCCATTATTTATTCATAATAATAATAATAACACCTGCAGAAAAAACGCAGCATTTACGCTACGTGTGAACGCTGCCTCAGCAATAAATTTTTATTACATGTTTCATGGGTTTTAATAAAATAATAAACTGCGCCATTTTTTTCCGCGATTTACCGATCCCCATAATTTTTTTCCACATTTCCTTATAGTAGTTTTATGGGAACAAATGAATCTGACTCTTTCCTTCACCTACAAAGAGATGCAATATCTACCTATCTATCTATATCTATCCATGTGTCTATCGATCTATCTTTCTATCTATCTATCCATGTATCCATCTATGTATGGATAGTCGGGAGTGGTGACTCCTGAAGTAACTGTCTAGGTTGCAGACGGTGGTCTGGGCTTAGAGGAGTCGGACCCCCGGTCGCAGGGGATTGTGGCAAGGGGCCTGGAATTGTTAAGGAGGACAGCCGGCAGCCTAGCACTATCACCGGTCCGGGACCGAAGGCACGACGGGGTACACAGACCCTAGGTCGGGGAGTAGCTTCAGGCAACCCGACAACCTGAGGAGAACGGAGCCTTTATGATCTGTTCCCACCCGCTCCAGAATCGGGGCATTAGCGCAACGAAGCGGATAGGACTTTCCAAATCCAAAACTGTCCAGAAAATCCCAAGCGTGAGCCCTGAGAGCAAGCTCCCATACTTAGCCATAGTAGCGAGCGGGGCCCGGCTAGTTCCATGCTACTGGACCCACAAGTTGAAGTCAAACTAAGTGCCAGGAGGCAGGTCACGAATCACCAGGCAGCACCATTGGGGACGGGACCCGGACGAGCTCCCCTCAGTGGCAGCGGTACCCAGAGACTTGGTTTACCTGGTTGTCAGTGTCTGTTTATGAACTGAGTGAGTACGAGAGTGACCCCTGCATCCCCCTAACCGTGGAGGGTTACAACACCTTGCTGCCCCACTTCATCACCCCGGGTACTCCCAACGGCAGCGGCAGTTTTATGGGAAGAAATTAATCTGACTCTTTCCTTCACCTACAAAGAGATGCAGTATTTATCTATCTATCCTTTATATCTATCCTCTATCTATCCTCTATCCATCTATCTAATCTATCCTCTATCCTTCTATCTAATCTATCCTCTATCTTCTATCCTTCTATCTAATCTATCCTCTATCCTTCATCCTCTATCTAGCCTCTATCTATCCTCTATCCATCTATCCTCTATCTAACATCTATCCATCTATCCTCTATCCTTCTAATCTATCCTCTATCCTTCATCCTCTATCCTTCTATCTGATCTATCATATATCCTCTATCCTCTTTCTTCTATCCTTCTATCGAATCTATTCTCTATCCTTCATCCTCTATCCTTCTATCCTCTCTCTTCTATCCTATCTCTTCTATCCTCTATCCATCCATCTATCTAATCTATCCTCCATCCATCCATCTAGTCTATCCTCCATCCATCCATCTATCTAATCTATCATCCATCCCTCCCTCCATCCCTCCCTCTGTCCCTCCATCCATACCTCCCTCCATCCATCCCTCCCTCCATCCATCCCTCCATCCATCCCCCCCTCCATCCATCCCTCCCTCCATCCATCCCTCCCTCCATCATTCCCTCCCTCCATCATTCCCTCCCTCCCTCCATCATTCCATCCCTCCCTCCATCCCTCCCTCCATCCATCCCTCCCTCCATCCATCCCTCCCTCCATCCATCCCTCCCTCCATCCATCCCTCCCTCCCTCCATCACTCCCTCCCTCCATCCCTCCCTCCATCATTCCCTCCCTCCATCAGTCCATCCCTCCCTCCATCCCTCCCTCCGTCATTCCCTCCCTCTGTCCCTCCATCATTCCATCCCTCCCTTCCTCCCTCCCTCCCTCCATCCCTCCCTCCTTCCATCCATCCCTCCTTTCATCCATCCATCCATCCCTCTATCCCTCCATCCCTCCCTCCCTCCATCCATCTTTGCAGCTGGATAATCTACTTCTGATTTCTCTACTGCAGTATAGAGGTTAAGATTACCAAATTTTCCTATGTTTTACAATATGGGCAGTGGCTCAGTGGTAGAGCCGCTGACTATGGAACAATGAGCTTTTACAGTTCACAGGTTCGAGTCCCGGCTGCCCCCGATAATCCAGAGCAGATGATAATTTAATTTAATTTATTCACTGCACTGAGGGGAGGAGCCGGGACATCAGCTGTGAGCCGCGGGAGTGCGGGACAGACCTCTAAAATCGTGGCAGTCCCGCAGAATCCGGGACGGTTGGGAGGTATGTAGAGCACCGCAGGGCCTGACACTCGCAGAGCACCGCACCGTAGGGAATGGAATCCCTGTTGGCAGTGGAATCAGCCGCTGCCAACAAACCACAGATCTCCAGAGTAAACAGTACTGAAAAAATAGTTCTACCAAAGTGTCTCACAGTAATTACTGATACATTTACTGGCAGCAGAAAAATAATTAAATAATACGAATCTATAAATATCTACATCTCTTTTTAGTAATGCATCAACAAACGTGTCATACAGTTAAAAAAATATCAGATACTATATAGTGATATTGAACAACACCCACCATACCAAAACCAATAATACTACTATACATTGCAAAATAATGCCGCCACACCATGACCAAATATTATCACCACATTGAGTCTGAATATAACCACCATCCTGTTACTGAGCAAAGCCCACTGCACCAAGACCAGTTGGTTCACACCACAAATCCCCAGGGATAATACACACAGTGATGTCACAGTACAGAAATAATATACAGTGGAACCTTGGTTTACGAGAACAATCTGTTCTGGGAGTGTGCTTGTAAACCAAGTTACTCGTTCAGCAAAGCAAAATTTCCCATAGGAAATCATTGCAATGCAGACAATTCCTTCCACAACTTTTTCAATGTCCCATCCTGGTCCCCTATTCTATCATTCCACACACGCACACATTATGCTCACCTTACCTTCCATTCCATCGCCAGCCTCCTGGTTCTTGTAGTTCGCCGGTACAGGATGTGTAGTGGGTAACCATCGCAACCGATGCCGGAGCTTCCGCTCCCAGCACGCTGACGTCAAAGGTAGGAACCACTTGCCTCTGATTGGCCAGCGCACTGCCTTTGAGAAGCGGCTGACAGCGGAAGTTTCTCCATCGTTGCGATGGTTACTGGATACACATCCTGTACCGGCGAACTACAAGATCCATGAGGCCGGCGATGGAATGGAAGGTAAGTTGAGCATAATATGTGTGTGTGTGTGTGTGTGTGCGCGCACGCGTGTGTGTTTGTGTGGACTGCAAGAGTGGGTCAGAGCGCGGTTAAAGTACAGAACCGGAAGTGTGTGCGGTGAGGATTTTCTCCTCCAGCAAAGCATTGCTCGCAAACTGCGTTACAAATCTACAGCAAGCTTTGCTCGTATAGCGAGATACTCGCACACCAAGTTACTCGTAAACCGAGGTTCCACAGTATATACAAAAAAGGGGTGCACACCCAGACAAAATCCATAAAACCGCTGCACGATCACAATATGACCAAAACAGAAGAAAAAAAAAGCTCACACATAATGGATGCCCACACCAGAAAATGGAAATGCATATAAATATAACAATCTTTATTAAATCCAAAAGGACAGTAAAAACACATAATAAAATTATTTAAAGGGAATCTGTCACCAGATTTGGTGACTATACGCTGCGGCCACCACCAGTAGGCTCTTACAGTCAGGGCCAGAAATATTTGGACAGTGACACAAGTTTTGTTATTTTAGCTGTTTACAAAAACATGTTCAAAAATACAATTATATATATAATATGGGCTGAAAGTGCACACTTCCAGCTGCAATATGAGAGTTTTCACATCCAAATCGGAGAAAGGGTTTAGGAATCATAGCTCTGTAATGCATAGCCTCCTCTTTTTCAAGGGACCAAAAGTAATTGGACAAGGGACTCTAAGGGCTGCAATTAACTCTGAAGGCGTCTCCCTCGTTAACCTGTAATCAATGAAGTAGTTAAAAGGTCTGGGGTTGATTACAGGTGTGTGGTTTTGCATTTGGAAGCTGAAAATCCATCAGAGAGATAGCAGACATGCTTGGAGTAGCAAAATCAACAGTCGGGTACATTCTGAGAAAAAAGGAATTGACTGGTGAGCTTGGGAACTCAAAAAGGCCTGGGCGTCCACGGATTACAACAGTGGTGGATGATCGCCGCATACTTTCTTTGGTGAAGAAGAACCCGTTCACAACATCAACTGAAGTCCAGAACACTCTCAGTGAAGTAGGTGTATCTGTCTCTAAGTCAACAGTAAAGAGAAGACTCCATGAAAGTAAATACAAAGGGTTCACATCTAGATGCAAACCATTCATCAATTCCAAAAATAGACAGGCCAGAGTTAAATTTGCTGAAAAACACCTCATGAAGCCAGCTCAGTTCTGGAAAAGTATTCTATGGACAGATGAGACAAAGATCAACCTGTACCAGAATGATGGGAAGAAAAAAGTTTGGAGAAGAAATGGAACGGCACATGATCCAAGGCACACCACATCCTCTGTAAAACATGGTGGAGGCAACGTGATGGCATGGGCATGCATGGCTTTCAATGGCACTGGGTCACTTGTGTTTATTGATGACATAACAGCAGACAAGAGTAGCCAGATGAATTCTGAAGTGTACCGGGATATACTTTCAGCCCAGATTCAGCCAAATGCCGCAAAGTTGATCGGACGGCGCTTCATAGTACAGATGGACAATGACCCCAAGCATACAGCCAAAGCTACCCAGGAGTTCATGAGTGCAAAAAAGTGGAACATTCTGCAATGGCCAAGTCAATCACCAGATCTTAACCCAATTGAGCATGCATTTCACTTGCTCAAATCCAGACTTAAGACGGAAAGACCCACAAACAAGCAAGACCTGAAGGCTGCAGCTGTAAAGGCCTGGCAAAGCATTAAGAAGTAGGAAACCCAGCGTTTGGTGATGTCCATGGGTTCCAGACTTAAGGCAGTTTTTCAGGCCTCCAAAGGATTCGCAACAAAATATTGAAAATAAAAATATTTTGTTTGGGTTTGGTTTATTTGTCCAATTACTTTTGACCTCCTAAAATGTGGAGTGTTTGTAAAGAAATGTGTACAATTCCTACAATTTCTATCAGATATTTTTGTTCAAATCTTCAAATTAAACGTTACAATCTGCACTTGAATTCTGTTGTAGAGGTTTCATTTCAAATCCAATGTGGTGGCATGCAGAGCCCAACTCGCGAAAATTGTGTCACTGTCCAAATATTTCTGGACCTAACTGTATATACAGGATTCTAACATGCTGTATATAAGTGCCCAGGTCGCTATGTAGAACATAAAACTCACTTTATAATACTCACCTAACGGTCGGTGCAGCGCAGACGGGTCGGACGGGTGTCTCTGTTCTCCGGTACCGGTGCCTCCTCTTTTGGCCATCTTTGTCCTCCTTCTTCTGAAACCTAGGTGCATGACACGTCCTACAGTACATCATCCACACTAGCTGGCACTGAGGCCCTGCGCAGGCGCACTGATCAAGTAGGGCCCTGCGCAGGGCAGATCAAAGTATTGTAGTGCGCCTGCGCAAGACCTCAATGCCGGCTATTGTGGATGACATAGGATGCGTCATGCACCCAGGCTTCAGAAGAAGGAGGACAAAGATGGCCAAAGAGGAGGCGCCGGTACCAGAGAACAGAGACACCCGTCCGACCAGTCTGCAACGCACCGACCCCTTAGGTGAGTATTATAAAATCATTTTTATGTTCTACACAGCGGCCTGGACTCTTATATACAGGATGTTAGACAACTGTATATAAGAGCTCACTGGTGGTGGCTGCATCTTATAGTCACCAAATTTGGTGACAGGTTCCCTTTAAAAGCATGAACAAATCCCAAATGACAACCTCCGCAAAAGTGTGATAACCTACTGTAATACAATACCCATATACAGTGAATGCACATAATTCAAAACATGGAATAAGTATGTGCAGCGCCACACAGCTAGCACAGAGACATATGTACAGCTAAATTCAACCTATTCTGTAATAAACCGGATATGGGCACTGCAGAAGGATTAGTATAAAAATGAAGAACGTCAGGTATCCCTGAATAATGCTCTGTGCAATCGAGCGTGGAGCAGACACAGTATATCAAATAAGCACTTATGATGACCCACTCTTATAATATGCCCATAAGCAATAATGCACAATAACAATACATTGATTAAATAAGCGTTGTGCTACACAGCCAGCACAGAGTCATACATATAGCTTCATTACAGGCTATTATAGCTCACTGCTAACATGTCAGGGCATGCTAGATTTTTGATAACAATGAAAGATAATTACCTTTCACAAATGGTACAGGACCCCACAAGAGGGGGAGCACTACTAGACCTTGTACTAACCAATAGGCCAAACCGCATATCAAATATACAAGTTGGGGGTTACTTGGGGAATAGTGATCACAAAATAATAAGTTTTCATGTATTCTTTACTAAGATGTATAGTAGAGGGGCTACAAGGACACTAAGCTTCAGGAAAGCAAATTTTAAACGGTTGAGAGATGATCTTAGTACATCATCCCAGTTTATTGCACTAAGTAATAAAAGTACACAAAGCAAATGGGAGACATTTATGAGCATCCTGAATAGGGCTTGTGCAGAAAATATACCCTATGGGAACAAACATGCTAGAAATAGGAGGAAACCCCTATGGCTAAATAGAGCTGTAAGGGAAGCAATAAAAGTAAAACAGAAAGCCTTAAAAGAATTAAAGAGGGTAGGTAGTGATGAGGCATTATATAATTATAGAAAATTAAATAAAATATGTAAAAAGCAAATTAAGTTAGCTAGGTTTGAGACAGAGAGACTCATTGCGAGAGAAAGTAAAAATAATCCTAAAATATTCTTTAACTACATAAACAGTAAAAAACTGAAAAGCAATAGTGTTGGCCCCCTTAAAAATAGTCTTGGTGAAATGATGGAGGGGGATGAGGGTAAAGCCAACCTGATGAATGACTTTTTTTCTACGGTTTTTATACACGAAAATGCCATGGCAGATGACATGACCAGTGATACCATAAATTCACCCTTGAATATTACCTGCTTAACCCAGCAGGAAGTACGCCGCTGCCGCCTCGAAATCACTAAGGTTGACAAATCTCCGGGCCCGGATGGCATACACCCCAGAGTACTACAGGAATTGAGTTCTCTGATAGATAGACCATTATTTTTAATCTTCACAGATTCCTTAATAACAGGGTCGGTACCGCAGGACTGGCGCATAGCAAATGTGGTGCCAATATTCAAAAAGGGGACAAAAACTGAGCCGGGAAATTATAGGCCGGTAAGTTTAACCTCTACGGTTGGTAAAATCCTTGAGGGTTTCTTGAGAGATGCTATACTGGAGTATCTCAAGAAAAATAACCTTGTGACAGAGTATCAACATGGGTTTATGAGGGTTCGATCCTGTCAAACTAATTTGATCAGCTTCTATGAAGAGGTAAGTTCAAGCCTGGACCAGGGAAATGCAGTGGATGTTGTGTATATGGACTCTTCAAAAGCTTTTGATACAGTGCCACACAAAAGGTTGGTACATAAAATGAGAATAATGGGGATAGGGGAAAATATGTGTAACTGGGTTAAAAACTGGCTCGGTGATAGGAAACAAAGGGTGGTTATTAATGGTACGTACGCGGACTGGGTGTCAGTTCATAGTAGGGTACCACAGGGGTCAGTATTGGGCCCGCTTCTTTTCAACATATTTATTAATTACCTTGTTGGGGGCATGCGGAGTAGAATTTCAATATTTGCAGATGATACTAAACTCTGCAGGGTAATCAATACAGAGGAGGATAATTTTATATTACAGGGAGATTTATGTAAATTGGAGGATTGGGCTGAGAAGTGGCAATTGAAGTTTAATGTAGATAAATGTAAGGTCATGCACTTGGGTAGAGGAAATAAAATGTATAATTATGTACTTAATTGTAGAACACTGGGTAAAACAGACACAGAAAAAGACTTGGGTGTATGGGTGAATGGTAAACTTAACTTTAGTTGACAGTGTCAGGCAACTGCTGCCAGGGCTAATAAAATAATGGGATGTATTAACCCCTTAACGACCCATGACGTACTAGGTACGTCATGGATCGTGTGCCAGTAAGCCCCGCCCCCGGCAGGCGGCGGCGATCCGCGCACATATCAGCTGTTATCAACAGCTGACATGTGTGCCTGCTAGCCGCGGGTGGAACCGCTTCCACCCGCGGCCATTAACCCCTTACATTTCGCTGCCAAAATCTGGCAGCGATATGTATATGGGCGCCGCCATGACAGTCACTTACCCCGCCCCCCGGAAGTCACGTGACATGATCATGTGACTTTCGGGGGTTGACATGGTAGAGCACAGGGTCATGTGATGACGCCTGTAGCTTACATGACTCACTTCCTCTCAATGCCGGAATACGGCCGGCATTGGGAGTAGAGCAGCAAATCTGCAGTTCTCGGCTCTGTAGCTGGAATCTGCAGATAGTGCAGAGCGATCGGATTGCTGATCGCTATAGCCCCCTAGGGGCACTAGTAAAATTAAAAAAAAAGTAAAAAAAAAAGTTTTAAAAAATTAAAAAAAAATAAAAAAAACCTAAAAGTTCAAATCACCCCCCTTTCACCCCATTGAAAATTAAAGGGTTAAAAAAATAGACACATATTTGGTATCGCCGCGTTCAGAAATGCCCGATCTATCAAAATATAAAATCAATGAATCTGATCAGTAAACTGTGTAGCGGCAAAAAAATTCCAAACGCCAAAATTACGTTTTTTGGTCACCGCAAATGTTGCGCCAAATGCAATAACACGCGATCAAAACGTAGCATCTGCACAAAAATGGTACCGTTAAAAACGTCAGGTCGAGACGCAAAAAATAAGCTATCACTGAGCCTCAGATCCCGAAAAATGAGAACGCTACGGGTTTTGGAAAATGGCGCAAAACGTGTGCCACTTTTTTTGGACAAGCTTGTGAATTTTTTTTAACCCCTTAGATACAAGTAAACCTATACATGTTTGGTGTCTACAAACTCGCACTGACCTGAGGCATCACATACATACCTCAGTTTTACCATATAGTGAACACAGTGAATAAAATATTTCAAAAACTATTGTACGATCACACTTTTTTTGCACTTTTTCCGTACTTGGAATTTTTTTGCCGTTTTCCAGTACACTATGTGGTAAAACTTATGGTTTCATTTAAAATTACAACTCATCCCGCAAAAAACAAGCCCTCATATGGCAAGATTGATGGAAAAATAAAAAAGTTACGCCTCTCGGAAGAAGGGGGGCAAAAAACAAAAACGCAAAAACGGAAAGTGCCCGGGGGCTGAATGGGGTTAAAAGAGGTATAAGTGTTCATGAAAGAAATATAGTTCTACCTCTGTACAAGTCACTGGTGCGACCGCACTTAGAATACTGTGTACAATTCTGGTCACCGATATATAAGAAGGACATAGCTGAACTGGAGAGGGTGCAGAGAAGAGCGACCAAGATTATTAGAGGAATGGGTGGGCTGCAATATCAAGACAGGTTATTAAACTTGGCGTTATTTAGTTTGGAAAAACGAAGGCTTAGGGGGGGATCTCCCACTATTGACACCATCTGTAAGGAGTTTGTATGTTCTCCCCGTGTTTGCGTGGGTTTCCTCCGGGCACTCCGGTTTCCTCCCACACTCCAAAGACATACTCATAGGGAACCTAGATTGTAAGCCCCAATGGGGACAGTGTTGCAATTGTATGTAAAGTGCTGTGGAATTAACAGCGCTATATAAATGAATAAATTATTATTATCTAATCACAATGTATAAATATATGAGGGGACAGTACAGAGACATTTCCAAAGATCTTTTTACACCTAGGCCTGCGACTTGACCCGGGGACATCCGCTACGTCTTGAGGAAAGAAGGTTTAATCATAATCACAGACGAGGATTCTTTACTGTACGAGCAGTGAGACTATGGAACTCTCTGCCGCATGATGTTGTAAATAGTGATTCACTACTAACATTTAAGCAGAGCCTGGATGCCTTTCTTGAAAAATGTAATATTATCAGTTATGTATATTAGATTTTATGACAGGGTGTTGATCCAGGGAACTAGTCTGATTGCCGTATGTGGAGTCAGGAAGGAATTTTTTTCCCCATTGGAGCTTGTTTGCCACATTGTTTTTTTGTTTTGTTTTGTTTTTTGCCTTCCTCTGGATCAACATGTTAGGCTACGGGTTGAACTAGATGGACTTAGAGTTTCCCTTCAACCTTAAAAAACTACGATACTATGATACTATGATAATCAAATAACAAAAAAAAGTAATACATAGGATCCTATAGCCACTGACCCAGGAACTATCAATCCCTGTACAAATATAGATATGGGGCAACAAGTGCAAAAATATGCCAAAAAGAACAGAAATATACATGTGCCAGGCTAAGAGAAGGGGGTGGAGGACTGGGATAAACGATCTGTGCGGCAAAGCATAAAGCAGGCCTGATAAGCCTGATATAGGTGCTGCAAAAGACTATTAGAGTAAAAGGGAAACCGTCAGCAAGTAAACGCTCTGTGCAACAGAGCATGAATCAGAGCCAATATACCAGCGCTGTGCAACAGGGCATGAAGCAGAGCCAATATACCAGCGCTGTGCAACAGGGTATGAATCAGAGCCAATATACCAGCGCTGTGCAACAGAGCATGAAGCAAAGCCAATATACCAGCGCTGTGCAACAGAGCATGAAGCAAAGCCAATATACCAGCGCTGTGCAACAGAGCATGAAGCAGAGCCAATATACCAGCACTGTGCAACAGAGCATGAAGCAGAGCCAATATACCAGCGCTGTGCAGCAGAGCATGAAGCAGAGCCAATATACCAGCGCTGTGCAGCAGAGCATGAAGCAGAGCCAATATAGCAGCGCTGTGCAGCAGAGCATGAAGCAGAGCCAATATACCAGCGCTGTGCAGCAGAGCATGAAGCAGAGCCAATATACCAGCGCTGTGCAGCAGAGCATGAAGCAGAGCCAATATACCAGCGCTGTGCAGCAGAGCATGAAGCAGAGCCAATATACCAGCGCTGTGCAACAGAGCATGAAGCAGAGCCAATATACCAGCGCTGTGCAACAGAGCATGAAGCAGAGCCAATATACCAGCACTGTGCAGCAGAGCATGAAGCAGAGCCAATATACCAGCGCTGTGCAACAGAGCATGAAGCAGAGCCAATATACCAGCGCTGTGCAACAGAGCATGAAGCAGAGCCAATATACCAGCGCTGTGCAGCAGAGCATGAAGCAGAGCCAATATAGCAGCGCTGTGCAGCAGAGCATGAAGCAGAGCCAATATACCAGCGCTGTGCAGCAGAGCATGAAGCAGAGCCAATATACCAGCGCTGTGCAACAGAGCATGAAGCAGAGCCAATATACCAGCGCTGTGCAACAGAGCATGAAGCAGAGCCAATATACCAGCGCTGTGCAGCAGAGCATGAAGCAGAGCCAATATAGCAGCGCTGTGCAGCAGAGCATGAAGCAGAGCCAATATACCAGCGCTGTGCAGCAGAGCATGAAGCAGAGCCAATATACCAGCGCTGTGCAACAGAGCATGAAGCAGAGCCAATATACCAGCGCTGTGCAACAGAGCATGAAGCAGAGCCAATATACCAGCGCTGTGCAACAGAGCTTGAAGCAGAGCCAATATACCAGCACTGTGCAACAGAGCATGGAGCAGAGCCAATATACCAGCGCTGTGCAGCAGAGCATGAAGCAGAGCCAATATACCAGCGCTGTGCAGCAGAGCATGAAGCAGAGCCAATATACCAGCGCTGTGCAGCAGAGCATGAAGCAGAGCCAATATACCAGCGCTGTGCAACAGAGCATGAAGCAGAGCCAATATACCAGCGCTGTGCAACAGAGCATGAAGCAGAGCCAATATACCAGCACTGTGCAACAGAGCATGGAGCAGAGCCAATATACCAGCGCTGTGCAGCAGAGCATGAAGCAGAGCCAATATACCAGCGCTGTGCAACAGAGCTTGAAGCAGAGCCAATATACCAGCACTGTGCAACAGAGCATGGAGCAGAGCCAATATACCAGCGCTGTGCAGCAGAGCATGAAGCAGAGCCAATATACCAGCGCTGTGCAGCAGAGCATGAAGCAGAGCCAATATACCAGCGCTGTGCAGCAGAGCATGAAGCAGAGCCAATATACCAGCGCTGTGCAACAGAGCATGAAGCAGAGCCAATATACCAGCGCTGTGCAACAGAGCATGAAGCAGAGCCAATATACCAGCACTGTGCAACAGAGCATGGAGCAGAGCCAATATACCAGCGCTGTGCAGCAGAGCATGAAGCAGAGCCAATATACCAGCGCTGTGCAGCAGAGCATGAAGCAGAGCCAATATACCAGCGCTGTGCAACAGAGCATGAAGCAGAGCCAATATACCAGCGCTGTGCAACAGAGCATGAAGCAGAGCCAATATACCAGTGCTGTGCAACAGAGCATGAAGCAGAGCCAATATACCAGCACTGTGCAACAGAGCATGGAGCAGAGCCAATATACCAGCGCTGTGCAGCAGAGCATGAAGCAGAGCCAATATACCAGCGCTGTGCAGCAGAGCATGAAGCAGAGCCAATATACCAGCGCTGTGCAGCAGAGCATGAAGCAGAGCCAATATACCAGATTGGGCACTGCAGAGGGGGTATCAGAGTAGGAGGGAAGCCCCACGCTTATGGCTGCCATACATGGGGCTTCCCTGCTACTCTGATACCCCCTATGCAGCACCACATCTGGTATATTGGCTCTGATTCATGCTCTGCTGCACAGAGCATTTACTTTGCGCTTGCGGATGGTACACCTTGTACACCATGTACCTTTTAGTTTTACCTGTCATCTTCTTTTTCTCTCTGGTGCTTCTGTTCTCAGCTTCTTCTTGTTTGCTTAGCTCTCTCTTTCCTCTGCTTATTCTGCTCTGTTGTCTCTGCTTGTCAGTCTCTGCTTATTCTGCTCTGTCTCTCCTTGTCAGGTCTTTGCTTATTTTGCTCTGTTATCTTCTTGTCAGGTCTTTGCTTATTTTGCTCTGTTATCTTCTTGTCAGGTCTGTGTTTATTCTGCTCTGTTGGCTCCTTGTCAGGTCTGTGTTTATTCTGCTCTGTTGGCTCCTTGTCAGGTCTGTGCTCTTTCTGCGCTGTTTAGCTTTCATTTTCATTTTTCCCGTGGCTGTGCTGAACAAGCTCCGCCCCTCTCCTGATTGGCTGTTCCCCTCCTGGCAGCTCTCACAGTTCTCTGACTGGTAGAAGTCGCTGCCTGGCCACTCCCCCTCTACAGTAGAGGCCGCGCTGTGCACTGTGGGTTAGTCTGCTCCTCTGTGTTGGTGCCTGCAGCTATTCACACAGTGCTGTGTCCCCCAGTGAAGGCTTCTAGAAAGAGATTTTACGGTGAGTACTCAAAATCGTCTTTACTCTATTGCTTCATTGGGGGACACAGGAAACCATATGACGTCCTAAAACAGACCCAAGGGTAGGCACATAATAGCTCCCTCAAGTTTGGGCTTGAACCACTATGACTTGTAGGACTCGTCTACCAAGGCTCACATCTGAGGAGGCAAAGCTGTGAACCCTTTAGGATTTTGTGAAGGTATGAAAGGAAGGCCAGGGAGCAGTCTTGCATAACTGTGAGACAGACGCCTGGTGACAGATGGCCCAGGAGGCCCCCAATCCACGGGTGGAGTGAGCCATCACCTTAAGGGGATGCGCTCTATCCTTTTCCCGGTAAGCTTCCAGGGTGTCAGACCGGATCCAGCGGGCAATGGTGGATCTGGAGGCAGGAAGTCCTCTGCAATGACTATCCAGGTTCACCAAGAGAGAGTCTGTTCGTCTGCAAAGCAGAGGTGGAGTGCTCTCACGAGGTCCAGCTTATGGAGCGATCATTCACGAAGGTGAGAAAGAGATGGGCAGAACTAAAGGACCACAATTTCCACATTAATGTGAAATGAGCAAACTACCTTAGGGAGAAAAGATGGAGGTGGATGCAAAACCACCTTGTCCTGATGGAACACCAGATGGGGGAGCAGCAGGAGAGAGCTCCGAGTTTGGACATTCGTCGGATTGGGGTGATAGCTTCCAAGAAGGCAACGTTGCAGGAGAGGGAGGATAGAGAAACATCTTCTAGCAGTTCAAAAGAAGACTTCTTGAGAACATCCAGAACGAGGTGTGGCGTATCAACCGGCTGTATTACAAAGGGCCAGTATGTTTTGCAGAACCATGGGTGCTCTGCAATGTGAAGTTGGCTGGGACCTGTGGTTCCACAGGATTGCATTACATGCAGAGCCATGGAAGGGTGTGTGATGCTGATTACACACTCCTTACCACCTGTGGGTGTGGCTCCAGGGGTTAAAGCAATCCTGTCTCTGAACCTAGGTGGAGTGTGTCTAGGGCAGTCTAGATAGAGACTGGCTCTAGACTTCCAGTGTGTGTACTGGAGACGGGGAGAGCAGAAGCAGGGTGTTTTGCTCTGCTCAAGAGACCTTCTCCTGAAGGAAGGGGCTTTTAGGTCCATGTGCAAAGCCTGGCTGGAGCCAGGGGGAACTTGGTAAGGACACTAGCCGCCTTCAGAGGAAGGTAACCCGGATTGGACTTTAAGGATAAAGCCAATTACTGACAAGGGTCAGTGAGACGTGTGAGGAAGTCCAAGAGCGTGTGGACTTTATGTTATGTGTTGGTCTTTGAGGATAAAGCCAAGGCATGGCATCTTTCTGTTATGGGACCTAGCATGGTTTATTTAAGCTGTTAATAAACCATATGGTCTGTTTAAAGAGACAAATTGTTCCGGTGTGCGTTAATCCCGATACCTGACGTGTGGCCCCCATACATTCGGGGCCCCACATCGTTACAGAGGTTAAGGTCTCAAGGCTCTACCAGTGGTTGGATGAGTGGCACAGAATGTGCAACCCCCTGAAGAAAAGTTTGACCTGGGGACGAGATGCAAGACTTCTCTGGAAGAGAATGGAGAGTGCCAAGACCAGAATCTTGACAGAGCTAGGGGACTGGCCAAAGACAAGACCAGATGCAGGAAGGACAGCATGGAAGGTAAGAAGAAGAAGATCATGGGAGGAGTGACTGTTTTCACACCAGCAGAAGAATGTACAATGGTATATGTGAGAGGAAAAATGTCTCTTCACCTTGATCATAGTCTGGATGACCTGAATGGAGAGACCTGAGGATCCCAAAACTGGGACTCTAACAGTCATGCCACTAAATTGAGCAACTGAGAATTCTGGTGGAAAAGGGGAGCCCGCAAAAGGAGATCTGGGAGATCTTTGAGTCTCTACGGGATGTCCGTGAGAAAGTGGACCAGCTCTGCATACCCAGGTCTTCATGTCGAGGAGACTCAGTTGGATCTAGATCTGGATGACTTGCTCTGGTACCCGCGAGGATAACAGGAGAGTATTGGCTTGAAAGAAGGTATTCTTTTTAATCAGCAGGTCAGAGACTTGTCCTGGCAATTGTTATTTCCAGTAGAGAATTAACCAAAAAAACGAAAAGGAAAGACGCGTTTCCTGAAAGAGGGGGTGTTTTGGCCTCTGTTGTGGAAGAGAGGTTCTTTTGCCTCCAATGGCGTCAGAGATGATCTTGTCCAACTTTTCTCTGAAATGTCGGAAGCCCTGGAAAGGTAGACCAGTAAGTGACTTTTTGGATTCTGAATCCGCGTTCCATGCTTTGAGCCATAAAACTCTGGAAATCATAACAATGTTGCTAGCCACAAGGGCTGAGCAAGTGGCTGCATCCAATGACAACTATAGAAGATAGTTTCCCCAATTAGCAACCTCATCTGCTAGGTCTGCCACTTTGGACGTGGGAGCACCAGACAGGATGCCCTGGCACAGGAGCTTAGGTTGAGTGTCGATCACCTGTTAGTATAACTGCAGAGTTGGGAGACTGGGGTATCCACTGATCGATACTCTGCCTTTCTTTGTAGAAGGTCAGATGCAAATGGGTACAAAACTTGCATTTTCATCTTTGAAAACGTTTTTCTGGATGTGCCCATTCCCTGCTGAAAATTCTATTGAATTCTACGTGATTGGCTGCGTGGAGGAGGCCTCTTTAAATTCTTGAAGGGTATGGTCTGCTTGAATTGAGCAGGTTCCCTGTTTCTTACTCTGAGAATCTGATTAACAGTTATAATCAGGCTATCTACCATATTCCTTAGCTTAGACACCCGTTTGGAACCCAGATTCAAATCTGACTCAGAACGATGGTACGACTCTTGAACTACAGGAGTAATGGATGAAGTGTGGGAAAGAGATGTCATCCTGGAGGACACTGAAGAAGATGGAAACCTGGAAGATGAACTAGTGTGTGCTCGTTTTTTTAGATCTTGTACCCCCGTGGCAGTAGTGAGACCCCGATGGTGGTAGTTCGATTAGGCAGTCGTTCTATACTCGAAACTAAGGCTTGGGAAACCTTAGTCAGGTCGGCAACTGACTAGGAGAGAGCTGCGGCTCACTCAGGGGGCGCGTTCTTCCTGGAGGCAGAGGGGGGAATCAAGGGGAGATTGCATGTTGAGTGGGCTAGAATCCAGACAGGGGAACGTCTTGTGAAAAGAAGTATAGTCAAAGTGTAAGATTAAAGAATGGGAGTGAGAGTCCCTGAAGTTAGGCCTAGAAGAAGAAGAAGTGCCAGAGGGAGCAATGCTGTGAACAGAGCTGCACCCAGATAGCATATCTTACCCTGATTCAGAAGTCTGTGACATAAAGAACTGTAAGGTCAAGACTCTTTGGTGCATGGAAAGTGTCAGACTGTGCAGTGTGGACAGTGGCGTAACTAGAGTTTGATGGGCCCCGGTGCAAAGTTCAGACCTGGGCCCCCCCTCCACATACACCGACACTTGGGGTACGGGATAATGACACCGACGCTCGGGGTACAGGATAATGATGCAGACACTTGGCTCTTACCCACAGCACCCAGATTTCCCATGATCTGAATTCCCCCTACCAGCACCCAGCTTTCCTATGTTCTGATATTCATCTTGTCCTCGGCACCCAGCTTCCCAGCTTCCCCATGCTCTGCTATACATCTTTCCCTCAGCACCCAGCTTTCTCATATCAGAGCATAGGAAAGCTGGGTGCTGAGAGAAGATGTATAGCAGAGCCTGGGAAAGCTGGGTACTGAGGGAAAGAGCCTTTTTCCCTCAGCACAAAACGTTCCCATCCCCTGATTGTATCTTTGTCCCCCCTTGTATATAGTTCTCCAAATACAATAATGGCCCCCACATAGCCTTTCAAATAGTATAAAGGGTCCCAAATAAATAACCCTTCATATATTAGAATACACTTCCATATTCCTCCATGTATTATAATGCATTTCCCATAGTTCTCCATGTATTATAATTCAACCCCATAGTCCTCAATATAAAATACTGCACCACATAGTCCTCCATATATTATAATGCACCCCCATGATCCTCCATGTATAAAGTAGCCCTCCAATTATTATAATGAATTTCTCATAGTTCTCCATGTATTATAATTCACCACATAGTCCTCCATATATTATAATGCACCCCCATAGTCCTCCATGTATAAAGTAGCCCTCATAGCCCTCCAATTATTATAATGAATTTCTCATAGTCCTCCATATATTATAATTCACCCCATAGTACTCCACATATTATACTGCACCACATCCATGTTTTATAATGCACCCCCATAGTCCATGTATAAGGTCGGCTCCATAGTCCTCCATATATTATAATGTAGCCCCCTTAGTCCTATATGTATTATAACGCAACCCCATAAAACTTCATATTGTATTATGCAGCCCCATACTCCTCCATGTATAATGCACCCCTATATTCCATGTATACTGTAAGGTATCCTTCATTTTGTATTATGCAGCCCCCCAGAACACCATATATAATAATGCAGCCAGCCTCACCAGTCCTCCATGTATAACAATGCAGCCAGCCTCCCCAGGCCTCCATGTATAATATAGCAGCCAGCCTCTCCAGACCTCCATCTATAATAATACAGCCAGCCTCGCCAGTCCTCCATGTATAATAATGTATCCAGCTTCCCCAGGCCTCCATGTATAATATAGCCACCTGTCACATGCTACGATATATCTAACGATATGTCAGCGGGGTCACGGAATTTGTGATGCACATCTGGCATTGTTATAGATGTCGTAGCGTGTGACCTCTCCGAACGACTGTTAACGAGCAAAAATACTCACCTTATCGTTGCTCGTTGACACGTCATTCATTTTCAAAATGTCGTTCCTCCTTTTGTGCCCCGGTTGTTCATCGTTCCCGAGGCAGCAAACACATCGCTACGTGTGACACCCCGGGAACGACGAACACAGCTTATCTGCGTCCCGCCGGCAATACGGAAGGAAGGAGGTGGGCGGGATGTTACGTCCCGCTCATCTCCGCCCCTCCGCTTCTATTGGCTGGCCGCTGTGTGACGTTGCTGTGACGCCGAACGTCCCTCCCCCTTCAGGAAGAGGATGTTCCCCGCCCACAGCGACGTCGTTAGGGAGGTAAGTACGTGTGACGGGGATTAACGAATTTGTGCGCCACGGGCAACAAATTGCCCGTGACGCACAAACGACGGGGGCGATCGCACATGCGATCGCACGATATATCGTCGCGTGTGACGCCGCCTTAAGTGAAACAATCTCCATATTGCATGAAAACTATGACTAACCTGAAGTCTCCACCTTCACAGTCTTCACTTAAGACATAGGTGCAGCTACCTTGGAAGTGGTACATCTTGCCATGAAAAGTCCTATAATGTGGGTCTCCAAAGGCAATACAGGTGGCTGGACGAGGGATGCAGTGTGCGCAACACATGCCAGGTATCAGGGCTGGAGTCTCGTCCTAAAAAAGAGAGATGCAACTGTGCTATCCAAGACATGAAAGGTGTGTCTAATTTTACTATCATCAGGCTAATGTTAGTAGATAGAAACCACTTTCCACAAGAATGTAAAGTGAGACTAGAAAACTGCAATCAAAGAATTTGCCATTTATTCTATCAGGAATGTACCGTATAAACTCGTATTTTTGTGATGACATGATTATGAGCAGGATATATAAAATGATGTGTATTCATTATTTTTCCTTGATTTCTTTCATATCTAACTATAGACCTTAAACTAAATATATAATAACTAGCCCATGGTATCTGCACCCAGAAAAGGTAAAAAAGAAAGGGAGAGGGAGAAAGAAAGGGGGAAGATATAATAGCAGCTGCAAGTAATGTCGCGAAACACTCCTGTCAGTAGTGCTGTATAAACAATACGTTAACTAACGAGTAGTGACGTCACACACTCTCATTCTCCAACTTTTATCTCGTGGTCTGCCACGTTGCTAGGGGCGCCATCGGCCGAGGTGTCCAAGCCACGGCACTGCACAAACTAAACGAGATCTTATATTGTGCCGGGATAGACCCCCAATACCTCGCTTCATCATTATGCTACTGGAATCCTGCATCCACTGAGCAGGACCGATTGGGATTAAAGCCTGCTTTACACGTTGCAATTTCGCATACGATATCGTATGCGATTTGCAACGCCCCCATCGTATGTGCGGCACGTTCAATTTGTTGAATGCGCCGCACAAACCATTAACCCCCGTCACACGTACTTACCCGTCCATACGACCTCGCTGTGGGCGGCGAACGCCCACTTCCTGGAGTGGGAAGGACGTTCGGCGTCACATCGACGTCATGCGGCAGCCCGCCCACCTTCTTCCTTCCGCATTGTCAGCCAGGAGCTGCAGGACGCAGGTAAGATCTGTTCATCGTTCCCGGGGTGTCACACACTGCGATGTGTGCTACCTCGGGAACATTGAACAACCTGCCGTTCAATTTTAGAGAAAGGTACGATGTGTATGCGATGAACGGATTTTCGTTCAATCGCAATCGCACGTACCTGTCACACCCTGCAATGTACCTTACAATGCCGGATGTGCGTCACTTACGACGTGACCCCGCCGACACATTGTAAGATATATTGCAGCGTGTAAAGCGGGCTTAACACTGCTGAATCCTACAAGACCTTCCTGGAGTCATATTCCTGCCCAAGAGTCATTGATATGAATCCTTGGCTTTCACCCCATGAGTAGCACAACTGGATAAGCCTGTATCTTATCTTTATTGGGGCATGAATTTGTCCCCCTGTATTCTAATGACTATACAGAAACCCCCCTTTTATTTCACAGATGAATGTGTAATGTAATTGGGTTTTTTTAGATATTTATACAGCTTCTCAATTACTAAAATGTGACGCCCTGGACTAGCCAGGTAGTCACAGGTAGGCTTTTACACAAACACCCCCCCCCCCTAATAAGGTGACAGCAGCCAACCTACAAAACCCTTGTCACCTCTCTGTGTTCAATGGTCACACCAGGGGGGAGGAGCCAGGTGGTTAGCCACGCCCACCTAGGAGTCCAGAGAGCCTGAGACAGGAAACAGTTAGTGAGTTGAGTTTGGTCAGTTTGGAGTGGAGTCAAGTTCAAGTGCAGCAGGCCTGAGGCGTCAGGTCTGCAGCGACAACACTGACTGGTGCCAGGGTCGTAGCCCTGGTACCGTGGCAAGGAGGCAGACGGTGGTGGCCGCCTGCAGGAGCTGGAATTACAGCCGGTGGAACTGTAAGGGACCGGGATCGGGTAGTGGCCCGCCGGTACCGAACCGGGGAACCGATTGGAAACCAGGGCACCAGGAGGGGTACTCGGACCCAGTACGAGGCCCAGAAACCACTGGACCGAGTCGAATCCACTGATTGAGGACTGGACTTTAGGTCCTTTCCCACCTAAGACCCGACTGAAGACAACAGCCCAACCATAGGGATAGAAAGCCACCGCCCAGGCTTCGAGATCCCACGGGCGAGCGTCTGCGGGCAAACGGGCTCTACCGGCACACACAAGGCTGGGGAGCGGACTACCGTTGCTCAGGCATAGGAGTCATCATCTCTACCAAAAGTGAGGTGCAGGAGAAAGGCGGAAACCACCAACCTGAAAATGGGAAAAGCGCAGCTGGCTGCGGGCACCATCCACCATCTTGTTTGGTTTACCAGAGACTCCAGTGTGTCTGTAATAGTGAGTACAACAGTGCCCTTGGGCCGCTCACCGCGCCGCACCAACACACCAGCACGCATTCATTCCCCTGCCTCAGCACCTCCCTCGGGCCCCCGGGACCATCATCCCCCTACCCACGGAGGGGTCAACACCAAGCTGCTCAACACCGTCCCCGGGAGCCTAGTCAACGGCAGCGGTGGTGTCCATCCATTCACCACAACCCGTGGGTGGCGTCACGAACTTAATCCACAAACAACCATGGCCGTGGACCTCCCCACCGAACACCACCCCTCACGTAGAGCCAGCATCCCTTCAGAGCGACGTGACCCCCCTGGGTCTGGGAGGAGCTCAAGCCACCCACCAGAAACGAGCTTGGATTCGAGCGGTTCGTCTGTAGCCGAGTGCGGGGCGGTACAAAAGCACATCAGGTGACTTAGGAACACCACTTTCTTTTAGGGATTGGTACAAGAGTAGTAATTTCACTCAATATTTAAACCTATTGCTTAAACTAAATATACCGTACTGTGACAATGGCTGTAAAAGAAGGGCTGTTACTTTTATGCCAAGTCTAAATTCCCATAAGCCATGTTAATGAGATGTAGTTAGTACTCACAGCGGTGCAGGATACTTGTGGACACCTCTCACTGTGGCAGTGCACCGGGGGTGTCGCGGGGGTGTCATCAGGAGGTCATTAGAGATCATTTGGAACTCGATGACCTTCTGGATGTCACTGCACACACACTGTTGGCAGGATACTCACCTGTCCCCAGCAATGATGTGCTTGGCGGTGCTGTCTCCAGCGCTGTCCCTGGCGATGCTCCTCAGTGCAGTGAATAATAATAATCAATGAATATAATGAGCGGGTGTCAGAAGCGGGAGACAGCAGAGCTGAAGACAACAGCGCTGGAGATGGGTGAATATGGAACATCTTTTTATTTCACAGTGTTTTCTCCGGTACGTGTCACACAGATCACATCAGTGTGTGATCCGTGTGACACCCGTGCGGCCGGAGAAAAAACGGACATGTCTGCATGTGTGCGTGCGGGCAATAGCGGGCCCACAAGGTCCGTGTGGAAACACGGCCGTGTGAGTAACACAATAGGATAACATGGTTACGTGTGGCATCGCTGCAGTTTTTTCTGCACACAAACTGCAACCAAAACTGCACCTTGTCACAGACAAATCCCCCGCTTGTAATAATGGTGCATTTTTGTCGCGTTTTTGTTAATGCGTTTTTTAAAGGAGAAACAAAATATGATAGGATAATTGATAGCTAGAATTGATAGAAAAAAATGGATAGAAAGAAAGAACATATAGAATAGATGGCTCTGCAGACTCTGGACTACGCTGCTGTGTGGTGGGTTAAGAGAAGGTAATGATGACAGTACGGACCCCAGATTCCTCAATTTATCAACTTGAAAACTACCCTGCTATATTTGGTCAAACAATGAACTCTTGATCATGTTGTTTCTCACAACTGCTTTTCCAGGTTTGTCTCGGTCTGGAGAGGCTGGGGGCATAGACATTACAGTAGACGCTGGGGCGCTTAAATTACAGGAGAGGCTGGGGGTACACACATCACAGGAGAGGCTGGGGGTACACACATCACAGGAGAGGCTGGGGGTACATGTGGCGCCCTGGACAAGCCAGGGGCCACAGAGAACAACACCCACAACACCCCACACTCCCAGCAGGCACACCGAAGTCAGACAAAACCCTTGTTGCCTTCCTCCAGAGGCTGATGTCCACACCAGGGGCTGGAGCCAGGCAGTTGGTCTCCACCCACCAAGGAGTTCACAGTTCTGGAGGCGGGAAAACAGACAGATCAGTTTGGACAGTGAGAGTGGAAAGAGGAAAGTGTAGTAGTGGAGCAACTGATTGACAGCGTCCGGGTGTGTGGCCCGGGCGATACAGCAAGGTTGGCAGACGGTGGTAACCGTCTGCAGGAGGGACCGATTGGAGTCTACCGTAAGGACCGTGGACGGGCGGTGGCCTGGCGGTACCGGACCGGTACACGAAGAGAAGTCAGCACCATCTGGCAGGGGCTTTTCGGACCCCGGCAAGGCTAGGAGTCGCCGTGAATTTGCCGAATCCGTTAGTGAAGGGGACCTCCTGGGTTTCCAAACAGTCAAGTCCCGACAGAAGGCAACAGTCCAACCGAGTGAGGGAGACACTGCCACCGCCAAGGCAACCGTTTCTCAGGGCCAGCGCCTGCGGGCAAAAGGGACTCCTCCGGCCCATATCCAAGCCGGGGAGCGGGTTACTGGTGGGAACCCATTGGAACCGTACAAAGAACTTAGGTGCAGGGAAAGGCAGTTACCACCAACCTGCCTGGAGCAACAACACCGCAGCCGTCTGTGGGACCCGTCCATCCAGCCGAATGTTTTACCGAGAACTGTGTCTTCATCATTGGGCTGAGTGAGTACCACCGTGCCGTGCGGCACAGCGCTGCCCCCGCGACCCTGCACCTCGCCAGGCCCCGCAACCTGCCTGCTATCCATCCCTACCCCATCATCGGGCCCCGGGACAACCAGCCCCCTACCCACAGAGGGGAGAACTAACAACCAAGCTGCTCCCTGTCACCGCTCCCAGGATCCCCGTCCAGAACAGCGGTGGTGTCACCAAAATCACCACAACCGTGGGTGGCGTCACGGACAATATCACTAAACCAAAACCACCCCTTTTCACTCACGGGCGAGGAGCACCGCTCGAGTCCCCGGGATCCGGCCCACTGCTCGAGCCACCACCGAGCAGCAGCCGCAGCAGCAGCGGCGGCCGGACCCGAGCAGTGGGAGAGCGCAGCGTCCCCTCCTCCGACCGCGACTTACACACATCACAGGAGGGGCATATACATTATAGGAGAGGCTGGGGCATGTACATCACTGTGGGGCACGGATAGCACGGGGGGGGGGGGGCATGGACAGCACAGGTGGCAGCACGGATATCACAGGGGAAGCATAGACATCACCAAGGGAGCACAGACAGCAATTGGCAGGCACGGACAACAGTGGCAAATACACAGCTTCTGGGGGATGGCACACAGCACTGGGGGCTGGCTCACAGCACTGGGAGCTGGCACACAGCACTACTCAGCAGTATACAGCACTGGGGGCTGGCACACAGCACTGGGAGCTGGCACACAGCACTGGGAGCTGGCACACAACACTACTCGGGGGTAGACAGCACTGGGGGCTGGCACACAGCATTGGGAGCTGGCACACACAACTGTGGGCTGACACAGCACTGGGGGCTGGCACACAACACTGGGGGCTGGCACACAGCACTACTCAGCTGTATACAGCACTGGGAGCTGGCACACAGCACTGGGAGCTGGCACACAGCACTATTCGGGGGTAGACAGCACTGGGGGCTGGCACACCGCATTGGGAGCTGGCACACACAACTGTGGGCTGACACAGCACTGGGGGCTGGCACACAGCACTGGGGGCTGGCACATAGCACTACTCGGGGGTACATAGCACTGGGGCTTGCACACAGCACTGGGAGCTGACACACCGCACTGGGCGCTAGCACACAGCACTACTCGGGGGTACACAGCACTGGGGGCTGGCACACAGCACTTCTTGGGGGTACACAGCACTGGGGGCTGGCACACAGCACTGGGAGCTGGCACACAGCACTTCTTGAGGGTACACAGCACTGGGGCCTGGCACACAGCACTGGGGTCTGGCACACAGCACTGGGGTCTGGCACACAGCACTGGGGGTTGGCACACAGCACTGGGGGTTGGCACATAGCACTGGGGGCTGGCACACAGCACTGGGAGCTAGAACACAGCACTGCGAGCTGGCACACAGCACTTCTTGAGGGTACACAGCACTGGGGTCTGGCACACAGCACTGGGGTCTGGCACACAGCACTGGGGGTTGGCACACAGCACTGGGGGTTGGCACATAGCACTGGGGGCTGGCACACAGCACTGGGAGCTAGAACACAGCACTGGGAGCTGGCACACAGCACTTCTCGGGGGCACACAGCACTGGGAGCTGGCACATAGCACTGGGGTCTGCAACACAGCACTGGGACCTGGCGCACACACTACTAGGTGGTACACAGCACGTGGTTGCAGCCTCACAGCACGAGGTGTGGGGGGCGGAGTAACTCCCATGTCCGGTAGGCATGTGCAGCAGGGAGGCCGGTAAGCTGCTGCTCCTCTTGTTCTTCTGTGGACGGGAGGGCAACTTGCGCTGCTTACCCCACCCGGCCACAAGATAAGTCTTGAGCAGCGCAATGACCTCATGGTATGTGCACGCAGTAGCGTGCGCGTCCTTGCATCACCATTAGTATTTAAAGGGACAGCAGTCGGTAAAACCGTGGCTGCCGCCCAAGCACTGCAGTCCCCGGGAGTGTGCCCAGGGGCCGCAGAAAGTCATTGACCCGCGGGCCGGAGGTTCCCCACCCATGCCATAGGCTGTGTGCACACAGTGTGTTTTTTTTTCCATGTGTTTTTGATGCCAAGAGATCAAATAACTCAACATGCACACATAGCCATACACTGGCAGTTGGGAGAGGGAGAGAGATTTGTATTCATGGCGCATGCAGACGGGTAGTGGGGCATAAAGAGGGTGGCATCATGGCGGCCTGCACAGCTCTTTGTGCTCCACCTCTCCTGTTCACATGTCCCTGGACAGTTTGGCCCTACTTCCCATCCCCCATCTCTCTGGGGTTCTTGTCTCTCCCGATCACTCGCAAACACCAGATCGCTGTGCGCCAGATCAACGGCATCTATTACAACCTGGACTCAAAGCTGAAATCTCCGTCGAGGCTTGGGGGCCCCCAGGAGCTGAGGTGAGTGATGGCCTCCTCCGGGGAACACACAGGTGTACTGCTCCTAAAAGACCTAAAAAGGCAATTCCACCAACAGAATAACACGTCCCTGTTGGTATGGGATTCTTATAAAAGCTGTGTACAAGATGCTCTGTAAAGGATCGACCCCTCCTATAGGTAATACTGGGTTTTTGGGGGATACATTTTTTGATGTCAGGATCTGCCAGGAGTACCCCCCAATGTCTTTTAAGTATCTCAAAAATGCGACCATTCTGACAATCAAATGTCCCTATTAGTCTAGTTAATGTGCCCCCGTCCTCACATGGTCACCGGGGGTTCAAAAGACTCTCCCTATTTTGCCTCTCTGCATGCTCCCGTGCCGGATAAAGTACACCCCTCGGGTACCCTCTAGCCAAAAATCTTCTGGTCATATCGTCTGCCTGATCTCTAAAATTGTCCATACTAGAAAAGTTCCTACGTTTTCGGTGCGTTTTCGGTGCGTTTTTGGTGCGTTTTTGGTGCGTTTTTACCGCTGGTTGCTCCCTGCGTTATTGTGCCAATTATATATGGCAAAAAACGCAGTTAGCTGCAGAAAAGAAGTGACATGCTCTTTCTTTTTCTTAAGAAAATCTACTGAAAGAATTTTCTTAAGAAAAAAACGCAGTGTGCGCACAGCTAATTTTTTTTGCCATAGGTTTTGCTGGGGAATGTCTGCAGAAAGGTTACAAGAATTTCTCAAGAAATTTCTGCAGCAAAAACGGACCAAAAACGGACCAAAAACGCAGGTGAAAAACGCAGTGTGTGAACATAGCCTAAGGTATTTACCTCTTGGGATATCCCTCTTCAAGGGAGGGGGATGATGGCTTTCCCATTTAAGTAGATTGTTTGTGGCCGTTGGTTTGCAGAATGTTTTTGTTTCGAGACTCCCATCAGTCACACGTGTTATTAGAATAACCAGAAATGGTAGCCATGTCCAATCATGCTCTGATGTAAACCTCAGTCCCAGATCATTAACCCCTTAACGACCGCCGATACGCCTTTCAACGGCGACAAATTAGGGTACTTCTTCCAAACCGCCGCTTTTTAACGACGGTCGGAAAAAAGGGTCTAGCGCCCCCCAGAGTCGGAAAATTTCCGGGGTCTCAGCTGCCGGGGGTAGCTGAGACCCTGGAGATCATGATTCAGGCAGGTTTTTCCGGTCCCCGCTCACCTGATGAACGGTATACACCGTTTACCGATGATCAGGTTACAGTAAATGGCAGCGCCGGTAAAAAATGATTTATCTCCCATCTGGCATAAACAAACATGTCAGAAGGGAGATAAATGTCCTCCCCGGTCCCCCGGTGTTGCCAAAGTGTCCCCCCCAACCCTCCCGAAAATCCAAGATGGCCGCGCGCACACCGTCGCGCACAGCAGCGCGCCGGCCGCATTTCTCTGGTTTCTGTTTCATGTGCTATGACACATACGACAGAAACCTGCTCCCCAGGCCCTGCCAGGTCACCCCCTATTCCCACCCCAGTGTTCCCCGTTGTCCCCCGTACCTGTCTCAGCTCTGATCCCCCGCGGCCCCCTCCTCCTTCACAGTGCACGCTGGTCACACGTGCAGAGCGCAGCTGTCAGCTCAGCTTCCTGTTTGCTTTCAGAGACGCTGGCTCACTGCTCGCACTCTGCAGCTGTGACCCGGGGAGGGTGGGTGCAGATTCTTTGCACCAACTCTCCTCAAATGGAGGGTCTGCACTCCTAGAAAATGGGGGATATGTTCCCTGAACGTGCCCCCCATATTCTAGAAGGTCCAGAATCGCTGCGGAACTTTCACAATGGATTAGAGGGACCCGATTTTTTTTTTTCTTTTCTTCAATAAATTGGTGAAAGAGGCAATATTTTGGGGAGTGTTTTTTCAAATAAATTTTTTTTTGTTGTCAATTTTTTTTTTTATTACTGTCAATTAGTTATGTCTGGTATCAAATAGACGCCGTGACATCACTAATTGCTGGGCTTGATGCCAGGTGACATTACACATCTGGTATCAACCCCATTTATTACACCGTTTGCCACCGCACCAGGGCAACGGGATGAGTTGGGGCGAAGCGCCAGGATTGGCACATCTAATGGATGCGCCACTTCTGGGGCGGCTGCGGCCTGCTATTTTTAGGCTGGGAAGAGTCCAATGACCATGGCTCTTCCCACCTTGAGAATACCAGACCCCAGCTGTCAGCTTCACCTTGGCTGGTGATCTAATTTGGGGGGACCCCACGTTTGTTTGTTTTTTTAATTATTTATTTATAAATAATTTAAAAAAAAAACAGCTTGGAGAGCCCTCCAAATTGATCACCAGACAAGGTGAAGCTGTCAACTGTGGTTTGCAAGCTACAGCTGTCTGCTTTACCCTAGCTGGCTATCAAAAATAGGGGGGACCCCACGTCATTTATTTTAATTATTTTTTTTCTTTTTGGGCTAAATACAAGGCTAGGCAGCCTTTAATGCCACATGAAAGGCACTAAAGGGCGCCAGCTTAGAATATGCAGGGGGTGGGATGTTATATATGTTTGACATCTATCCATTCATCCACTGTAGCATTTTAGGCTGTGTGCCCACAATCAGGGTTTGCAGCGTTTTAGGCGCAGAGTGTTTTCCCTGCGTCCATAAAGCTGCATTGTGCAGTAGAAGCACAGTGGAAGGATTTTTAGAAATCTCATGCCCACTGTGTTTCTTTTCTCCGCAGCATAAACCGACTTGTGGTGCAGCTTCCAGAACCTCAGCAAGTCAATTTATGCTGCGAAGACGAGAGTGTTCTCTACAGGTAGAATAGAGCTAAAGTCCACAGCAGCCTAAACCCAAATCGTGGGCATGGGCAGCTGCGTTCTCCCGTGGACAACACTCACATCTCTGCAGGAAGGCTGACACTGTGTACTAGACGCCGTGTCGCTGGATCATGGCCACATAGCCTAACAGTGAGAATATTGTTCCTGCAGCAACATTTTTGTGAAGTACCGGTGGATTAAAAATGCTTACTATACTCCTGAATAAAATCCTTGAGGGGTCCAGTTTCCAAAATGGGGTCACTTGTGGGGGGTTTCTGATGTATAGGTACCCAAGAGGCCCTGCTAATGTGACATGGTGCGCACAATTTATTTCAACTTTTCCAAAATTCAAATGGTGCTTCTTCCATTCCAAGCCCTCCCATTTATCCAAGCAGAGGTTTTTGGCCACATATGGGGTATCCCTGCGCTCACAAGAAATTGGATAACAACCTGTGGGTCCACGTTTTGTTGTTGCCTCTTGAAAAAGTGAGAAATGTGATGCTAAGGAAACATTTTTGTGAAAAAAATGAAAATTTTCAATATGGCAACCTAAGCTTATCAAATTCTGTGAAGTATTCGTGGATTCAAAATGCTCAATATACACCTAGATAAAAGCCTTGAGGTGTCTTGTTTCCAGAATGGGGTCACTTGTGGGGGACCTCCACTGTTTAGGCACCTTACAGGCTTTCCAAATGCGACATAGCGTCCACTAATTATTCCAGCCAAATGTTCAGTCAAATGGCACTTTTTCCCTTCCGAGCCTTGCTGTGCACCCACACAGTTGATTTCCACCACACATAAGGTATCATCATACTCCAGAAATTGCACAATAAATTTTATGCTGTTTTTTTTCCTTTTACTCTTGTTAAAAAAAGCTATCTGGTTGAATTAACAATTTTGTGGTAAAAATGTATTTTTTTTTATTTTCACAGCTCAACATTATAAACTTCTGTGAAGCACCTGGGGGTTCAGGGTACTCACCAAACATCTAGATAAATTCCTTGAGGGGTCTATTTTCCAGAATGGGGTCACTTGTGGGGGACCTCCACTGTTTAGGCACCTCAGGGGCTCTCCTAATGCAACATGGTGTCCGCTATTGATTGCAGCCAATTTTGCAGTCAAATGGCACTCCTTCCCTACTGAGGCCTGCCGTGTGCCCAAACAGTTGATTTCCACCACATATAAGATATCACCAAACTCAGGAGAAATTGCACAATAAATTTCATGGTGATTTTTTTTCCTGTTACCCTTGTGAAAAAAAAAGCTACCTGGTTGAAGTAACAATTTTGTGATAAAATTTTATTTTTTATTTTCATGGCTCAACATTATAAACTTCTGTGAAGCACCTGGGGGTTCAGGGTACTCAGCAAACATCTAGATGAATTCCTTGAGAGGTCTAGTTTCAAATATGGGGTCACTTGTGGTGTTTTTTTGCTGCTTACGTACCTTAGGGGTCCTCCAAGTGCCCGCAATCTTTTTCAGCCAAATTTCCTTTCCAAAATTCAAATATTGCTCCTTTCGTTCCAAGCCCTCCCATTTGTCCAAACAAAGGTTTCAGATCACATGTGTGGTATCAGCGCGCTCATAAAAAAGTGGGTAACAAACATGTGGGTAAAATTTTTGGAATTACCTCTTGAAAAAGTGAGAAAATTGATGCTAAAGCAACATTTTTGAGAAAAAAAATGACAATTTTCAATATGACAACGTAACGTTATCAAAATCTGTGAAGTACCTGTGGGTCCAAAATGCTCACTATACCCCTCAATAGAAGCCTTAAGGGATCTAGTTTCCAAAATGGGGTCACTTGAGGGGGGTTCCTGCTGTTTAGGTACGTTAGGGGATCTGTAAATGCAACATGGTGCCCACAATCTGTTTCAGCCAACTTTGCTTTCCAAAATTCAGATATTGCTCCTTTCGTTCCAAGCCCTCCCATTTACCCAAACAAAGGTTTCTGACCACATGTGGGGTATCGGCGCGCTCATAAGAAAGTGGGTAACAAAGTGTGAGGTCCAATTTTTGGTGTTACCTCTTGAAAAAGTAAGAAAATTAGTGCAAAAGCAACATTTTTAGGTAAAATGTTAATTTTTATTTTTTTTCATTCCACATTACTTTAGTTCCTGTGAAGCACCTGAAGGGTTAATAAACTTCTTGGATGTGGTTTTGAGTACCTTGAGGGGTGCAGTTTTTAGAATGGTGTCACTTTTGGGTATTTTCTTTCACCTAGGCCTCTCAAAGTCACATCAGATGTGATGTGGTCCCTAAAAAAATGGTTTTGTAAATTTTGTTGAAAAAATGGGAAATTGCTGATGAAATTTGAACCCTTCTGACTTCCTAACCCCAAAAAATTTTGTTTCAAAAATTGCGCTGATCTAAAGTAGACAAGTGGGAAATGTTATTTATTAACTATTTTGTGTGACATAACTCTCTGGTTTATGGGCATAAAAATTAAAAGTTTGAAAATTGCAAAATTTTAAATTTTTTTTCTCAAATTTTAGATTTTTTCACAAATAAAATAAAAAAAATCATCCTAAATTTACCTCTAACATGAAGTCCAATATGTCACGAAAAAAACAAATCTCAGAATCACCGGGATCCATTGAAGCGTTCTAGAGTTATTGCCTTATAAAGGGACACTGGTCAAAATTACAAAAAATGGCCTGGGCATGAAGTACAAAACTGGCTTCGTCCTTAAGGGGTTAACATTAAGGACCTCCATAAATTTTAAAAATTCCTGCTTGGAACCTGACCACAATACTAGCACGTCATCGATATACCTGGACCACAACATGATCCGCGATTGCCACCAGTCCCCTTCATCTCCAAAGACGATGGTTTCCTCCCACCAGCCCAGGAACAGATTAGCATACAAGGGAGCACAAGGGCTCCCCATAGCTGTGCCCCTGAGCTGGTGGAAGTACTTCCTGTTGAATGTAAAAAAGTTGTGTCGCAGGATGAAGTTCATAAGATCAACCATAAAGCAATTAAGCTTATTACATTCTCTATTCCTGGTGTCAAGATAGTGCTGCATTGCTTCTATTCCTTTCTCATGTGGGATGCTACTGTATAAAGCCTCCACATCTATGGTAGCCAACAATACATCCCTATCTACTGACGCCCCTTCCAACTTTCTCAACAGGTCCATCGTGTCTCTGGTAAATGATGGTAAGGAATCAACGAATGGACGTAAAATTTGATCCACATATATCCCACAGTTCTGAGTCAAGGATTCTATCCCAGATACGATCGGATGTCCCTCAAAGGTCTCCAACCCCTTGTGTACCTTTGGTAGGGAGTAGAATGTCAGTGTCACCGGATGTATAGGTTTGAGAAATTTGTACTCATTGGATGATATGATCCCATCCTCCCTTGCTGTTTCAAGAATGTCAAGTAACACCTCCAAGTACTTTTGTGTGGGATCTCCAGGGGTAATCTCATAAGTGTGTTTATCATTTAAAATGAGATAACACATGTCTAAGGGTACCTTCACACTTTAGCGATGCAGCAGCGATCCGACCAGCGATCTGACCTGGTCAGGATCGCTGCTGCATCGCTACATGGGCGCTGGTGAGCTGTCAAACAGGCAGATCTCACCAGCGACCAGTGACCAGCCCCCAGCGACGTGCAAGCGACGCTGCGCTTGCACGGAGCCGGCGTCTGGAAGCTGCGGACACTGGTAACTAAGGTAAACATCGGGTATGGTTACCCGATGTTTACATTAGTTACCAGCGCACACCGCTTAGCTTTGCTCTCCTAGCTACAGTACACATCGGGTTAATTAACCCGATGTGTAATGCAGCTACATGTGTAGAGAGCAGGGAGCCGCGCACACTGCTTAGCGCTGGCTCCTTGCTCTCCTAGCTACAGTACACATCGGGTTAATTAACCCGATGTGTAATGCAGCTACATGTGCAGAGAGCCAGAGCCGGCAGCACAGGCAGCGTGAGAGCTGCGGAGGCTGGTAACTAAGGTAAATATCGGGTAACCACCTTGGTTACCCGATGTTTATCTTAGTTACAGCTTACCGCAGCTGCCAGACGCCGGCTCCTGCTCCCTGCTTGCTTCATTTGTCACTCTCTCGCTGTCACACACAGCGATCTGTGTGTCACAGTGGGAGAGCGCCTTTGAAGAAAACGAACCAGGGCTGTGTGTAACGAGCAGCGATCTCGCAGCAGGGGCCAGATCGCTGCTCAGTGTCACACGTGACTCAGCAGCGATCTCGGCAGCGAGCTCGCTGTGTGTGAAGCACCCCTAAATATCTCATATGGTCCATTATCACAAGATTCCCCCTTTATCAGAGGGTTTTATAATCAGATTTTAATCCCGTTCAAGCCTTTCAAGTGCCATCCACTCCTCCTTTGATAGATTAGACTCCACTCCCCTGTTCTTAGGGTACCTTCACACTTTAGCGATGCAGCAGCGATCCGACCAGCGATCTGACCTGGTCAGAATCGCTGCTGCATCGCTACATGGTCGCTGGTGAGTTGTCAAACAGGCAGATCTCACCAGCGACCAGTGACCAGCCCCCAGCCAGCAGCGACGTGCAAGCAACACTGAGCTTGCACGGAGCCGGCGTCTGGAAGCTGCGGACACTGGTAACTAAGGTAAACATCGGGTATGGTTACCCGATGTTTACCTTAGTTACCAGCTCACACCGCTTAACCTAGCGTGTGTAGGGAGAAGGAGCCGGCACTGGCAGCGTGAGAGCTGCGGAGGCTGGTAACGAAGGTAAATATCGGGTAACCACCTTGGTTACCCGATGTTTACCTTAGTTACAGCTTACTGCAGGCTGTCACACGCCGACTCCTGCTCCCTTCACATTCAGGATTGTTGCTCTCTCGCTGTCACACACAGCGATGTGTGCTTAACAGCGGGAGAGCAACAATAAAAAAAACGACCCAGGGCTATGTGTAACGAGCAGCAATCTCACAGCAGGGGCCAGATCGCTGCTCAGTGTCACACACAGCGAGATCGCTAATGAGGTCACAAAAACCGTGACTCAGCAGCGATCTCAGTAGCGATCTCGCTGTGTGTGAAGCACCCCTTACTTGGGATTTTACGAAGGTCCCTTTCCACAAGGCTCAGGAATATATCTACACTCGTTGTGTCGCCTACTGCTTGCATCTTAAGGCTATGTGCGCACGTTGCGTACAGTCATTGCAGAAATTTCTGCAGCGATCTGAAGAGCACACGTGCGCTTTAAATCGCTGCAGAAATGTCCGTAGTGAAAAAAAAATAAAAGCCGATTCCATGCGCTCTGCCTGCAGCTCCTGCCATAGACAGAGCAGGAGCTGCCGGCAAAGCGCACGGAAGAAGTGACATGTCACTTCTTAGAACGCAGCGGTTCGGCAGAAGCCGAAGCGCTGCGCTCTAAAACGCCACGTGCGCACGGCCCCTGCACAATCTCCATAGACTGTGCAGGGGACGCAGGACGCATGCAGTTACGCTGCGCTACAAAGCGCAGCGTAACTGCATGTATTTACGCAACGTGCGCACATAGCCTAACACTTCTGGCTCTTAAATCAGTAAAGGGCCCAAGGCCCCTATGATGTGTCTCAGTCTGTTGTTGTGCAAGTCCCATAAGAGTCTGATAACAATCGAGATCCTCCTCAGTCAGCCCCATCTCTCTACATTTATCTCTATCATTTTTTAGGAAAAACTTTCTCCATTTTAATTTCCTACAAAAGAGATTGCCATCCTTAACCCAGTGAAAACAATTACATTTATTAGTGGGGATAAATGACAACCCTTTCTTCAGGATGCCATAATCGTGCTCATTGAGACGAATTTCCGTCAGGTTAATAATTTGACCCTTTTCAGTGAAAAATCATCCCTAGGTGTACATCCATTTATTGGACTCTGCTCCTTACATCGTAAGGGACCCCCGCTGTTCTTTCTAAAAAAGAGGAAGAAGAAGAAGAAGAGGAAGATGATGCACCCCGCATTGATCCACCAGGTAGAGAGGGCCCAGGGGGATCCATCTGTCCCATACCTATATTTGGTACCCTCCCGCTTTGGTTTCCGGGCCTCTGCCATCTTTTATTCCTCCTTCCTTTTCTCTGGCCCCTCCCCCTGTAGGAAGCTCCCTCAGTTCTCTCGGTGTCCGAAACGTCAAACTCAGATGATGATACGTCCGATTGTTTGTGGCTAGAGAAATTATATGCCTGATTATTACTAAACTTCCTGAGGTCCCTTTTGGAATTGTAAATGTTTTCTTTCCTTAAGGAAACCTTGGTATATCTCCACAGATGCCTGGAGGGTATTCTCCCGCCTGTTAAAATCTGCGTTGGATTTATATTTTAACACTTCGTTGATACCTTTATTTAATTTCAGAGTGGCCTGTTCAAGTAGTGTTTTTTCCTCTTTTAAGAGGAGATTCATAAATCTAAAAGACGATTCCACCGACTCCTTTGCCCAAGCCTCCAATAGCCAAGGGTTAGAGGTACGAGGAGAAGGACACAGATTAATTCGTAGACCTTTGGGAACTATCTTGTTCTTCAAGTAATTTTCTAGTGTTTTGATCTTCTACCAGGACTTGCTATAATCTTTATAGACGGAATACAGATCTCCAAATCGTGTTCTCAAAGATGTAATGTTACTATCCCCAGGTGTCACACCTCTGTGCAGAACGCCTGATTGGCGTCCTCCACCCACAACTCAGTGTTAATTGGTCCCGACAAAAAGCTGGCCATATCAGTTACAAACTCACTAGTTATTAGGTATGTGAAATAGTAGCATAAATCCCTAACTAAAACTTAACATTTAATGATATATTTTTTTTTTTACCTTTTAAAATTATCATTAAATGTTACGTTTAAGTTAGGGATTTATGCTACCCTTAAAATATTGGATATGAACACAGTCAGAAGTTTCATTAATTTATGGGTCACAGTTGGAAATGAAATACTGGAGAAGAAATTTGCTCCTTGTCACATTAAACCATGAACATGTCTCCTGTTTATTTCTTAGACTTACTGACAAGAAGAATCAGAATAATCCACCAGAAACCTGGATAGTGACAAAAACAATCCATAGGGAAAGTAATGGAAGATATTCTCATTAGGTGAGAACAAAATCTGACAGATTCATATCATTTATCTCTATATACAGGGAGCTCCCCCTAGTAGTGGCTGCAGACAGGATCTTATGTATCTCTGTATACAGGGAGCTCCCCCTAGTAGTGGCTGCAGACAGGATCTTATGTATCTCTGTATACAGGCAGCTCACCCTAGTGGTGGCTGCAGACAGGATCTTATGTATCTCTGTATACAGGCAGCTCCCCCTAGTGGTGGCTGCAGACAGGATCTTATGTATCTCTACATACAGGGAGCTCCCCCTAGTGGTGGCTGCAGACATAATCTTATCATGTATCTCTGTATACAGGAGCTCCTTTTAGTGGTTTCTGCAGACAGGATCTTATGTATCTCTGTATACAGGCAGCTCCCCCTAGTGGTGGCTGCAGACAGAATATTATTAGTTTGGCATATACAGCGTTAGGACAGCCCCCCTCAGGTGATTAGGGCTATTCTACTAGGGCTATATTCACTTCCTGGATGGAAAGGGCGAACGCCTCTGTAGAAAAGATCTGTAAGTCCGCAGTATGGTCATCACCCTCTACCTTTTTCAAGCACTACCTTTTGGATTTGGGGCTTTTGTATCTCTTCTTTGGGAGAAAGGTGCTCTCTGCAGTGGCCCCGCCTTATAAATTCTTCTATTTTATTCTCTCATGTACAGTGCTGTCATGGGAAGGGAAAAGATGATAATTACTTACCGGTAATTGGATTTTCCAGAGCCCTGACAGCACCATGCTAGTTCCCTCCCTGATATGGGGCTTCTCCTGTTTGGTGATGGATATGTCTACTCGTAATAAGGCGGTTTCCTCTAAGGCTCTAAAAACACACTGGGTCTTTGGATAGGTGCCGCCCCTTTTATTTTCAGAAAAGTTTTCTGTTTCTGTGGGCACATACACTCTCACTTATGGTGCTGTTATGGCTCTGGAAAATCCAATTACCGGTAAGTAATTATCGTGTTTCTATGCAGAGGGGGTCCCAATGCAGACCTGACCCTGACTGTGACTCGCTTATTTCGGGGCTCTATAGCAGTGCAGGAGTCGGGTTTATCTTGGGAGGAATGAATGGAGATGTGATGGCGGGTTGGTGCTGCCGTCTCTTGATAGGACGGTGAAGTCCATACTTACCATTTGGGATTTGGCAACGATTTCCCCCACATCCTGTTTCACAACATTTGAGAACGCATTTACAATCAGAGTTGAAACCACATCTGTTGTCACAATTCCTAAGCGACAATTCACTAATCTCTGGACATGATCCTGGCTTATTTGAAACGGTTAAAGTAAAGAAGTAAACTTCTCTGTGGTACAAACTGTTCTCATCATTTTATGTCCTGCAGTGCGTCGTATTGGTAACTGCAGCTGATTTTTCTGTGACTTTTTTCTGGATGGTCCCGAGGGTGCAGAGTAATCGTTATATGGCGAAAGCCAGGCCCGTCTACCTAAGACCCATCCCCTTACATTACAGATGAACAATGAAGACGCCGGGGTTCTAAAGTAAAGTTGATCCACTCAATGGCTTCTTCCTGATGCTACTTCCACCCATGTTAGAGTCTGGACCAGGGGTCTCAAACGCTGCTGGGTGTATGGGCCAAACAGAGGAAAAAAAATAATTTGGTGGGCCGCATTCTTTGCAGGACAAAGTGACATTTTTATTGGTACCATTTTTATTTTTTTTTACACACTTTTGGATCACTGATTTTGAACATTTTTCACTTATTATAACGAATGTGCACATTCTTTGTTTAAATACAAAAAAAAATGTGATGGTAAAAAAAAGCCATGCCTTATTTTGAGTTTTTTTGTTTACATTTTATTCCATTTTTGTAACATAAGGCTGCTTTACACGTTGCAATCACATATGCGATCTCGTATGCGATTGCACTTGCCCCCATTGTATGTGCAGCACGGGCAATTTGTTGCCAGTGTTGCACAAACGGTTAACCCCCGTCACATGTACTTACCTGCCGGACGACCTCGCTGTGGGCGGCGAACATCCACTTCCTGAAGTGGGAGGGACGCTCGGCGTCACAGCGACGTCACACAGCGGCCAGCCAATAGAAGCGGAGGGGCAGAGATGAGCGGGACGTAAACATCCCGCCCACTTCCTTCCTTCCGCATAGCCGGCGGGTGCCGCGGGACGCAGGTAAGCAGCAGTTCATCGTTCCCGGGGTGTCACATAGAGCGACGTGTGCTGCCTCGGGAACATTGAACAACCGGACGTTCAATTTTTAGAAATTGAACGATGTGTATGCGATCAACGTTTTAACGTACAATCATGATCGCATGTAGGTGTCACACACTGCAATATCACTAACGATGCCGGATGTGCGTCACTTACGACGTGATTCCGCCGACACATCGTTAGATATATTGTAGCGTGTAAAGCCCGCTTAATAGTGCTACAACTAGCACTATATAAAAATTTTGGCCAACATCTTTTTGTAATGTTCCCCATCTTGTTGTAATGTGCCCATTCTTGTCGCCTTGTAGTATTGTGCCACATCTTAGTCCCCATCCTACAGTAATGTGCTCAGCCTTGTCCCCATCCTATAGTAATGTGCCCCATCCTTGTCCCCATCTTATTGTAATGTGCCCATCCTGTAGTAATGTTTCCATCCTTGTCCCCATCTTATAGTAATGTTCCCCATCCTTGCCCCCTTGTAGCAATCTCTCTATCCTGTAGCACTGTCCCCAACATATAGTTGTCCCATTCTATAGTAATGTCCCCATCCTATAGTAATGTGGCGGCTGCTGAAAGGGGGCAGTGGCTATAACTTACCGATCGTTCTCCTCAGTTTCCAATCAGAGCTGGGGGCGGGTGAAACATAGGTCACCCAGCTCCAGCCAATGATCAGTGCTACAGCTGCACTGATCATGGCTGGATTTTAATGTTTTAGCCATTTTCAATGGCTAAAACATTACAGTGGCTGTGATTGGCTGAGCGGCGTTCGTCAGCCAATCACAGCCTCTGTAAGTCTGGGGAGGAGACACCACCCCTCCTGAGGTCCCCTCGAATTTAAGGTATTTGCAAAGTGATCGTAGCCACTGGGGCTGCGATTTCGCCATGACATGGGTCCTTAAGTACCAGGGAGCCATGACGTACTCAGTACATCATAGCTCGCTAAGGGGTTAAAGTGCACATACACACAAAAAAAACAAACCCACCATTCTTCTCACCTGTCCCGTGTTCCCTCGGCTGCTTCATCTCTGCTTCTTGCTGTCTGCAGGCCCGGTGACTATCGCGGCCAGTGCAGGGGCCGCAGCCCCAGGCAGTGATGTATGTCAGACGCTTGTTTTGCCGGCGCTGCGTGCGCAGAGTCAAGTGCTCTCTGCTCAAGGTTTCCAATGCAGCCGTAGCCGTCCGCCAATCAGAGGTAAGCAGCTGAGGTCAGGCAGTTTCCATTGGAGGAATAGTTGTGCACAGAGAGCTGGACTCTGAGAGCGCAGCGACTGCGGCCCCTGCACCGGTCACGATAGTCAACAGGGGCACGGGCCTGGGGCCGCACGAAGCAGCCTGAGGGGCCGCGTGTTTGAGACCTCTGGTCTGGACATTCCGAGATATCAATCTCAACAGCAGCACAGAGTGTTTAAGACCAGAGAGTTCAGCAGGATGTTGGCAGTTTGGGAATTATCTTCTGAAGGCCATAAGAAGAGAGCTGAAATGGTGAAGTCCAAAAAGAAATGCATTTCTTTACCTTGAAGAGTTACAGAGTGACCACATCCTTCATATCCCCCTCTACATGTGGCAAAAATCCCGCATAAGAAGAGACCCCCAGTACCAGTGCTGGGTATGACCACTCAGCACTTGCACCCTATGAGGCATTATCCAAACTCTGGAGGGGAAGAGACTTTCTAAAATAATAGATTCCACCTCTTCCTCCTCGGTGGAGGTTGGACAATTTGTTGACTCTACAAATTTACTGGCAGCCGAATCATTGGAAACATAAGAGCTTCAATAACTTGTTTCTTCTCCTAAATAGTTCAAAACCCGAATCGTTACTGTGATGTCTCCAAAAAATGATTAGTGACCGCAGGTGGAAACCAAAAAATGGGATTTCAGGACAAACTATTGGTCATTACCTGCAGCACTAGAATTGTTCAGATTAGAATGCAGAAAGGGTTAATTATCTGTAGAATTCTAGGATTGTTCTAACTGTCCAACATTCTGCACTATTCAGTTCATAGAAGGGGTGACTGTTCACATCATGTTTAACCCTTTGGAGACATCGGGGGGTCAGGCTGCCCCGTCCCCAGTGACCGGACCCCAGGGGAATCAGCTCTCAGCGCGGCTCTTCCTACAGTTACTTTGTATTTACATTGTAACCAAATGGGAAACAAAATGTAACAAATGACAATGGGGGATCTGTGGGGTTTTACCTGTGGGGCCGGGAGACTGGGTCACTACTGCCCCATGGATACACATCAGTTCCAGCAGAAATGCCAGCAGGAGGTAGCACTTCATTGTGCTGCTCACAGGCTCCAGGTAGATGGCAATCCCTGGAAATTGCATAAATAGCATTTAAAAATGAGGCAGAGCAGACAGGTTGGGGTCTGAGGATGGGACGGGACGGCCACCTGTTACCTACTGCTCCCAGCACCTTCAGGGAAAAATCTGAAAAATCTCACACCTGAGACAAAGTATCCACTGCTGTCAGAGCGGAAAATCTGAGAAAGTGACAGCTCGGAGGAATCATTGTGTATGAGGTGTGAAATATCCAGATCTGTGGGATCCTGCGGTCACAGAAGGGTTAAATTCAGTAGAGCATCACCCAAGGTAAAGGACTCCATGTACTCACCCCTCCCTGTGCCCAAATACCCGGCCCATGTATAGGGGCTTGTAGCTGCCCCCAACACCTGAAGTTAGAAAGGGGCCCCCAACACCTTGGCTGGGTCGCCCATCGTCCAGAACCTCCAGGACAGTCTGTAAAATTAGGGCACTTTTTTGCAGTCCGTAAAAAAGAATCAAAGGCTGAAGCTGAAGAAATTTATACAGATTCTTCTGACTGTACCTATCATCATTTTACAGTTCACAGTGACTGCAGCCAATGTCTCATATCAGAATTATCGGCTGTAGACACGGATCACCATATCAAAATATTGTCTGTCTGTGATTTGTTTTGATAAGACATTCAGAAAAAGTAAAAAAAAAAAATGGCACCTGACACTTTGAGGGACAATGACAGAGGAAGAAGTTATGGGCGTTATGGAGTCACTATAGTGAACAAATTCCATCTGGATTAAAGGTACTCGGGCCCCTGTGCAGCTGCAGAGACAGAGGAAGAGAGCAAGGAGGGAAGAGACAGGAGAAGAGCGCATGGGGGGAAGAGACAGGGAAAGTAGGGAGGGAAGAGACAGAGAGAGCAGGCAGGGATGAGACAGGAGAAGAGAGCATGGAGGGGAGAGACAGAAGGAAAACAGGGAGGGAAGAGACAGAGAGAGCAGGCAGGGATGAGACAGGAGAAGAGAGCATGGAAGGGAGAGACAGAGGAAAAGCAGGGAGAGAAGAGACCGAGAGCAGGCAGGGATGAGACAGGAGGTTTGTGCCCTCAGGCCTGTCTGAGCCCCTTCAGCCTCCCCAGGCCCGTGTGCTCGTCCCTTCAGCCTCCCCAGGCCTGTGTGCGCGCCCCTCCAGCCTCCCCAGGCCCGTGTGTGCGACCCTCCAGCCTCCCCAGGCCCGTGTGCGCGCCCCTCCAGCCTCCCCAGGCCCGTGTGCGCGCCCCTCCAGCCTCCCCAGGCCCATGTGCGCGCCCCTCCAGCCTCCCAGGCCCGTGTGCGTGCCCCTCCAGCCTCCCCAGGCCCGTGTGCGCCCTCTCCTGCCTCCTCAGGCCCGTGTGCGCGCCCCTCCTGCCTCCCCAGGCCCGTGTGCGCTTCCTTCCAGCCTCCCCAGGCTTGTGTGCGCTCCCCTCCAGCCTCCCCAGGCCCGTGTGCGCTCCTCTCCAGCCTCCCCAGGCCCGTGTGCGCTCCTCTCCAGCCTCCCCAGGCCTCTGTGCGCTCCTCTCCAGCCTCCCCAGGCCCGTGTGCGCTCCTCTCCAGCCTCCCCAGGCCCGTGTGCGCTCCTCTCCAGCCTCCCCAGGCCTCTGTGCACTCCTCTCCAGCCTCCCCAGGTCTCTCCTGTGTACTCCTCTCCAGCCTCCCCAGGTCTCTCCTGTGCACTCCTCTCCAGCTTCCCCAGGTCTATGTGCACTCCTCTCCAGCCTCCCCAGGTCTCTGTGCACTCCTCTCCAGCCTCCCCAGGTCTCTGTGCTCTCCTCTCCAGCCTCCTCAGGCCTCAGTGAGCTCTTCTCCAGCCTCCCTAGGCCTCTGTGCAGTCCTCTCCAGCCTCCCCAGGCCTCTGTGTGCTCCTCTCCAGCCTTCCCAGGCCTCTGTGCGCTCCTCTCTAGCCTCCCCAGGCCCGTGTGCGCTCCTCTCCAGCCTCCCCAGACCTCTGTGCGCTCCTCTCCAGCCTCCCCAGGCCTCTGTGCGCTCCTCTCCAGCCTCCCCAGGCCTCTGTGCACTCCTCTCCAGCCTCCCCAGGTCTCTCCTGTGTACTCCTCTCCAGCCTCCCCAGGTCTCTCCTGTGCACTCCTCTCCAGCCTCCCCAGGTCTCTGTGCACTCCTCTCCAGCCTCCCCAGGTCTCTCCTGTGCACTCCTCTCCAGCCTCCCCAGGTCTCTCCTGTGCACTCCTCTCCAGCCTCCCTAGGCCTCTGTGCGGTCCTCTCCAGCCTCCCCAGGCCTCTGGCAATGTGGGACATTGTCTTTAAAAAAATGGAGCCAGAGATTGTGGTACACGCATGTGCGGACTCCAGCACCATTTTAATGAAGACAGAATACTGTGGTAAAGAAGATGCGCTGCAATGGTGGTGCTGTGTGATATTCAAATATAGAAAAGGGGAAAACCAGGAGGATGCCAGAGTGGGAATAAATACCGAGGACCCCACCCACAAAGGCCCCATGCTCGCTGCACCTGTCAATCAAAGTGCAGGGCATTTCTGGAACTTTGATTAAAGATATTTAATCAGCCAAGCATCGGATCTTTCTATAACAGGTATGCCTGGATTCAGCATCTTACTGCCTGTATGTCACTACCTTTTACTTTAGGCCTCCAACACACATCCGTGCCGCCGGTAAGTGTTTGGTACATTTTTGCACGTACCGGCGGCACGGAGACACGTACACCAATGTTATCCTATGGTAACAGGCACACACACGTAAAACCACACGGAACATGTGTCCGTGTCGTTTGTACGTGTATGCGTTTTTCAACACACTCAACATGTCCGTTTTTCTCCGGCATCACGCAGGCACGGACCCGCTAAAGTCAATGGGTCTGTGCCTGCACGTGCGTGACACGTAGCATGTCCGTGTGCTACACGTACCGTCCGTGTGCGTTTTTATTCCAAACTTCAGCTACACTTGTTACCAATCTGGCAGGTCAATTAAGGTCATTAATTCTGGCGCCAAGACCTCATATCCTGTCTCAATTGCAATCGTGACTGCAGCTGGCCACCTTCCCTCTCTCTGCTCACAAAGTGAGCTCTCTGTACCCCACATTTTTGGAAATGGCTCCAAGGATAGACACAGAGAGGCTGATTGGGGAAGTAGAGAGGCATCCAGAGCTGTGGGTCACCCGTGTTGATGGAGACCACGGCAGGTTGATGGTGGAGAGAGCCTGGATGTCTGCGGCTGAACAAGTATACCCCAGGAATGGATGGTCTCAATGCACCCCTGGAAGAAAAGCTAAATATGGTAAGTACAGCCTTTGCTGTGGCTTCTCTCTTTACCTAAATGGGGTGATTCATTTGGCTGAAGGTTTATATTGTTAACTAGAATATTATGCATTTATTACTGGTGCTGACTCATTTTGAGCAACACAGGAGACAAACATACAGAAAAGTATGGGTCTGTTTATCATGGCAGGAATTTGTAGTTTCTTTTTCTGCAAAAATCATGGGAACATGACATGTCATGCATTAAATGCACTTTACCCACACTTTTCATGTGCTTTAACTAACTGGCCTAGATGTACACATATCTGCATACCTCTAATTTTTACTTGTGATGTCTACACCCATGTCCGCACTGCTAGGCCATTATATGTCAGCTATAGTTGTTTATGTGTTTGTTTGAAAGTATGGATAGATTATATGTATTTTCTGGGAGTTTACTTTTGTCATATGTGAACATATGGCATTGCATGTAGTGGTGGTCAATATAATTGCCACATTTATTAATCTTATCATTATTATTATTATTATGCTTGAATACCCATTATACATGAATTTCATTACTTCATGTAAGTCATGCAAACATGGGTATGTTGTGTTGGTCATGTATATATTTAAATACATTATGTTTGTTATGTTCATTTGTGTATATTCACTTGTTATGTGACAATATATCATCATTTACCACATTTTGGGGGGTTTTTTGGGTTATATTTTTAGTTTAAAGGGTTTGTTTTGTTTTTTTTAAATAATGTTGGTTTTCCTATTGTTTCATTACAGTGGATTTGGTTAAACGGCGATGGCAATCAGCAAGAGACCAATTCCGCCGAGAGTTTAATCCTGTTGCTACATCTGCAGCTGCTTCCAAAAAGAAAACATACATTCACTACGATAGGCTGAGCTACCTAATGCCAATTATGGAGGTACCAAAGTAAGTATTTTTAATGATAACTTATTGTTGATGTAATTCGTTAAATAAAAAACATTAATAATTTTTTTTTCTTTTAAATTACAGTACTGAAGATAACCTTGAGGACAGTGAAGAGGCGCAGTCCGCAGTGTTGTCTGCAACAGCCACATCTGCATCAGAGATGGAGCCTACATCCTATTAGCAACCCTCAAGCCCGAAGACCATCCAGCCTGAAGCAGATGAAGGCTCATCAGATCTAGACTTGGGACAAGTCAATCCACTACCCAAATCACAGGCCAGTCTACAGGGCTCCAAACTGGCCCATCACCAGTTATTGGCGAGGGAAGCCCTCAAACACATGCAGGCACACAGCCTAGAGCAACAACACATAACCTTCGGTCACTAGCACAAACATTCCGTGGTCGCAGACATAGGCGTCATGAGGAATTGCGTTCCATGACAGAGATCATTGATACTAGAATACTTCACATGATGAATTTACTAATTCCAAAGAGTGATGGAGAGAGATTTTGTCGCTCCCTCTCACCCTCTCTTGCATTGGTTGCTCCAGATAGGCAGGACAGGTTGAGGGCGTCTATAATCACACTGATTTCTGCATGCCAACGTGAGCCTGAGCCAATATATGTTTTTGAAGTGATAGAGCAATGGAGAGGTAATCCGCGTGGCCCACACACAACCACTACACTACACACTATGGAAACCCAAACTGAAGAAAACACATATAATTGACAACAAACAAATACTCTAGTGCAACAAACACAAAGACAGTGGCCAACTTCATCTTTGATTAATGATCCTCAAACAAGGCCTTCAAGTCTACCTCTACAATCAGGTGCTTTAGTTACCCAAATGACTGGACAACAGCCATCTTTTTACCTTCAAGGGCAACAACAAGCACCTTTGCAAACCTCTATGACCCATCAAAGTAATGTTAGTAATGTTCATAGACTCCCCCAAATGCTACATCAACTGCCATCATACCATATGCAACATAGTCAACAGCAGCAGTACTTTCAAAGTCAGCCTTACCCAACCAACTTCACGTACACACATCCACAGCCTTTTCTATTGCAACCATATTTACCACCGTCACAAGGTCAACAATCTGTTCCCACAACAACAGCAATGTTTGTGCCGAGCACAACAACAATAACAGGTGGAAACACTATTCAGTCACTTACTACAACATCTAGTGTTGTCCAGCCTCCACATTCAGTAGGTGACAATGCCATGGAGACTACACAGGAAAGCATACCTAGCCTAGAGGATTTAGTTGACACATAATTTGACAAAATACATTTACATCTAAATTGATAAATGCCTAGAATTTAACAGTAGTATTCTAACCATCCATAAATGTTCACCAAAAAAACTGAGCTGTGACAATTGTTCAATAAACATGCAACATTACAAGCATGTGAATTGCAGCCTCAAGACTTTTTTTTTGGTGTTTTTTGTCTGTTATCTTGCTTTAATGCAAGTTGGGGGTGCAGCCCTCCTGATACTGAGGCTGAACAATTACCTGCTTCTCACTTTTTGCTGTGTATTTAATCTGGGACCCAGCTAACCACTTTACCATCCATATTGAAGTTTTGACATGACACAAGTCAGGTACAGAATATGTTTTTAACTTTAGTAGGTTAGGGACTGTCTCAGATGGGTACACCGTGACGAGGTGAGACAGCTTCTTACCTTTTTGCAAAAATGTATATACTAAGTACCCTGTTTATTAAGCACTTGCAATTTATTTATTTATAGTCAGGGTATTTTTTCTACAATTATCTCCTGTTTTTTTTCTAGTCTTGAGGCTGCAATTCACATGCTTGTAATGTTGCATGTTTATTGAACAATTGTCACAGCTCAGTTTTTTTGGTGTTTTTTGTCTGTTATCTTGCTTTAATGCAAGTTGGGGGTGCAGCCCTCCTGATACTGAGGCTGAACAATTACCTGCTTCTCACTTTTTGCTGTGTATTTAATCTGGGACCCAGCTAACCACTTTACCATCCATATTGAAGTTTTGACATGACACAAGTCAGGTACAGAATATGTTTTTAACTTTAGTAGGTTAGGGACTGTCTCAGATGGGTACACCGTGACGAGGTGAGACAGCTTCTTACCTTTTTGCAAAAATGTATATACTAAGTACCCTGTTTATTAAGCACTTGCAATTTATTTATTTATAGTCAGGGTATTTTTTCTACCATCCATAAATGTTTCAGATGAATCAGTCCAAACTTGTGGATGATTACTTTTTAAACATTTATAGGAAATTTCTTGTAAGTTGCTCTATCACTTCAAAAACATGACCTGCATTGTATGATGTTGGTTTTTTCTTGACAGGAGGTTATGACCATCTTAAAAATTCCATGTGTTGTTAAAATTTATGCATGCACATAACCAACTACATTTCCATTCATACACCTTTCTAAAAATTTAAATCCTAGCAATATGGAGTATCTGCATATGTTCAGGTCCCTTACTTGTATTCCCATAGTGTCAAACAAATTAGGTTTACGTGACACTATGGCATAATACAGTATGGTGTGTTTTGTGGGATAATGTCTCAGAAAATATTTTAAAAATATGTTAAAAATACAGTGTGTCGGGGGGCGTGGCTAGCTATGGTGGTGTGAGGTCGCATCTCTGGGAGCTCCTGCAGCACCACCAATATTTCACCGGCTTACAGATTATAATAATGGGCAAATCTACCCGAAAGTCCAGGGCCCGGGCCTCCTCCCAACCCCCGACCACCAAGGGGGACATAGCCCACCTGCTAACTCGGGCTAATACCCTCCACCGTGGGACCGGAGGTTTCCCGCCGTCAGACCAGATCAGGGACCCACCACAGGACATGCTGCAGGGTGAGCACACAGCAGCTGGGACGGATCCCCAGGCTCCCCTGCAGCCCCCAGCAGCCAGATCACCGCCCTGCAAGTCGGGTGAGGAACCCGTGCAGAGGCTGGGAGCGCGGCGGTCTGATGGAGGAGACGCCGCCGGCCAAGATGGCGGCCCCCCACGTGGAGACCCGGGCGGCAGCATGGGAGGACCCGTGCCTGCAAAGAGCGCACAGTCCAGCAGCTCGCCGGGAAGATCGCTCCTACCTGCTCCAGCCGTCACAAGCAGGGAGGGAGAGGACGGACACAGCACGGCAGCGTCTGAGGAGGTGAGGTGTGGAGTGGGGGAGAGTGGCGTCGCTGTCCAGGAGCCGGCGGTGGGGGATGGGAGCGCACCATGTGTCCTCCCAGCACTCAGTGCAGGACTGTCAGGGGTGGAGGGGGGGATGCCTGGCAGTGCTGTATCTGCCTTGCTCACAGGTTCTCCCCCCCTGCCATATACCCAGAAGGGAGACCCACGGAGGGGAAGGGGAGCTGAGAGGGGGTCGCTATTCCCCAATACCCCATGTTCACAGGCCCCCACACAAAGCCAGCTTCAGACCAGATCAGAACCGGGGACCCCAGAAGCGACCCCGCAAGATCACATTGCCCACATGATGTGGATGGACCCCCCACTCTTGCACACCTCTGATTCACCTACACAGTGGTCGACGGGATCGTCCTGGCCCTCGACCCCACCCGGAGACAGTGTGAGAACAGAAACTATGATCCGTGCTCTACCCCCCCGAGAAGGGACTCAGACAACAATACACTCCTCTGTTTGCGAGGTGGTCCCTGCCGGAGGATCAGTTGGGGGCCAATCCCTCAGTAGATTCAAACAATGTCCGCAGGAGGAGAATAGGGAGCTGCTGAAACATACATCCCCAGAGGAGAGCAGACCCGCTACCCTGGCGGACCTGCGGGCACTTCTGGAATCCATGCCTACCAAGCAGGATATAGCTAACCTGACCTCCAAGATTGTTGCTGAATGTAAACAGGAGTTTGCCGCAGTCCGCTCGGAGATAACAAACCTGTCAGCACAAGTGGACTCCCTAACTCAGTCACGTGACTCCACGATGAAAACCATACAAGAACTGACAGATACTGTTAAGCAGCACTCCTCCCAATTACAAAACCTCCAAGCTACCATGGACGATTTAGAAAATAGAAATAGGAATCCGGGGCCTTCCAGAATCCATACTCACTGCGGACATCCCATCCACACTGACCTCTATTTTTAATGGGTTACTACGACGTCCGCCGGACACTTTTATTGAGCTGGACAGGGCCCATAGAGCCCTACGACCACCAGATCCCAATAATCCACATCCAAGGGATATAATTTGCCGGATTCACTTTTTCCACCTCAAAGAACTAATTCTACAGGCCGCTCGCCAGAAACAAACACTCTCATACCAGGGCAAGACTATCCGTATCATGCCAGATCTATCCAGATACACATTGGCTCAAAGAGCAGCCTTTAAACCCCTGCTCACGCTTCTACAAGACAAGGGGATTCCATTCAGATGGGGGTTTCCCTTCTCTCTGTCAGTAAAGAAAGGCCCCCAGATATTTATGATTAGAGCGCCTGGGGACTTACGGGGATTCCTGATGAATCTGAACCTTCCTAACATTGCTCTACCTGAATGGGAGTTGCTCACAAGGAATGGACTGTCTCAGGCTAGAAAGCCCACAAGACCCTCGGCACGTCCTCCTCCGGGACCACCCCTTAGAGACAGACCAAAAGGAGGAAGTAAAAAATAAGGGTCCAACTGCAGACCGTGGTATTGCATTCTGATGACAGGACTGTTAGAAGAATCCACATCGTTATTGTAGTTCAAAATCAGTCCTTGGTTCGCCACCTCTATGTAGGTCAGGTTGGCACTTGAGTACGTGGGGTCTGAAGAGAATGCGGTAAACCCTGTTGTACTTGGTATAAGCGGTGGAGGGAGTTCCGTTATTGGGAGCTACCCCAGAACTCCTTCAAGAATCCAGTAGCATCATCAGTTTTATATATGTCACAGTTGTGTTAAGGCTCCCTTTCCCCTTTCTCTCCCCCCTGCCCCCCCCCCTCCTTTTTTTTTTTTTTTTTTTTCCATCTTTCTTCCCCTTTCCTTCCCCCCCCTTGAGCAGTTTCATGGTAGTAGTGGACACGCTTATAGATTCATCTTATCAGAAGCCCAAGTGTATTTTGCTTAATTACCTAGCCGGTGAAAATAATCAGTTATATTAAGTTGAATGTTATCCATATTGTGGTTTCATGCAGGCTCCTGTGCCACCTTGTTAGCTGCTAGACCGGTCTTCGCCCCACATAGGGTAGGAGCCTCTGTCCTGCCTTTCAGGGTCGTACAAGCTCCTGTAATACGTTAGTACCCCTCTAGTTAGACTCTCCCGTACAGAGGCTATACCTCTGTCTTTTGTTGTCTCCAGTATTATCTTCTTTTTTTTTCTTTCTTTCGATCTTTACCTTACTGTTTCTTTTTCTCTCTTGGCATTGCACTAAGTTCTGTAATCTGCAGGATTGTCACACTACATATTCGGAGCGATGGAACTGAAAATTGCCTCCTTCAACGCCAAGGGATTGAACACACCGGAAAAACGGGCACAAATCTTGCATCACTTTCACCGACAGAAGGTACAGATTATATGCTTTCAAGAAACACACTTTAAGGAAAATCACTCACCCAACATAAAACATAAACATTACACCAGTTGGCACTTTGCCAATAATACCAACAATAAGTCTAAAGGAGTCGCAATCGCTATCCACAAATCTCTCCCCCACCAACTAATTAGCTGCACACTGGATAGAGAGGCTAGATACATCATCCTTTCTTTAAACATCGAGGGCCAGGTAATAACATTATTAAATGTATATGCCCCGAACCAAGACCAACCTAGCTTCATCTCAAACCTAGTGGACACCGCCTCCCCACTGATTCAGGGCACGGTCATTTTGTGTTCTGATCTTAACCTTACACTGGACCCTGTCCTTGACAACTCGAAGAAAAAATCACATCTATCCTACAAAGCCATCAAACAGGTTAGGAAAGCTCTCCTCAGGTTACAATTATGTGACGTTTGGAGACTGCAACACCCGGCGGACAGGGATTACACTTTCTATTCTACTCCACACGATTCCTACAGTAGGATAGACTATATCCTGATCCAACACTCGGCCCTTCCTTGGGTAGCCTCTACAACCATAGGTACCATATTATGGTCAGATCATGCACCAGTCTACTGTACCATGACGATCCCTTCCCTCGCCAAAACGGTGCACCCGTGGCGTCTGAACGAGAGCCTACTTGAGGACCCTGGGTGCCTGTTAGACGTGCAGGATTCAATAAGACATTTCCTCTCTGATCATGCTTCCGACACAACGGCCTCTATTTTTCAATGGGAAGCACTAAAATGTGTACTAAGGGGGGTATTAATCAAACACGGCTCGCGCATAAAAAAAGCTAAGGCTCAAAATCTGAGTTCAGCCCTGCAAAACGTAGCCAAGCTCGAATTAACCCACAAAAGCGCGCTTTCGACGGAAACGTTGAGGAGTCTTCTGAAAGCAAGACAAGAAGTAAAACATTTGCTAGATGACTCCTACAAACGATACCTTCAAATTGGGCGAAGCCGCGTCTACGAATTTGCTAATAAACCGGGACGGATGCTTGCTAGGGCATTACGCTCACAATGTACCCAAAACTTTATCCCTTGTATCAAAGGATCTAATGACTCCATGGTCCACACAACGGCGGAGATTTCGGAAACCTTCCGCACATATTACTCGAATTTATACAACCTTCCTAACCCAGAAAGCGCCCCAAACCCCGTTGCATCCCCTTTCACCATCCCGAGCCCAGAAGTGGTAACAGATCTAGACAACCCCTTTACTCACACAGAATTATTGGAGGTAATAAAAAACTTACCAAACAACAAGAGTCCGGGCCCAGATGGCTTCACAGGAAAATTTTACAAATTATTAGCAGAGCTTCTATCCCCTTTGATGTTGGTTGCATTTAATTCTATCTCTGAATCCTGCCCGTTCCCGGCTCAGTCCACGGAGGCTTACATCACTGTGATCCCCAAACCAGGAAAAGATCCTCACATATGCAAGAGCTACCGTCCAATTTCACTGCTGAATACTGATTTAAAAATCTACGCAAAATTAATAGCAAACAGGCTAGGTCCACTGCTCCCCTCGCTGGTGCACCCGGACCAAGTGGGTTTTGTCCCGGGCAGGGAAGCACGGGACAACACCCTAAAAACGATTGATATCATACATCACGCAAAAACCCATAAAATACCATTGATGGTCCTATCCCTGGATGCTGAAAAGGCATTCGATAGAATTGCCTGGTCTTCTTTAGCACACACCCTCACGCACATTGGTCTTGGTCCCTCTTTCCGTGAAAAAATACTTGCACTTTACAAGTCCCCAGCAGCTAGGTTAAAATTAAACGGCTCCATATCTAACCCCTTTACCATCCACAATGGAACCCGACAGGGCTGCCCACTATCCCCCCTCCTATATATACTTATCATGGAACATCTTTTGGCCGCCATTCGCAGCATCCCGGAGATTCGAGGAATTAAATTAGCAGGTAAAGAATATAAATGTTCTGCGTTTGCTGACGACGTATTAATTTACATAACCAATCCGGCAACCTCCCTCCCTAACCTATTGGAACTACTGGAGAGATTCGGTAAATGGTCCAATTTCAAAATCAACATGGACAAATCCGAGGCCCTCAATGTCTCCCTCCCTAAAGAAATGGTACAAGAATTAAAGACGTATTACCCATTTAAATGGCCTTCGGGCAATGTCATAACTTATTTGGGGATTCGTCTTCCCTCGGAGCTGTCTAGACTATTCCCCCTGAACTTCCAGCCATTCCTTTCCAGATTAGAGAATTCCTTGGCCGCCTGGGTGCGAACGAGTTTCTCCTGGTTTGGACGCATTAACATATTAAAGATGACAATCCTACCCAGGTTATTGTATCTGATACATACGATCCCCACATATATCCCAGCCTCGTTCTGGGATGGGCTTAGGCGACAATTTAAAAATTTCGTCTGGGCGTCCAAACACCCGAGGTTACGATGGGAGACATTGACTCGGCCTAAGGAGGCGGGGGGGACGGGCTTGCCGGATTGTCGTCAATACTATTTTGCAGCAGCACATGCCCGGGTACTAGATTGGATTCATAACTATTCGACTAAACTGTGGGTACGTGTGGCGGCGGATGTGTGTCCAATCCCGTTGGGGGCCCTGCCGTGGTTACGCTCCTCCCTATTACCCAAGAACATAGACATATCCTACACGACAGCCAACACATTGAAATCCCTGAATGTCCCTTCCCTGAAAAAAAAAGGGCTGTTGGACAATTGTGGCCCATTACTTCCTATTACAGGAAACCCTAGGTTTACACCGGGGTGTACGGCTCCGCTTTTTTTGGGGCTCCCGAAAGCCCGTCCTCTTTGTTTTCACCAGGTGGCCCCCAATGGAATTTTGCTGCCGCTGAACTCGATCATGGGAGATGAGACCCCCACGTCTCGCCATTTATTCGAATATGCTCAACTACAGCACTTTTTTGCATCAATCCCTGAGAAAGACACGCTGGTACGCCCTCTATCTACCTTTGAATCACTCTGTCTTGCCAACTCAAACATACCACACGCGACCTCGGTCATTTACAAGTTGCTTTCGGAAAAACTCTTACTCCCCCTGCCGCCGTTCTGCAAGGCATGGGAGTTGGAACTTAACAAAACTTTCACAAAATCCCAATGGGAAAAATGTTTCTCCCTCTCTCATAAGTCTGTCATAGCCTCCAAATCGCAAGAAACAAGCTACAAAATAATTTCGAGGTGGTACAGAGTTCCAATCATATTACATAACTGGTTCCCAGAGGTCCCGGATACTTGCTGGCGCTGTGAAACGGAGTTGGGTACGATCTCACATATATGGTGCTCCTGCCCGACCCTACATGCGTTCTGGACCGGAGTCCTCAGGGCAGCGTCAGAGGTAACAGGGATCTCAGTCCCAAAATCGCCGTAAGCAATCTTACTCTATATGTTCCCCATGTCCAAATCAAACTTTAAAAAATCATTACTCAGACATCTACTGCAGGCCGCAAAAATAGTAATCCCCAGACACTGGAAATCCATGGATCCCCCGTCTCTGGAGGAGTGGTTTGAGGAAGTGAACTTGACTCACCGCATGGAGTCTCTGATGTCCGGATCTAGCCAGGAAAGGAACAAAGTCGCCATGACTTGGTTCCCTTGGGAAGCGTTCTTATCATCCCCCCTATACCATCATATCTTGAAATAAAGTGCAATGATTAACTTCTTTTCTTTTCCATCTTTCTGATACGCGATAGCGTGCTCTCTCTCTTTCTCTTTCCTGTTTGTAGTTTTTCTCTCTGGTTATGATAGTGAGTCCCCCCAAGTTGTGGGACCTTTGTAGGGAACGACCTAGAGTATTGCCATGTCCTTGGAAAATTGTATTGTACTTATTCACTGGGCCCTCAGGCCATAGATGCCAAAGCGATTGGTAATACATCACATTGTATTTCACTAGTCTATTTTCAGGATCGTTCCCTAGCCTCTTATCATACGAAGTTTGTGTGACTTATTGTGTACTGTATATTGTATTTGACCCGCGGAATGTTTTTTTTTTTTTCCGGGTCTCCTTTGCTTGTTTGTGAACAATTTGAAACTCAATAAAAATCTATTGTTTAAAAAAAAAAAAAAAAAAAAAAAAAAAAATACAGTGTGTCTTGATAAAGGAAACATGCATACATAGTCAAAAATACATTATCAATTTTTATTTTATGAAAAAATTTGGAACAACAATGTAATTCATCAAAGTATGTTGTAGTTACACTCCTAAATTTAATAAAATTTAAAAAAAACAACAAAAAAAAAACCAAAAACCAAATGTTCGTACTAAACATATAAATCCAAGAATAACAATGAGAACATAGAGCTAGCTATATATGGACAATTTTCCTTTTTCATTACATATGTGTTTGTGAATATGTAACATAATGTCTAAAAAAAACAAACAAAAAATTATTCTGTGTTACTATGCACATTTAAACTAAAATAATCTTTAAACTGATTCCTAACTTGCAGACCAAATGAGGCCCAATTGGATCTTAATCTTCCATTACCTACTAATGGGGCATTAAGATCAGGCAAGTCATCAAAATCTTCGTCATTGATTTCATTCAATCTACAGTAATTATGTAAAATTACTGTAGCTTTAATGACAGCCTTGACAGTGGTTGGTTGCAGCTGGATGGTGGTTTGATAAATGCGCCATCTTGAAGCTATGATGCCAAAGGCACGTTTGACATAGCAATGTGCTCTGGCCAAGGTGCTATTAAATTGACCTTTTGACCTGTCTAGGCCGCATCTTGGATATGGACGCATCACATAGCGAGACAAGGCAAACCCCTGATCTGCAACCATGACAAATGGTGCATTAGGTCCAGTTGTACCAGGTAGAGGCCTTGGTGAAGGTAGATTTAGGTCTTCGGACATTAAACGCCATGATAAACATGAGCAATGGAAAATTCGTGCATCAGACACACTGCCATAGGCCCCAATATCTACAAAAATAAAACAATAATTCGTGTCAACCAAAGCAAGAATAACAACAGAAAAATAGTTGTGAAAATGAAAATATCTAGTAGCAGAGTTAGGTGGTTTCTTCACTCTAATGTGCTTGCTGTCCAAGGCGCCAACACAATTAGGAAATGTTGTTTTCTCAAAAAAAATCATCAGAAATGCGCATCCAATCCTGTGATGTAGGCTGCTGCATGACATGGTGCTTAAGGGTATGTGCACACGTTGCTTTTTTTTCGCGCGGAAAAAAACGCACCCTCTGGCAGAGGGGAGAATTGTAAACAATGCTTTTTGAGAAACAACGCATCGAAAACGCATGCGTTTTTCATGCGTTTTCCATGCGTTTTTTTAGGTGCGTTTTTTAAGACTTGGGTACCTAGTGACCCCATTTTGGAATCTGCACCCCTCAAGGATTTTATTCAGGAGTATATTAATCATTTTGAATCCACAGCTACTTCCCCCAAAATGTAGCTGTAGCAACAATATTCTCACTGTTGGGCTATGTGGCCATGATCCAGCGACACGGCGTCCAGTACACAGTGTCAGCCTTCCTGCAGAGATGTGAGTGTTTCCCACGGGAGAACGCAGCTGCCCATGCCCACGATTTGGGTTCAGGCTGCTGTGGAGCTCTATTCTACCTGCAGAGAACACTCTTGTCTCCGCAGCATATATTTACATGCTGAGGCTCGGGAAGCTGCTTCACAGGTCGGTTTATGCTGCAGAGAAAAGAAGCACAGTGGGCATGAGATTTCTAAAAATCCTTCCACTGTGCTTCTACTGCACAACGCAGCGTCATGGACGCAGGGAAAACACTCTGTGCCCAAAACGCTGCAAACCCCGATTCTGGGCATCCAGCCTAAAAAGCGTCAATGGAGGTCAAATATATATACAACGTCCCACCCCCCCCTGCATATTCTAAGCTGGCACCTTTAGTACCTTTCATGTGGCACTAAAGGGTGCCTAGCCTAGTTTTTATCACAAAAACAAAAAAAAAAAATGGCGTGGGGTCCCCCCTATTTTTGATAGCCAGTCAGGGTAAAGCAGACAGCTGTAGCCTGCAAACCACAGCTGGCAGCTTCATCTTGTCTGGTGATCAATTTGGAGGGCTCCCCAGGTTTTTTTTTTTATTTATAAATAAAAATAATAAAAAAAAAATAACGGGGTCCCCCCAAATTAGATCACCAGCCAAGGTGAAGCTGACAGCTGAGGTCTGGTATTCTCAGGGTGGGAAGAGCCATGGTTATTGGACTCTTCCCAGCCTAAAAATAGCAGGCCACAGCCGCCCCAGAAGTGGCGCATCCATTAGATGCGCCAATCCTGGCGCTTCGCCCCAACTCATCCCGCGCCCTGGTGCGTTGGCAAACGGGGTAATAAATGGGGTTGATACCAGATGTGTAATGTCACCTGGCATCAAGCCCAGCAATTAGTGATGTCACGGCGTCTATCAGACACCCGACATAACTAATTGACAGTAAACAAAAGCAAAAAAAGACAACAAAAAATTTTTTATTAGAAAAAACACTCCCCAAATCATTCCCTTGTTCTCCAATTTAATAAAAAAAATGGGTCCGCAGAAATCCATTTGGATGTCCCACGTCGGCTCTGGACCTTCTAGAATATGGGGGCACGTTCAGGGAACGTATCCCCCATTTTCTAGGAGGGCAGACCCTCCATTTGAGGAGAGTGGGTGCAAAAATCTGCACCCACTCTCCCCGGGTCACAGCTGCAGAGTGTCGAGCAGCCAGCACAGCTCTCTAAACACAGTGCTGGCTGTCAGCTGCTCTGCTCATGTGACCGCACTGACCGGCGTCTGCTGTGAAGGAGGAGGGGGCCGCGGGGGATCAGCGCTGCGACCGGACAGGTATGTATGACACCGGGGGGAATTGGGGTGAACGGGCAGGGCCTGGGTGCATTTTTCTGTCGCATGTCTCAAGGCACATGCGACAGATAACATAGGAGCAGGGCGGCCGGTGCGCTACTGTGCGCGCGGCCATGTTGGATTTTGTTGGGTCGGGGCGGGCACTTTGGCGACACCGGGGGCTTTCCTGAACTTTGCCAGGAAGTGAGGTCAACAGGAAACCTCTTGACCTCACTTCCAGGTAAATGCCTGCGTTCTGGCGTGCCGACAAAGCCCGCGGACCGCAACAAAAAAGCAGCTCACTGCGGTGTAGTTGCGTTCTGACCCCACATCATTGATTTCAATGGGGGAGAGAACGCAGCCACAATGCACAAAAGAAGTGACATGCTGCTTTTCTTTCCGCACCGATTTTTGGCATCAAAAACGCTGCGTTTAGAAACGCAGCGTGTGCACTGATTTTTCAGCTTTCCCATACACTTTGCTGGGAAAGCTGAACGCATGCAATTTGCCACTGAAACGCTGCGGTTCAAAACGCAGCGTTTCCGCGGTAAAAAACGCAACGTGTGCACACAGCCTAAGGGTTTCCCATATCACAGTGCAGGTATGCAGTATTATCATGCCAATTGTCGATCTCCCCAATAGGAATTCAAACTAAAGACTGCTGAAGGATTGCAGTAGGCATGGAGCTTAGACGGATATTTCCTAAATTCACCATATAGAGTGCGAAAATGCCCATGTGATTTACGAAACATTACTAGGGGGTGGATCCACAACCTTTTTTCAAAAGTAGGATTATATTCAAGCATATGTCGCCTTAACCCAAATCTCCTAGAAATCAACCATAGCAGATACTTAGTTGATTCATTTGACAGAGACATTTTTGTGTGTGTAAAAAGCACAATAAACCCTTTAAACTGAGTTTAAATAATGTTTCCCAATTAGTTCCAATTATGGCAGCTAATTGACCAATTAAATACACCAGTATCTCATGATGATGCTTTGTTTACATCATTTTCAATGAAAAACGGATCATTAAAAACGGATATCACACGGACACCACATGTACGTATTTGACACATACACGGACATTCAACACGCACACACGGCAAGCATACACCATCATCACGATGTCACACATACCGGAGAAACGCCCAAAAAAACAACGGAACACGGACCCGAAAAACGGAATGTGAGACACGTACGTGTTTTTTGCGGAAGTGTGGCAGAGGCCTTATACAGCAAAATCCTGCTGGTTGGCTCTCTTTATTAGGTTGCAATGTTTTCACAACTTGAAAGTTGTGCAAAAACATTGTGATTTTTGGCATTTACACCACCGTGTCGGCCAGCTACACCAAAACAAGCATAGGATGCGCAGCGCATGGGTGGGAACAAGCGTGGACATGTCCGCCCATCAAATTCATCATAAGTTACATCACTAAAGATGTGTAACTTACTCCAGAAATGTCCCCAAAGCAGGTGGATTTTTTTTCCCCAAGTATAGGACATTGAAAGAAGGTTTTAAAATGTATTCTTTCTCTATAAATTTGGTAACATTTTTTAATGAAAATCTATGTAATCAAATTAAGACTGCACCTCTGTTTTTTTTTTTATAATGGCTGCTCTATGTATCGGATTATAAGACGCACTTTTCCTCCCAAAAATTTGGAAGGAAAATGAGGGGTACGTCTTAAAATCCAAATATAGCTTTATCTGGGGGGCCTGTCTGTGCAGCGACCGGGTGTGTTCAGGCAGCCGGGTACCTGTGGCTGCGGGCGGGCAGCAGCCGGGTGCCTGTGGCTGCGTAAGGGCGGCAGCCAGGTGTCTGTGGCTGCGTGCGGGCGGCAGCCGGGTGCCTGTCTGTGTCGACTGCCTCTCTGTGTGGGTGGCCTGCTGGCTGCTACTCTGTGCGTGCGGTTGGCTGTGCGGCAGGTTTCCCAGTGTGTCCGCAGTCCTAGTTTCAAATAATGGCACCGGGAGTCAGCGGGTGCGCAGATGGAGCCCTTGGATGAGAGCTCCATCTGCGCATGCGCCGCTCCAGGCGCCATCATTTGAACCAGGACACTGGGACACTCACCGCACTGGCCTGCTGCACCACTCACCCGCTGCTGCTGCCACTACTGACCCGCCGCGCCTGCCGCCACCGCGCCTGCCGCCACTGACCCACCGCGCCTGTTGCTACTGACCCGCCGCGCCTGCTGCCACAGGCGCCTGCCGCCACGGACCCGCCGCGCTTGCCGCCAGCCTGCTACCACGGACGACGATGCGCCTGCCACCACTGACTCGATGCGCCTGCCAGCACAATCTCTACCTCCTGTGACCCCGCTTCACCACCACTGCTGCACCCCTCCGGTAAAACAACACCGGAATATAAGATGGACCCCATTTTTATTTTACCTTTTATATCTCTAAATTTTGGGTGCGTCTTATAATCCAGTGCGTCTTATAAAGCGAAAAATACGGTAATTGCACAATTGTTTTGCGGATATTTTATTTACCTTGTTCACTGTATGGTAAAACTGATGTGTCAGTGTGATGCATCAGGTCAGTACGAGTTCGTAGACACAAACCATGTATAGGTGTACTATTATCTAAGGGGTTAAAAAAATTCAGACGTTTACGCCATTTTCCGAAAACCGTAGCATTCTCATTTTTCGGGATCTATGACTCAGTGATGGCTTATTTTCTGCATCTCGAGCTGACATTTTTAACAGTACCATTTTTGCACAGATGCTACATTTTGATCACCTGTTATTGCATTTTGTGCAAAATCTGTGGCAACCAAGAAACATAATTTTGGCGTTTGGAATTTTTTTTATGCTACGCCGTTTATTGATCGGATTAATTGATTTAATATTTTGATAGATCAGGCATTTCTGAATGCGGCGATACCAAACCTGTATATATATATTTTTTAACTCTTTAATTTTTAAATGGGGCAAACAGGGGGTGATTTGAACTTTTTAGTTTTTTTTTTTCAGTTTTTTTTAAAGACTTTTATTTTTTTTTTTTATTTTACTAGATTCCCTAGGGGAGAACAAGGATCAGCAGTCTGATCGCTCATTTATTTCAGTAGATCAGAGCAGCATTGCTGTGATCTGCAGAAAAACAGCTCTCCTCTCACACACGGTCCTCTGACCAAACTCTAATGACTCTGATGGAAAATACTAATGAAACTTGGTTCAAACACTGAGGACACTCATCTCTTTTAAACATTTTTCTTCTATCTCCTGGCTAACACGGAACAAAGATGAATTTTACCTGTATGAAATTCGGAGAGTTTTTTGTGTTTGAGGAAAATCACTGACGTGTGAAGGAGGAATCAGATGCCGCCAATTTGTTGCAGGTGGATGACTCTTGATATATTTAGCACATCTTAGGCAGCGTTCGCACCAGTGACTAAATCTACTCCAGCCATCAGCTGATACAGACATCTGCTATATTTATGCCACTTTCTGCTGCAAGGTGAAGGGGATCCATTAGGCTTTGATTTGTCTGTAAAGTTTGTGCTTCTTATCTTACTGTAAATAATTTTATGCCAAAACAGACAAAATTTTTCTCTACTGGCCAACCCAAAAATTATTTGCTTTTGGTGCACAGAGGCTTCTTCATCAGGCAAATTTTCAAATGAAACAAAAGTTCATTTCCGGATTATCGGCTGATTAAATAGGCCGCCACTCACCCGACAGAGGAGCAAAAAGTTGTCCATCGGGCAACAGATGATTGTGCTGATGATTGTCCTGTGCTGGAGTTATTCAGAATCGATTCACAGGATCCGGTCTATTGAGCTCGTCAGTAATCGGAGAATCATCAGTAATCTGAGAGCCCTGAGATCTGCGGAGGAAGGAGACGGTTCTCAGGGCGTCCAGCAGCCACAGATTACGGACATGGCCGATATACTGGGTCATACAAATCGATTTGTACCAACTATTTTGTGCGCCTTGAAGTGCAATGATCGGCCGATCTAGAAAGACTATTAAATGACAGACGATCGACTGGATGTGGCCGATCAGCGGTCGTTTAACAGACATAATCGGCCATTGTAAGCACACTGTGCTTCCCACTGCCTATAAGACTGTATACAGATGAGAACAACTGGACTCATCATTCCCATAGCTCACAATTACTGGCTGATCGGCCACCAGTGATACACTTTAGATTAGGGCTACACAGTGGCATGTGCGGGCGACATCTAGATCACACACCTCATTGCTACATTGAAAGAAAAATGTTTGCAAATGTGTTTGATTTTCTGTTTTTCTTTATTGCAGGAAATTAAAGGCAATGACAGAAAGTTATATTTATGATCTACCTTTTTATTACTGCCATATTTACTATACTTATAAATGTGAGGTTCTTAGTGCACATTTTAACCAAATTGTGCAAGCCCATCTGCCAACGACAAGGCGACCTCATCAGATGGGGCCCTACACTAACCTATTTATTGTAAATATTCTTATTCTTATCGTAGTAACCTATTCATTACTATTACAATATTATTATACTTATTATTAGTATCATTACTCTAGTACAATAAGATCACTAGAATTAAAGCTGTTGATCCAGAAGAAGGCGAAAAAAACCCCGGACACATTCAGCCAATTTGTGTCAAGGGGAAAAATTCCTTCTCGACCCCGGGAAAAGGCGATCAGCCCAAGAACCCTGGATCAATCCTGCTGGTGCCTAATGATGTGTTATGTTATTACTATATTATTCCTAATAATAATGTAATATCATTTATATTACTATTATTTTTATAAATACTATATCTGTCCTGTTTAACTTATTATTTTTAATATTATAATTATTATTACTAATATTTCTATTATTTCTTTATTTGCTATTAATTAGATTCCTATTCCTAAAGCTGTTGATCCAGAAGAAGGCAAAAAACCCTGGACACATTCAGCCAATTCATGTCACAGGGTAAAAATTCCTTCTCGACCCCTGGAAAAGGCGATCAGTCCGAGAACCCTGGATCAAATCTGACAGTACCTAATAATGTATTGTTATTATTATATTATTCCTAATAATAATGTAATATTATAAGTTGTATTACTATTTCATTACTATTACTTTTTAAACACTATTTCTATCCTTTTTAACCTATTCTTTCTAATATAATTATTATTACTAATATTTCTATTATTTTTTTATTTACTATTAGTTAGATCCCTATTCTTAAAGCTGTTGATCCAGAAGAAGGCAAAAACCCTTGGACACATTCAGCCAATTTGTGTCTCAAGGGGAAAAATTCCTTCTCGACCCCGGGAAAAGGCGATCAGTCCGAGACCCTGGATCAAATCCCCTAATACGTATTATTGATATACTAATTATTCTAGTCATAACTATAAACACTGTAAAATTATTATTACTATTATTATTATTATTATTACTATTATTTATGCTATTTTTAGTTTGTTGCTATTTTACTGATCGTATTACTATTCTATTATTATTATTCTACTCTGTCATATTTTATTCTAGAGATTTTTGTATTATTGCTATTTTTATTATTACTATTATAACTAACATTTGTATTGATATTTTACTAAAATTATAACTTGGATTCCTATTCCTAAAGCTGTTGATCCAGAAGAAGGCAAAAACCCTTGGACACATTCAGCCAATTTGTGTCTCAAGGGGAAAAATTCCTTCTCGACCCCGGGAAAAGGCGATCAGTCCGAGACCCTGGATCAAATCCCCTAATGCCTATTATTGATATACTAATTATTCTAGTCATTACTATAAACACTGTAAAATTATTATTACTATTATTATTATTACTATTATTTATGCTATTTTTAGTTTGTTGCTATTTTACTGATCGTATTACTATTCTATTATTATTATTATTCTACTCTGTCATATTTTATTCTAGAGATTTTTGGATTGTTGCTATTTTTATTATTACTATTATCACTAACATCTGTATTGATGTTTTACTAAAATTATAACTTGGATTCCTATTCCTAAAGCTGTTGATCCAGAAGAAGGTAAAAACCCTTGGACACATTCAGCCAATTTGTGTCTCAAGGGGAAAAATTCCTTCTCGACCCCGGGAAAAGGCGATCAGTCCGAGGACCCTAGATCAAACCTGCTAAGATTATTTTTATGGCTCTAATTATCATTATTATACAACTAATGTTAGTTACTGCTCTTATTATTATATTATTATGGATAGTTGGATAGATAGATGGATAGATAGATGGATAGATAGATGGATAGATAGATGATAGATAGATGGATAGATAATGGATAGATAGATGATAGATAGGTAATGGATAGATAGATGGATAGATAGATGGATAGATAGATGCATAGATAGATGCATAGATGGATAGCTGGATGGATGCATAGATGTATAGATAGATAGATGGATAGAGGAATTGATGGATAGATAAATAGATAATGGATAGATGGATCGATAGATAGATAGATAAAAAAGGATAGATAGATAGAAAGTGGATGGATGGCTAGATGGATGGATAGATAGATAAATGGATAGAGTGTTAGATGGATAGATAGATAAAAAAGGATAGATAGCTATATAGATATATAGATAGATGGATAGATAATGGGTTGATAGATGGATAGATAGATGGATAATGGATAGATAGATTGATGGATGGATAGAGAGATAAAAAAGGATAGATAGATAAAGGATAGGTAGATAGATAGATAATGGATTAATAGATAGATGGATAAATACATAGATAGATGGATAGATCATTTCTATTTGGTCCTGCCAATAAAGCTTGATTAGATTTGATTTGATTTGATAAATAGATAGAGGGATAGATAGATGGATTGATAGATGAATAGATGGATAGATGATAGATAATGGATTGATAGATAGATGAATAAATGGATAGATAGATAGATGGATGTATAGATGTATAGATAGATAGAGGGCAGCTGCATAGATAAAAAAAAGATATATGGATAGATAATGGGTTAATAGATGGATAAATGGATAGATAGATAGATAATGGATAGATAGATGAATAGATAGATGGATAGATAGATGGATAGATAATTGGATAGATGGATAGATATATAAAAAATGATAGATAGATATATAGATAGAGGGATAGATAGATAATTTATAGATATATAGACAATTGATAGAAAGATAGATAGAGGGATACTTAGGGATATTTAAAAAAAAAAAAAATCCGGCCTCCACCACCCCTTAATAGGCGGCCATCACTCACCTTTTTCCCGAAAGCTATGAAACCATTGTCATGGTCTTGAGGAAATTCAACTACCGGTATTTTTTAGTGTATTATATGCAGAGTGTAAATCTCTATATAATACCATATAGATGGACTTATTATAGGCATGTGTCCAGCCTCCTCCACCCCTTAAAAGCTGGCCATCACTCACCTATTTATTTCCCTCTTAACCAACACAGCACTACAGGTGTTAGTGCTGTTATGGATGAGATGAAATGTAATCACCGGTAAAAAAAAATAGTGTTTCACACATGCCTATAATTGAGATGGAGAGCACATGTTTTGGTGCTTCTACTTACCACCAGCAGTTGTCCAAACCTACCAGCTTCTCTGTTATGCAGTGGTCAGCCCATGTCAGTCTTCTCCACATAGCTCCTCCACTGTTACTTCTCACTTTATCCCTGCAGGTGTCCTTGGAAAATATTGAAGACGTCTTGACAGCATTGTGGCATCCACTCTGCAAATTCTTCAAATCCCATGGACTTCATGATCTTGATATGGTGTTATATCTAATAGAGTAAATAACCCAGTAATAGAGTAAATAACAATACTACACATTCATAGGTACTCATTAATCCACACATACAGTGCCGTGAAAATTTTTATAGCCCATGAACGTTTCTACATTTTTTCCCATTTCACCCACAAACTTAAATGTATTTTATTGGAACTTTATGCGATATTCCAACACAAAGTAGCAAGCATCACCTTGATAATGTTATTCCCACTGTCAAACATAGCAGTGGCAGCATCATGCTGTGGGGAGACATTTTTCAGCAGGGACAGGAAAGTTGGTGAAACTTGTTGGGAAAATGGATGGAACTAAATCTAGTGTTACCCTGGAGTAAAACCTGTTAGAGGCTGCAAAAGACTTTAGACTGGGATATAGGTTCACCTTCCAGAAGGACAATTATCCTAAACACACTGCCAGAGCTACAATGGAATGGTCTATATTCATGTGTGTGAATAGCCCAGTCACAGTCCAAACCTAAATCCCAGTGAGATTCTGTAGTAAGACTTGGAAATTGCTGTTCACAGACGCCTCCATCCAACCTCACTGAGCTAGAGATGGTTTGCAAAGAAGAACAGACAAACATTTCAGCATCTAGATGTGCAAAGCTGGTAGAGACATTCCCCAAAAGACTTACAGCATTAATAGCAGCGAAAGGTGGTCCTACAAAACTCAGAGGAGGTGAAGACAAATTCACATTATAATTTTCAGATTTAAATGTTAAAAATACTTAGAAAGCCATGGAACATTTTCTTTACACTTCATAAATACTTGCTACTTAGTGTTGTTGTATCACATAAAATCCCCATAAAATACATTTAGGATTGTGGGGTAACATGAAACACATGGAAGAGTTCACAGGACATGAATACATTTTCAAGGCACTGTATAAAAGACCCTGCATTTGTTCTTTTAGTACGTTTTCTAGCCATTATTTGTATGGATAGAGCAGTGACCCATTATTTACCAATATGCTTTTATCAGACCGATATTTGATAAAAAATGAAAATGAAGATGTGTCCTACTTTGATCCATGTGGTGGATCAAACTCCCCACCAGAAGACTATGGCCCAGTGATACAGCCTTGGGCTGTCTATATTTTACTGTTTAAGGGGTAGGAGAAGATACGAGAATGATTTATTTCACATGGACCAAACATGGGTCTAGTGCACTGAAAAATACAAGGACCGTTTTTTACTTATGAAAAAAAAAATGCATTTATTAATATTGCACATTTTTAACAACAATAAAGATGATGAGGTTCATCAACAGACCTCAAATATAACCATTCCTCTTCCATTAGGAAATCTGAGACCTAATTTCATAAAAATTAGATATTTCATTGTTTTAGGAAACATAAAAGACTACATCATATGGTAATATGTTGCTGTCAATAGATTATACCTGTGTCCATTCTTCTGCCCTCATCTTCTCCCAGGGGCTCAGGAGGGCAGCCGTCTCAGATGAATTTAGAGGGAGTGTCAGCAAAGGTCTTCAAGTTGACAAATGAAAACCCTCTGAATTCGGCCTGGTCTTTAGATGACAATTGGCACTTTCTGGCCTCTGCTGCCTCCATGGTTTTCAGATGGAATTTTCTGGGTTGATGAAGAGGCTTAGTTGGCTGCAAAGAAAAGTTAGAGAGGTTTATCATAATGACTATTACCATACTGATACAAACTAATTAAAAAATAGGAATATCAAAAGTTTTCACATTAAAAAGGATCAGTGACTGAGAGCTAAAATGTCCTTGTGTTTATCAACAACCCCTTTGTGTATGGGGTGCGAGTGTACTGGGCACGTGTATGGAGCAGGCACAGGTATGATCCATACGCAGGAAATGACTGCTGTAATTATAGACAGCATCTGCCCGTAACAGCAATATCGGCAATACCTCCAATCACCGCAGTTTAACTATTTAAATGTCACTGTCATCCACTCACAGTGAGATTTAAACAGCGCGATTGACGGTGCCCACCAGCCACCCAAGACATGATCAAAGGCAGCGGATGGTAGTTGCCATCTTGGTACTCCTCTGAGACGCAACTGTATGTTGAGTTCAATGAAGACATCTTTTTTTACTATATACTGCATTATTGCAGTATATATTATAAGTGAGTAAATGATTGCAGGTTAAAGTCCTCGTGGAGAACGAAAAAATAGGGCAAAAAAAAAAAATGTTTTAAAAAATTATTTCAAAAATAAAATATAAATGTGTCAATTGCCTCCTGTTCCCAGTGTTAAAATAAACGACTAAAACAAAACAAAATAATAATAATAATAATAATAATTAGAAAGTTCCCATCATTGGCATCACTGAGTTCATAAGTGTCAGGTCTTTCAAAATATACATTTGTGTAAAATATATATTGAAATCCAGAAACTAAAAAAAAAAAATCTAAACTCCAGATTTGCAGATTTTCAGCCACCGTAATTTCCACTAATAATGTAATAAAAAGGATTAGAATGTTTTACAGTATGTGGCCCGAAATGGTATCAATGAAAACTACACCTCCGCATGCAGAAAAAGCAAGCCATCCCACGTCTCCAATGACTGAAAACAATAAAAAATTATAAATCTCTGAAAATGGAGAGGATTTTTTTTTTTTTACAAATTTCAGATTTTTTTTTCACTACTAAAATTAAAAATAGAGCTATACAAGTTTGGTGTCTCTGTGATCGCGCTAACCTCAAGAGTCAAGTTGCTAAATTATTTTTACTGTATATTAAACTTCCTAAAATCACTTCTCAAAAAACAGTGGTAGAATTGCAGATTTTCTCAATTTTATCCCACTTAAATTTTTTCTTGTTTTGTAGTAGAAAATAGAATAAAATGAATTGTGTCATTCTATAGTACAACTTGTCCATCAAAAAACAAGATGTGTACGGCCATATTGAAGGACAAATAAAATCTTCTGGCTCTTGAAGGAAAAGGGAAGAGAAAACAAAAGTGTAAAAATGAAAAATCTTCCAGGTCCTGAAGGGGTAAAGGTTTACAACGTCCTGCATTTACTAGAGACTGAGTGGCATATTCTTATATACATAATACTTTGTTACAATTTCCATGCATTTACTTACTTTAGGGACGTGTGGTGGGGGCATCCTAAGGGCTTCCACAGAGACCCAGTCAATACGCTGGAAGAACGGGTGCTTCCTGATGTCTCCATTGACTCCTAAGCGCTTGGCGGGATCTCTCAGGAGGAGTTGTTTTATGATGTCCTTTGCGCCGGAGTTGGTCTCATAAAAGAGTGTTGGATTGTATTTACACTCACCGGTAATCATTTTATTCAAGATGACTCCAAATGAATACCAGTCCACTCCGGCATTATACTCCTCCTTGGCCAGCATCTGTCATAATACAGACAACAATTATTAAGTGGCTAAAACATAATTACATCCTTTATGTCCCTGCAATATTCTATTCTGGATTTCCACATTTTTATTTCTAATGTCTTCCCAAAATTAATAATGTATTCACATCAGTAAACAGTAGGTAAAATCTATTCCTCTTACCTCAGGAGCAATGTAGCCTTCAGTCCCAGCATAGTCGGTGGCTGTTCGGTCTCCAAACATGTTGTCAAGGGAGAGACCGAAATCTGTGATCTTTACATGGCCCGTTTTAGCCACCAGGATGTTCTCGGGCTTAAGGTCTCTGTGGATGATGCCCTTGGAGTGAAGATACTGGATGCCACACACGAGCTCGGCGGCATAGAATCTGAGCAAAGAAAATAATAATTACTATGATGACCCAAGGAGCACACAAAACACCTTATTATATTCTGTCATTAGTTTATATTAGCATCAATGGATTGGACAATTTCATAATTGTGCTGTGGCATCTGCGGAGCTTCTTTATTCATTTCACAAACATATTATTGTGTCTATTCAAGGGGATAAACACCTTATGTGAACATCTCGTCGGATGTTCTGGGCTCCTGATTTTCAACTCCTGACTGACATTTAGTTCCTGGGGCTATTATGCTATAAAAGAGAACCTTTCAGGTAAGGTCCAGGCAGTAAGTGTGGAGGGAATGTCAGCAGAGCAGAGTTTAACTGTGTCAGAATACAAATCCTTCTTTTCCTCTCATAGCACTGTCACTTCTGCACAACAGACATTAGTGTGAATACTGACACCTTTGACCACCCCATGTTGTGGTGGAAGGAGCAGTACAGAAGTGGTGACAATAACTACCAGGACTTTATCTGAAAAATGTTAGTCATCTGTGTTCTACACAGCACTTCCTAATCATGCAGGAGGTTAGACCAGGAAATCAAGGCTGTACCATTACATCTCACATACTGAGAAATATGTCTAAGCTATAGTTGGAGCGTGTTCCTCTTTCTGCCTGAGTGTTGCTGACTGCTTATGATTGGTCATCATCATAGAGGGAGAAGAACTACACACCCACCAGTGAAAACTCTGATAACGCCCAGTTGGACTTAAAGAAAATTAACTAATTAGATACCAAACATATTGGCATTTAATATTTCTGCAACAGAGAGGCAAAACTAAAATAAAAAAGTATGCTACTCGGCACCCACTATTACTTTGTGTGTTCTGTTCAAAATGAAAAATTTGATGTAATGTGCATTACACTTATTTTGGTTCATACCTTTTATAATTTTGGTGGCAGCACATCCACTATTTCCATGAGTTGGATGTACTGCCAAACAATCAGGCCACGATCAACAATGGTAAAAAATCATTAAAGTAATTACCTCTGATGTGTAAAAGTCCTTTCCCATCTAGTTTATTTAACACTGAGCCCAGGTCACTGGCAGACATATCGCCGATGCAGCCCGTGCAGTCGCCCAGGGGCCACAAGTTGGAGGGGGCCCCTAGAGCCTGAAAACGTGTTAATTTCCACTGCAGGTGGCAGCTTTGAACACTAACAGGAGACGCAGGGACCCGATCAGCTGACCGTATATGATTATGCCTAGCTAACATGGGCCCCTTCCTCACCTGTTAGAGGCCTGTAGGAGCGATGACTCATCTCTGAAGAAGCTGCCGGCCGCGCAGAGGAAAGAAGACTGTGTCTGAGGCAGAAAGAGGCTCTGCCCAAAGATCCGTCTGCAGTAGAGGACTCTGCTGGATACAAACATGGCTCCCTGCCTCCCATGCTGTCCTCATCATTGCTGAGCTGCTCTCACCCTCCTGCATTGAAATTACTGCAGGAGGACACAGCAGTCGAACCCCAAGAGAAAAGTAGTCTGCACAACAGAGAAGATAGAAGTGCATGCTCCAAACGGCCATCCTGGGCACCATGTGCAATCATCTGCAGCGAGGGTGAGTTCATGTGTAATGTGTGCACCTCTGTCTGTCTATCTATCTATGATTCTATCTATGATTCTATCTATCTATCTATCGGCTGCTTTACACCTTACAATTTATCGTGCAATCGCATTTGTGATCGCACCCGCCCCCATCGTTTGTGCGGCATGGGCAATTTGTTGCCCGTGTCGCACAATGTTGTAACCGCCGTCACACGAACTTACCTTCCAAACAACCTCGCTGTGGGCGGTGAACATCCACTTTTTGAAGGGGGAGGGACGTTCGGCGTCACAGCAACGTCACACAGTGGCCGGCCAATAGAAGCAGAGGGCCGGAGATGAGCGGGACCTAAACATCTTGCCCACCTCTTTCCTTCAGCAGTGCCGGCGGCCGCAGGTAAGCTGCAGTTCATCGTTCCCAGGGTGTCACACGGAGCGATGTGTGCTGCCACGGGGAACGATGAACAACAGGACATGCGATTTTTAGAAAATGAGCGACGTGTCAGCGATGAACGAGAAGGTGAGTATTTCTGCTCGATTATAGCTGTCACACGCTACGATATCACTAACGATGCCGGATGTGCGTCACTTACGATGTGACCCCGCCGACATCTCTTTAGATATATCGTAGCGTGTAAAGCCCGCTTATCTGTCTATTTATCGCCTATCTATGATTCTATCATCTATCTTTCAATCTATCTATGATTCTTTCTATTTCTCTATATATCTATCTATGATTCTATCTATCTATATATCTATCTATCTATGATGCTATCTAAACTGCATGCATTACCTTTCCCAGCAAAGTCTATGAGAATTCTGAAGTGCTGTGCGCACGTTGCATCTTTTTTGCCTGCAGTTTTGGGTGCAGAAAAAAGAAGCAGCATGTCACTTCTTTATGCACTTTTCCCTGCATTTTTCCATTAAATATAGTGAAAAAAACGCATGGGCAAAAACTTATGGGAAAAACTTGTGAAAAACGCAGCGAAAACGAGGCAATGCGTTTATTGATGCGTTTTTTCGGCCAGTGGGTGCATTTTTTGCTGAAGAATCAAAATTATAGTGTGCGCACATAGCCTTACAATAAAGCTCTAGAGTGTCTCTTTCTGGCCTCCTTCTGACGCTCCATAGATTTACATTGTAAAAGTCACTTTGGGGTCCTGCAGAGCTCAGTGTGACCTGGAGATACTGGTGAGCGGTGACGCCAATAAGGAAAAGAGCAGAACAGCGCGGGACACCAGAGATACTGGAAAGCAGTGATGTCACTGAGAAGAGGAGTAGAACAGCGTGGGACACCAGAGAAACTGGAGAGCAGTGACATCACTGAGAAGAGGAGCAGAACAGAGCAGGACACCAGAGAAACTGGAGAGCAGTGAACTCACTGAGAAGAGGAGCAGAACAGCGCGGGACACCATAGATACTGGAGAGCATTGATGTCACTGAGAAGAGGAACAGAACAGCGCTGGACACCAGAGATACTGAAGAGCAGTGACATCACTGAGAAGAGAAGCAGAACAGTGCTGGATCCTGGAGAGAGCAGCAGAATGCGAGTATATTATCACAGTACACACATTCCATCATTAAGCAAGTTAGAGAGGCTTTTTTAATTATGTCTATGGTGCGGCTGTGTTTTGTCGTACTTCCTCTGTTTCTCTTCTGTTCCCTCCTGTAGTATAAAGCGCTGTTTACAAGGAACCTGAGAGCAGATGAATGTCACCCGTGGATCAAGCAGCCTGAATCAGACATCACATCTGTTCGACTAGTATTTGATGCGGCTCAGCCCCCATCTATTAAAATATGTTCTCTGACTGTCTGCAGCATTTTAGGGTCAGACATGCCGGGCGGAGATTGTACAGCCACTGCCTTTTATTAGAAAACGAGGTATCGGTATTAAGGACAGGCCTTACATTTGTGCCTACAGTGAAGTATGACGCTTTCACTTGGGTAAAAGATGTCAATTTATTTATTCGCAAGCTAAAATGGAAAAAGTAATTTGCATTAAACAATCTGGCTAGGTGTCAGAAATTAGATAAACCAAAAGATATGATACATGATCTTGATATATTGATGGAATTAGAGGAGGAAAGTAATAGGAAGATTGGTGAGGGTCCTTTTTCCTCTCTTAAAAATAAAAGCACAAAGATGCCTCCATTAGGTGATCATGATAGTACTGATATTTTCTGTAAGTTGGTGACCACAGAATTGCGGACGATTCACCCCAAACGAAGCCCCGCCCCTGCAAATTTGACTAAACAAGAGAGGGAGGCACTTATGAATTTGGAGAAGAACCCAAATATAGTTGTGAAACCATCTGATAAAGGGGGTAATGTGGTAGTAATGAATCAGGATAATTATTTACATAGGTGCCTTGTTCTCTTAAATGATGGATTTACCTATGAGGTTTTGAAAAAGGATCCTACCACTACATATAGTGAGGAATTGCAAACTCTGATTATGGGGGTTTGGAGAATAGACTCATCTTGAAAGATGAGTCTAGTTTTTTGCGCCCCAAGTTTCCCAAAATTGCTACATTTTACACATTGCCCAAGATGCAAAAGGGCATCGGTCCCCTTAAAGGATGAACCATTGTCTCGGGGATCGATGCCCTTTGTCAAAATTCTAGTACCTATGTAGATCAGATATTGCAGCCCTTTCTCACAACTCTCCCCTCTCATATTAGGTTTACGTTGGATCTGCTTAGGAGGTTGGATGGAATGGTAGTGGATAAAGAAGCGATTCTAGCTTCCATTGATGTAGAATCACTCTAGTCCGATTCCTCATGACTGTGGTTTGAGAGCTGTCAACTATTTTCTTCAATCTCGAGGGATTCAATATGCACCTCATAGCAAATTTGTGTGTAAATTCATGGAATTTATCCTGGCTAGGAATTATTTTATTTTAAACTCCAAATTCTACCACTAGCTCAGGGGCACAGCAATGGGGAGCCCTTGTGCTCCTATGTATGCCAACTTGTTTCTGGTTTGGTGGGAGGCTACAGTAGGTTTCAATGAAGAGCATGAGGTATGGGGCCCCAGATATCTTACTGGGGGCGCTATATTGATATCATTATCATCTGGTCTGGGACACGTGAATCTTTCATATCCTTTGTTGAACTTAATATCAACGATTTGGGGTTGAAATTGACCTATGAAATTGGAGGAGATAGGATTCAATTTTTGGATATTTTTATTCAAAAGGATGAGAATGGGCATTTAAAGACAGACATCAATAGGAAGCCCAACTCTACAAATAGTTTATTAGACTGGAACAGCTTTCAACCGGCTCCCCTAAAAAGGGGCATTCCCAAGGTATAGTTCTTGAGACTTCGCAGGAACTGCTCCTTGTATGAGGACTTTGACAGACAGGTACGCCATCTTAAAAACAGATTCCTTCAAAGGGGGTATCCTTCCGCAATGATAAACCAAGCGTATGATAATGCATGGCAGAGTGAGAGAGATGAGCTCCTGAGCCCGAGATGGAAGGAGGATGGGGAATCTAAAACTAGATTAATCGTGACTTTTGATGATCAAAATAACAAAGTTATGGGGATCCTCAAGAAATACTGGGGGATCCTGTTTAGTGACCCAGATATAAGTGATTCAATCACACACACGCCGGTGGTTAGATTTAGGAGAGGACGAACCATTAAGGATCATGTGGTACATAGCCTCTATACCCCTCCTCAGAAGACAGGTACCTGGTTAGATCAAAGGGAGGTAGATACATTTAGGTATGGGAAATGTTCTTTCTGCAGATTTGTGACTCCATCTAAAGAATTCACTAGTGTGAGTACTGGAAGGACATATAAGAACAGAAATTTGGTAAATTGTAGAACAGAAAGGGTAGTGTATTTATGTACATGCACATGCCCATTGAACTACTGTATGTAGGGAAGACAAAGAGGCAATTTAGGGTACGGATCAGTGAGCATTTGGGGGAGGTGAGAAACAAGAGAGACACTCCCCGTGCCCGTCATGTTAATAAGTTTCATGGAGGTGATGTAGGAGTTTTGTCCTTTAGAGCCATTGAAACGGTTCCATCACCAATGAGATTAGGTGACTGACATAGAAGGATTATTCAGAGGGAAACCCGCTGGATATTTTGGCTAGAAACAAAATATCCAGAGGGAGTTAATGAGCAGCTTAGTTATGTCAGTTTTATTTAATACAATCAAATTGGGGATTCTATGAAATTCGGCGGACACATAATATACGTTCCAATGGAACAGTAGTGTCTGTGTTTAGGCTTATAAATATCAGTCCTTCAATCTATAATATCTAAAATTTTTTGGTAGTATCAGATATAGTGTGTAGTGATCAAGGTCTTTTTTTGAATTAAGTATGACATGCTGTATCTGGAAGATATAAACCGGTTAAGTATGTGTAAATTTGTTCCATCCCGAGGTTTTGAACGTATAGACTTTTGGAGTGATGCGCGATGTTATATCCGGATTTTTGCTTAATATAAGGTTATCGTAGATGAATACTTAGTCTATAATTTAATAGTGGTGAATCATCTATGCGTATGCGTGGGCGTTAATTTCTAGGTATTCCGTTACCCCCCCACCTCCACCTCCCCTCCCCCTTCCCCACCACCTGCTTTCTTCTAGATATTGGAGCACCTATTATATTGTGGAATGTGAAGTTGGGGACTCTGCACATGCGCAGTGGAGAAATACACACTAAGGCGGGCTTTGCACACTACGACATCGCAGGTGCGATGTCGGTGGGGTCAACTCGAAAGTGACGCACATCCGGCGTCACTGGAGATGTCGTAGTGTGTAAAGCCTTTTGGATACGATTAACGAGTGCAAAAGCGTCATTATCGTATCATCGGTGTAGGGTCCAACATTTCCATAATGCCGGGGCAGCGACAGGTACGATGTAGTTCCTCGTTCCTGCGGCAGCACACATCGCTGTGTATGAAGCCGCAGGAGCGAGGAACATCTACCTGCGTCCCGGCTGCAATGAGAAGGGCGGAGGTGGACGGGATGTTTGCATCCTGCTCATCTCCGCCCCTCCGCTGCTATTGGCCGCCTGCTGTGTGACGTCGCTGTGACGCCGCACGACCTGCCCCCTTAGGAAGGAGGCGGTTCGCCGTCCAGAGCAACGTCGCACAGCAGTTGAGTGCATGTGAAGCCGGTGTAGTGATAATGTTCGCTACGCCAGCTATCACAAGATATCGCATCTGCGACGGGGGCGGGGACTATCGCACTCGACATTGCAGCATCGGCTTGCGAAGTCGCAGCGTCCAAAGTGCCCCTAAGTGAAGGGGAGGAGATTCTTCATCCCCAGAGACCGGATATGACGATAGCTATTCTGCCTGATGGGAATAGGTAGTAATGAGGGTTTGAACGCATGCAGTTCCAGAAATTCGCAGTGGAGTTAGGGGATAATCCTCTCCCAACTCCGAGAACCGGAAGTGATATAGTGCAATTGCTCCGTGTATGTTGTAAGATCACATGACAGGGGCCGAATGTGCGTCATTAGCCACCATATTACCGACGTTTGCAGTTTGAGCTATGTGGAGTCAGCATAGTCCCTGAGTGAGTACACTAACTTAATTTGGGTGAATTAGTGGAAGGAGAAGGGAATGGACTATTAATGTATACTGTATTTTCAGCTGCTATACATATTGGTTTGGTTGAGGACAGCTCCTGAATGATATGGCCCTATTGTGACTATTGAATATATTAACAACTCCTAGAATGGATATCTGGGATGGGATGGCCACTTGCTAACAATGTGTATTGACATTTCAGCTTGTCATAAGATGTGGTCTGATTGAGGACAGCCCCTGATGAACCTCAAACTGATTATGCTTGGGGGAGAAACGCGTCGAGCGATGAGCTGCTAAATACTGGCCATCGGGGCCTTTTTTCTAATATTAATATTATGATGGATACTATTGCACACATATGAAATTGACTCTATCTGACCCTGACAGTGGCTAATTGAGCTAGTAGGATATATGCAAAATATTTATATCTACTTAGACCAAGAATATCTATATGTGGACTGAACCAGAACCACTAGTTGGATTATGGGAATATTAGAAAAATCCACCCAAAAATTATAAACTGTTCTGAATGAATGTGGGTAATAAGGAATATTCACTATAATTTTTGTAAGCCCGTCATTTAGATCAGCAGCACTTTAATATTCAGTATAGGGTCAGAAGGGCTAGTATCGTTGAGCGGGGGTGCCATTACGTTTCAATAAGGTGCCAACCTCCGCAGTCAGGAAGGGATATATCAGGGACTATTGTCCTGGGACCCTTTCCTGCTATATATGTGTAGCAACCTAGTTTTTGCAATGCACTTTTGAATTTTGTGTTAATGAATAAAGTTTTGTATTTTAGTTGGGGTATTTTTCGGTTGCAATTACCCCATCTATGATTTTCTGTTAGGTGTTACAGACTGCCCACGGCTCATGGGTTTCAGCTGTCAGGTTCCCTTTAAAGAAGTTGTCCGAAATAATACATGTACTGTAAAGAAACTGTCTACAAAAATAATCTATGGGGGTTACATTTTATTAAACTAACAAAATAAATTATTCACTCCTGCCATCACTCTCCTGGATTCAGCGCTGCCGTCCTGTGGTCTGTGCCAGCATTAACTATGTCACTGTTCTACCAGACACATGACCACTGCAGCTTGTGATTGGCTGCAGCGCTCAGGTGACTTGAAATGCAGGCATCACAAGCTGCAGCGGTCCTGTGTCTGGTAAAACGGTGACATAATTAATGCTGGCACAGACCACAGGACGGCCTGCGCTGGATCTAGGAGGTACATAGTCCTTTGGGGATTAAATGTTCTTTCTTGCATCTGTTTAAAGGGAACCTGTCATCAGAGATTTAGCTATAAACCTAAAATTTCCCCCTCTGCAGCTCCTGGGCTGCATTCTAGCAAGGTTCCTCTAGTTTTTCTGGCCCCTTTTATACCAAAATATACACTTTATAAAGTTGTACCTTTTTGTATGTAAATTTCGTAAATTATCCATGGGGGCGGGCTGCCTGGTGTTGGTTACTGTCCTCCTGCCGATTTACGCCGCCCCCGAGTTTCATATCTCAAGACACCGCCCCTGGGCGCCCGAGGTCCTGCGCATGCGCTGTGCGACTGTAGCGGGACTGTGCACTGAGTGCACATGTGACCGCTGGTGACGTTTTGCACAGGCACGAGGTTATGGGCGGTGCTGTGAGTGTTATCAGTAAGTGCCGCCCATAACCTCGTGACCACACTTTCCCCTCTGCCTCCAGCGTTCTGCGCCAGCCAAATGACCAGACGTCACCTCCTTCCCATCGTACCCTGCAGCAGGAAATAGATGGGAGGGGCGGAGAGGATCTGAGCGACGTACAGAGGGGAGAGCGCGGCCACGAAAGTATGGGCGGGCACTTGCGATGCAATCACAGCGCCGCCCATACTCTCGTGCCTGCGACCACGTCACCAGGTGTCCCGGCGTGCACGGGACCTCTGGCGCAGTGGGCGGCGTCCTGAGGGATGAGGGATGATTTGGAGCGTGGGGAGATGGCGTAAGGGACAGCAACGGACGCCAGACGGCCCGCCCCCATGGAGAATTTACAAGATTTTCATACCAAAAGGTATAACTTTATAAAGTATTTATTTTGGTTCAAAAGGGGGCACAAAAAGTATAGAAACCTTACTAGAATGCAGCCCAGGAGCTGCAGAGGGGAAAACATTTAGGTTGAAAGCCAAATTTCTGATGACAGGTTCCCTTTAAGGATCTAGGAGGGTGACAGCAGGTGTTAATAATTTATTTTTGCAGCATTACAGCCCAGGTGCCTCATGTGACCGCTGCAGACAATCACTTGCTTCAGACTCGAGCCGTATACCACTAACAAGCTGCAAAACACACAGATTATCCTGGTTGTGCCATCTCCAGCCAATGTGAATAGAAGCATTGGAGACAGCGCTGAAGCTGCAGCAGATAGAAGGGCGGCAGGACTGTTCTGTGTTATATTCAGATGGCAAATATGGAGCTTAGTTATTGTTTAGGTTTGGTAGTTGTGTCCTAAGATGGTAATAAACAGTGCAATCTATAAGTTTACATCATTTTGTTGTGGTATGAAGGGGGGGCAAAAATACTTCTTGCACAGGGGCCCCCTGCAGTCTGTGTCTGCCCCTGGCCCAGGCTAATCTGTAACCTATATGTAACCTAAATTGTTACCTTGCACTGGGGATGACAAGCCGCCCCTTCGACAGCAAGAATTTGTCAAAGTCCCCGCAGCTCATGTATTCCAGGCCAAGTAGAACAAGCATCTGTAATACACAGCACACATATAAGCACATTGGTTAATATAAAAGTATAATAATAGTCAGACATTTATTATATAGCATTCATCAGCATAGTTTTTTCCTAAACTTTAGGGTAAATTCACTTGTGGGAGTTTATTCCTCCTCAAATCCTCCTGAAGATTTTGTATCAAATCCGCATTATAGCAGCAGCCAAGATCACAGCACGTGTAAGATGTGGTGTTTTATGGTGGAATTTGCTGTGGATTTGTAGCGGGTTGCCTTGCCCGGTTCCATTGTCCCAAGGCATACGGCAAATGAAGGGTGATTGGGAAAGTTTGTCGAGACGCCACCTGTGGTATGCGGCCAGGGAGTAGCCACCGCTGCAGAATTCCTCACTGGGGCGGATGTTATGGCAGCCGGGATGGCGTCGCTCCCCACAGGCGGAGCGGGCCACGGGGTTGGCAATCGCTTGGAAGCGCCGAAAAACACTGGACGACGGCGTCGCTCAACAGAGTCTGAGTCAGAAACTACGGTTCCAGGTTCTTTTACTCACTGCTTTAAAGCTGCACCCAGGTGCTGATCTCTGAAGTCATGGGCTCCGATCAATCCCAAGCAATTAAAGGGCTACCACCGGTGTGTGAAGAGATAAAGAGAGAGAGTGTGTCCTTTTCCTAGGATGTCCCCCTCAGCAGTTAGGAACCCAGGCTGAGCTTCTGCTCCAAGCCCTGGGCCTAGTGAAGTCCAAGAGTTCCAGAGGTGTCTTGTCAGAACTATGGTCCCGACTTGTCTAACTGTATGAGTGTGTTGCGCCTACCTCTACCCCCAATGGTGCCCACCCCTAGTGGTTGCCCTGACGACTGGAAGGTCCCATAACTCTATATGGCCACCCCCCGTCTGCCCCAAGACAGCTCCCCAATGGAAAGGACCTAACTGTGTGTGAGATGAAATGTGGTGACACCGATGGTTAACCTCCCCTTACCTGAGATGGGTATCACACCTTAACGGAGGTGCGGTACCCTGTGGCGACCAGAGCCTCAGGGGCGCCACAGATTCACTTATCACAGTAAAAGGGGTTAAATTCATAATAAAAACCAGCATCAGAAGTTGAGGTGCAAAAACTTGTAAAATCCTCACTGGAGGTCAATATGAGAGCAGAAAACTCCACATGATGTGAGATGTTGTTAATATCTCACACAGCCGCTGGCTAATTGCACTTCAGAAAATGTTACTGTAGCACCCACGGGGCAAGAGGTTAATTTTACTCGTCGCCAGTGATGTCGGGTCTGGGTAAGTCACAGGTGGCCCTGCCCGGCTTCGTGGCCCGAGGCGTACAATAGAAAGGAGAATGATGATGATGGGGATAGTTTGTCTCGTGACGCCTCCTGGGGTACGCGGCCAGGGATTAGCCGCCGCTGCGGGTGAAGTCCTCCGGGGCTGATGGTGTTGCAGCAAAGATGGTTCTGCTCCCCACAGGTGGAGCGGACCCCGGGGAAAATGATGAGATTTGTAGTGATAGCTAGCGCCGAAGCGCGGGGCGCCGGCACCGGCAATAAGAGGCAGAGTCAGGTGCTGCGGTTCCAGATTTTTTTTTACTCACTGTTCCAATGCAGCCTCAGGTTTCCGGTCTCTGCCATGATGGGCCCCAGCCGATCCAGGGTAGTTCGGAGGTAACCGCCAGTGTTACCACTGTGTGTCCTTTCTGGTCAGGGTCCCTCCAATCCCGTGGATGGAATGTGGAATGGGCTGCGGATGTTTTTATGCACTCGCCGCAGACCCTAGAATCTGTAGAGAACCTGGGCTGAGCAGCATACTCCAAGCCATGGGTCCTGCAGTGCTCCCAGAAGTGTGAAACTAGAGAGAATGTGCCTGGACCGAAGTCCCGACTGTACGACTCACGCCAAGCTGTGTCCGGGGCTAACTAACTATGTGTGGAGATGCTCCTTCCTTTTCCCCAAGTGGTGCCCGCCCCTCCAGGTAGTTGTCCTAGGGACCTGGAAAGTCCCATGCTTCGTCATGGCCACCCCACTATCTACCCCAGGCCAACCCCTGGTGGGAAAGCACCTAACTGTGTGGTTTGAGAATGTGAGAAACACCAGCAATTAACCTCTTCCTTACCCGGGATGAGTACTGCACCTTAAGTGAGGTGCAGTACCCTGTGGCAACTGAAGCCACTTTCCCCCACGGCAAATGGCAGCATTTCCGGGCTGCAACCAAAAAAGTTAGTACATCACAATTTTTGTATGCATAAAGAAAAAAAACATAACTATCTTCCCTTTATGGGAGATACCGGTATTTCAAACATTTCAAATCAGCAGAATAATCAATTTCAACATGTAAACAACAATTTGGCATAGAAAAACATTACTCCTTCTTGGCTGCTGGTGGTACCATAGGGCTGGTCCCAGCCCCCTGACTCTGGGCACTTAAAGGACATCCTCAGTCAAAATGTCCAGCCTGTTTACAACAGCGACAAACATGTCTATGGTGTCAGGAGAAGGTTTCTCCTCAGGAGCAGCCCTAGAGCACTCCTCCGGTAAAACACTCTGCAGAGGCTGGCTCGCAATTACCTCAGTCTTTCCTCCATCGCGGGGCTCCAGTGGTTTATATTGTCAACGCTGGACTCCCCAGAGACCCGGCTGGGCCATAGGGGACATGGGGAGAGTCCTGGTCGGGGGGCATGCTTTTGCCAAATCACAGAGTTCGTCCCCACCGACACTCAGCAGAGATGCTTCCTCTGAGCACTGCGATGCTCACTCTTCTCCAAAAGTGCAAGGCTGTAAGTCCAGAATCTTTGGTGTCACAGGTGCGGTGTCTGGATCATCCTGGTCTTCTGTCTTAATCGACAGGATCTTTCCTTCCAGTTGTGCCTGGTTCCCCGGGCTTGTAGCGCTCACCTCCAGCAGCGGGGCCTCTGTTCGCGTGCTTTTTGGGGTGCCGCCCACGACAGCACACCCCCTTTTCTTCTCACACGGAATGATTAATGGCGACTGTCCTTTTCAAGAAACACGGTTCAACACAATTCTGTAAGGTGCACAGTACCCATTTGTCATGGGTACGGAATCCTGTTTGTGACGCTAAGTTTTAGTGCACCCACAACTTAAGTGAGGTGCAGTACCCTGTGGCGACTGAAGCCTCAGGGGCGCCACATTACCAATAAGAGAAATCTGCAACTTTTCCACCTCGTTTTAACCTATTCATAACCAACACCAAATCATCTCTAGAAGTAAAATGCTGTGATTTTTCTGCATTGGTTTCTTAGGAGGAAAATCCACTGAGTTTAAGGCTGTGTGCACACGCTGAGTATTTGGATGCAGAAATTTCTCTACCAAATCTGCATCTCTTGGAAGAAACAACATGTATGTGCTGCTGTGTTTTTGATGCATTTTGTCTGTGTTTTCTATGCATTCTGGCAGCAAAAATACTGAAAGAATTAACATACAATCTGAAAGGGGAAAAAAGCAACATGTGCACAAAACCTCAGAATTCTCATTGACTTTGCTGACAAAAGGATTTGCGTGCAATTTAGTGACAAAACTGCACTAAAACCACATCAACAAACGTGATAAAAACACACTGTGTACACCTACCCTAACAATTCAAGCAATGTGAATATGATGTTATGAAAACTCATCCCCACTGTGTATTTTAAGGCGCCCTTGAACTTTGCGGGTTTTAAAGGCAGCCTGAAAAACCGCTCTAGATAGACAGTTGCACTTTTAAGTGCAGAATCCCAGTGTTTCTAGGCTAAAAAAAATGCATCAATAAACTGTTTTAAGCCTCTTTCACATGTCCGTCTCTCCGGTACGTGTTTGGTCCGTTTCCTCATGTATGGGAGACACGGGCACACGTAGACCCATTAAAATCAATAGGTCTGCGCTCATGTGCATATTCTGCCATGGACCGTGTGTACGTGGGGAGCATATGTGTACCCGTGTGCTCCACACGTAGACATGTCCATTTTTCTCCGGCATCACGGGTGTCATACGGAACGCAAATGGGTCACACGGAACGCAAACGGACCATACGTATGTGTTCTGTGTGACATGCACCGGAGAAAACACATGTGTCTGCGAGAAACAAAACAAACTTTACTCACCTTCTCCAGCCCTGCTGTCTCTGCCGCTGCTGTCACTTGCTTCCGACCGCCGCTCATTATGCTCATTGCATATTCACTTCACTGCGGCCGGAAGCAGCAGCAGCGGGGAGTCGGCTGGACCGGAGACCGAAGATCAGCACCGTGGACAGCGAAGCCAGGGACAAGTGAGTAGAAAGATCCCGTTCTCCGTGTGTTATCACGGAGAACACACGGAGAACACACGTGTGCCATAAACACGGCTCATGGAGGGCAATATGCACCTTTAACATGTCCGTGAAAAACGTGCGTGATTTTCACAGACGTGGGAAAGAGGCCTAAAATCCACTCAATAAACACATAAAAAGGGGAAAACTTTTAAGAAATGCAAGAAATATTGCTATTTCGTATTTTGGTGTGGACACCTGCAAAAACTATGTAAATAAAAAAATCTGAAAAAAATGCAGCTTTTATGCTGTATGTGAACACAGCCTTAGTAAACCAGGAAGTGTCTTTAGTGACAGTGATTAATAGTGATGAGTGAGCACTACCATGCTCGGGTGCTCGGAACTGGTAACAAGCAGTTGGATGCTCGAATGGACAAGACCCCAGTTTAATGGAGGTGAATGAGAAACTCAAGCATTTTTCAGGGAAATCTTAATTAAAAATGCTCGAGTCCCCCATTGACTTCAATTATACTCGGTACATGAGTCGTGCCTATCCCAGCATCCAACTGCTTGATATGAGTACCGAGCACCAAGCATGGCAGTGCTCGCTCATCACTATTAATAGTGTTATGTTTAGCATGCTCTTAGTAAGGGCTGGGGGGGTGGAAGCAGATCAGGGTCAGTAACTCAAATTGTGCCTCCTCCTCAGGGTGTTAAGAGGTGGTGCCCTAAGTAGTCACCTTCCTCTCATACTATTTGCCACGGCCCTGACTGTACATATAACATGGAGTGTGCTGACAGTTGTACCTTGGTCTGGAATGCAAAGTGTGCGTGGACTAGGAAGGGGCTCCCAAATGCCTGCCGGAAGACTCGGTGCTCCACCATCACATCGGCCTCATCACTCTCAGCTAGCAGGGCTCTCTTTCTGATGACCTTAACCGCGTATTGCTGTTTGATAGCGGTATTTTGTGCCAGCACGACCTTCCCGTAACTTCCCTGTCCAAGCACATGATGGAACTGTAATCTCTTTTCGATGAAATTAGAGATGAGGCTTGTGGAGCAGGTTGGCTGAACACTACTGGGCCCTCCTAGGGAAGTGAAAAAACAGGAAAGATTATACTAATTGTAATATTCGCTACATTATTCATTACTTTTTCATTTATTTACAGACTTTGTATTATTTCCTGAAGCTTAGTTATCAGTCTATACTGTGTTCTTATGCTTTTTTTGAGAGACACTGAAATTTAACCCTAGAACCTGTTAATGGGGTCCAGGAAACCCCACGCTGTCTCCATATCCGTTGCCCATGCTGCTTAGCATGAGGCTGGTTCCTTGTGAGAATTTATCTGAAGATTTATCATTGAAGTGTATTGTGGTGTTATTATTTTTTGCTATGTAGATTTGATGAAATCTAATAATGGGGCTTATAGGTAAGGTCATTGGAAACATTTTACTTTTGGCGGTTATGCTAATTATTTTACAGGTGAGAATTTGGATGATGGTGACTATGAAGAAGATGAAGACTGCGACGTCAAAGATAATAGAGCAGGAACAAAATTCATCAAGGGTAAAAGTGGCAATGAATGGTCATAAGAAGAACCAAGGACAATGGGGCAAACTGCCCAAGGAAAGATGACTGGAAGGCGCCGGTACGGGAGGTGAGTATAGGTTTATTATGTTACCTGGGGTAAGTGTGGAATCAGAAGGGGTTGTCCTAGTAGTGGAGAGCCCCTTTAATAGCATTGGTCTTGTTATGTAGGACAAGTTGTAATTTTGTAATTTTGACATACAGTGTACTGGAAAAGTGGAAAAAATGTAAAGTGCAGTGAAAATGCAAAAAAAAGTGTAATTCCACAATTGTTTTTTGAGTTTTTTATTTAGAATGTTCACTATGGTGAAACAGACATGGCAGTATGATTATCCAGATCAGTACAAGTACGCAGATGCCAAACATGTGCCGCTTTCTCTAATTTAAAGGGACTCTGTCACCAGGTTTTTGCTCCCCCATCTGAGAGCAGCATAATGTAGACAAAGGCCCTGATTCCAGCGATGTGTCACTTACTGAGCTGTATGCTGTCATTTTGATAAAATCAATGTTTTCTCTGCTGCAGATCTAGCAGTAAAGGGGGGCTTTACATGCAACGACATCGCTAACGAGATGTCGTTGGGGTCACGGAATTCGTGACCCACATCCGGCCTCGTTAGCGATGTCGTTGAGTGTGAAACGCAGGAACGACCGTTAGCGATCAAAAATTACTCACCTAATCGTTGATCGTTGACATGCCGTTCTAATCCCAAATATCGTTGCTGTTGCAGGACGCCGGTTGTTCGTCGTTCCTGCGGCAGCACACATCGCTATGTGTGACACCGCAGGAACGGAGAACAACATCGTACCTGCGGCCACCGGCAATGAGGAAGGAAGGAGGTGGGCGGGATGTTACGGCCGCTCATCTCCGCCCCTCCGCTTCTATTGGGCGGCTGCTTAGTGACGCCGCTGTGATGCTGCACGAACTGCCCCCTCAGAAAGGAGGCGGTTTGCCGGCCACAGCGACGTCGCTAAGAAGGTAAGTATGTGTGACGGGTGTTAGCGATGTTGTGCGCCACGGGCAACGATTTGCCCATGACGCACAACTGACGGGGGCGGGTGCTTTCACCAGCGACATCGCTAGTGATGTTGCTGCGTGTAAAGCAGCCTTAAGGCCAGAGTTACACTTGCGAGTGACTTGCGCAAATCTCGCATTACATCACCCGGCACAGCCTGCCTTTCTAAGGACAGGAGCGGCTCAGCTGCATAGAAATACATGCAGCTGAACCGCTCCTGTCCGGAGAGCAGTAGGCCATGCCGTTTGATGGGATGCGAGACTCGCATGAGTTATGCGTCAGTCACTCGCAAGTGTGACTCCGGCCTTATTTGAATGTAGAGCAGGGTTATAACAAGTTCATACAGCTGCTGGACTATTTATTATCCTCTAATAGTAATCTCCTGCTAATTAATCAGTGATTTTATAAAAGCTACACTATGCAGCCTATTAAGTTATACATCGCTGGAATCAGAGTCTCTTTTCCTTCATTATGCTACTCTTAGATTAGGTGGCAAAAACCTGGTGACAGAGTCCATTTAAATAGTGGAGGAAAAAAATCAGAAATTTAAAGAAAAAATACATAGGGTTTTGCCGCCATTTTCTCAGACCTGTAGTATTCTCATTTTTCAGGATATGGGGCTGTGTAAGGGCTTATTTTTTGTGCTCTGAACTGAGATTTCTAATTCTAGCATTTCTGGGTACATACAATGTTTTGATTGCCTATTATTGTATTTTACTGCAATGTTGCGTAAGCCAAAAATATAGTTATTCAGTTTTCAATTTTTTTCATTACACTGTTTACCGATCGGATTAATTTGTTTTATATTTTGATAGATCAGACATTTCTGAAAGCAGCGATACCAAATATGAGGGTTTTTTTATTTTTTATTTTCAATGGAGCAAAAGGGGGTAACTTGAACTGTTTTATTTTATTTTATCATATTTTAAAAAAAAATTTTTTCTTTCACTTTTTATTGGATTTAAGGGAATAGGTCAGGGAACGGTTTGTCAGTAGGTTTTGCTACCTCATCTCAGATCAGCATGATTTAGGCAAAGAGATCCTGAATCCAACATCATATCACTTAAATTACTGGGGGCATTGGTTCTAACACAATCAGCCTTTTTAGATTTAGCCATGCAGCAGAGCTGAGATACCTGCTGACACATTCCATATATTTGTCCCTTTAGGGGACTTGAAGCTCCGATTGGCCGATCGCTTGTGTTAGGCTAAGTTCACACTTCCGTTGTTTTCAATCCGTCAGGTCCGTCAGCAACGGATCAGTTGTTTTTTAGGTGTCAACTGATGCAACTGATGTGTTTTTCACAGGATTCCTTTCACAGGAATCCTGTGAAAAAACTGATCCGTTGCATCCGTTACATCCGCTATGCGTCCGTTTTTTGACGGATCAGTCATGATCCGTTTGTGTTTGGGACAGCCCAGTGGGCGTGCCAAACATGCTGGGCATGCTCAGTAGAGCATGACGGAATCCTGTGCTGGATTCCGTCGTAAGATGGATTACGACGGAATCCAGCACCATAGACATACATTGCAAGTGTGACGGCTGGCGACGGATTCCTGCGCGGTGCGTTGTTTTCGACGGCCCGAAAAACGTTACATTCTGCGTTGCTCCCCGCCCGGCGTTCAGTCAAAAAACGATGGACCGCGACGCAACGGACGCAATGCAGGGTCATCAGTCACAATCCGCCACTAATGAAAGTCTATGGGACACAACGGAATCCGCTAAACGGATTCCGTTGTTTACCATAGCACCGGATTTCGACTGATACATTTTAGCGGAAATGTGAACTTAGCCTTATACAGAGCTATGCCTCAGCACTGGTTTAGCAGAAATACCGGTCTCCTAAGAAAACCAGCCATAGGCTGACATTCACAAGAGGATCGTAATGAAAGGCACGGGGACATCAATAGACCCCTGTCATGACAACCCATCAGAGCCCCACGATCACATTGCCGGTATGCCAATCTGCCAGAGGAACAATGCGCCCCCCCCACCAGCATTTGCTATATCTCGCTGTCAGAGATGATTATTAGAGGCACACGATGGCTGACAGCTGTCATATGCAGGGAAAGATGCTGGCTCGTATGCCGTAAGGCAGGGACACGACATATGGTGTAAGTTTATGTCATATGTCATGAAAGGGATTACAGATACAGCTGGGTAACACAGCCAGAGATGAGAGTAGTTCGGTGCTGCCCCTGATAGAAAGAAAACAGTCAATCTCTCTAGCAACGCGGTGCCGGAGTAGTCTCACCTCTAGCTATGATCTCCGGCTGAATCTTAGAATATATTTCCTCTGACAAATATACATGCAATAGTAGCTGCAGAGCAGAATTAAATATTCATGTATATTTACTTCTCTCTGTTGTGGAGATATGAGCAATCAAAAAGTGAGTATTACAGAGAGATGTCACTCGAGCGTGTACAATCTGCACTTTCTGCTGCCAACCAGTGAAAAGCAGACAGCACAGGGGAACAAGAACCTGACAACTGTGGCGCCCCTGAGGGTTCGGTCGCCACAGGGTACTGCACCTCATTTAAGGAGCGCTACTCATCCCGTGTATTGAGGAGGTCGGTGCCAGTTCCACATCCAAACATTCAACAAATACACAGCAGGTTGCCCTCCCCACTAGGGACCAGGCTAGGGTTGGGTCTTAAGGTTGCCACCAAACACTGGGGCCTCCATCCACTAGTGACAGGAACTTGAGGATGGGAGGGGAAGCCACTGAGGATGAGGGAGGAGGTCACTTACACAAGGAGTCGTCCCTTGACACAAGTTGGGGAAGGAAGCAAGAGAGCTTATTGGTGGAATCTGTGGGACACAGGAGCAAATACAGTTGCCAAGGGGAGAGCTTAGTTGCTCCCTCGGGTCCGGCGCAGTTCAGGGTTCGGTGGCGTATATTTCAAGTTGCGCCACCAGAATCTGCCGGAAAGGGGAATTTTATGTCGCTCTGGCCACCACCAGATCCCGGAGCACAGTAGCAAGATAGAGCCCGGAGTCGTGATCACAGTCAGGACCCAAACGGACTTGCGCTGCCTGCAGACGGGATGGGAACTTTAACCCCAAACAGGGGTCCCCAAGCACTTCATGTCACAGGGATTCACACAGAAAGCGCAAGAAGCAGGGGCCCACAATCCACAACACCTGCGGTGACCTGCGTTTTATCCGGGATCAGCTGGGGCCCATCACGGCAGAGACCAGCACTCTAAGGGGTACTTTGCACGCTGCAACATCGCTAGCCGATGATAGCGATGCCGAGCGCGATAGTACCCGCCCCCGTCGCACATGCGATAACTTGTGATAGCTGGCGTAGCGAACATTATCGCTACGGCAGCTTGACATGCACTTACCTACCCTGCGACGTCGCTCTGGCCGGCGACCCGCCTCCTTCCTAAGGGGGCGAGTCGTGCGGCGTCACAGCGACGTCACATGGCAGGCGGCCAATAGAAGCAGAGGGGCGGAGATGAGCGGGACGTAAACATCCCATCCACCTCCTTCCTTCCACATAGCTGCTGGACGCAGGTAAGGAGATGTTCCTTGCTCCTGCGGCTTCACACACAGCGATGTGTGCTGCCGCAGGAACGAGGAACAACATCGTACCTGTCGCTGCAGTGAAATTATGGAAATGACCGACACTACACAGATCACCGATTTTCGACGCTTTTGCGATCGTTTATTGGTGCATCTAGGCTTTACACGTTGTGACGTCGTTACTGGCGCCGGATGTGTGTCACTTTCGGTTTGACCCTCGACGATATCACAGTAGCGATGTTGCAACGTGCAAAGTACCCCTTAGGGTGACAACTGGACAGTGAGTAAAAACCTTGAACCGCAACTACTGAGTCAGCCCTTCATTGTCAGCGCCGTTACCCCGCGCTCCGGCGCCAATGGTTACTACCACCCCCATCATCCTCCCTGGGGCCTAGCTCTACCTGTGGGGAGGAGAATCATCCCGGCTGCGACACCATCCGCCCCAGAGGACAGCACCCGCAGCGACAGATAATCCCTGGCCACACACCACAGGTGGCGTCACAAGACAACTCCTAACATCCTCATCTCCCCACTTGGGGTCATCATGAAACCAGGCAGGGCCACTCGTGACATCCCCTGATCTTCACCGGCCCAGTGACTAGTATTCCCCAAGACCCCATGGAGTGCTCCACAACCATACTCCAGGTACACAGTGAACGATCTCTATAGATCAGTGCACATAGGCTGCCATTACTCTCGGCAGCACAAGTCCTGTATATATAGAACGATGTGCTGCCGATCAGTGAAAAGCAGGCAGCACAGGGGAAGAAGAACCTGATGACCATACTCCAAAGGAGCACTGAACCGTCTCTATAGATCAGTGCACATAGGCTGCCATTGCTCCCAGCAGCACAAGTCCTGTATATATAGAACGATGTGTTGCTGACCAATAAAAAGCAGGCAGCACAGGGGAAGAAGAACCTGACGCCCATACTCCAGATGAGTACTGAACGATCTCTATAGATCAATGCACATAGGCTGCCATTGCTCTCAGCAGCACAAGTCCTGTATACAGTGGGAAAAGGTAGGTAGGAATAACCCCGGCACACTATTCACTCCCAAGTGTGCCGGGGTTATTCCTACCTTTTGTATTAATTTTTACTCCAGAGCACCTATCAATCGGTGACGCAGAGCTTCCCCCCTCTTCTTTCTGTATACAGTGGGTATGGAAAATATTCAGACCCCTTTAAATTTTTCACTCTTTGTTTCATTGCAGCCATTTGGTAAATTCAAAAAAGTTCATTTTTTTCTCATTAATGTACATTCTGTACCCCATCTTGACAGGAAAAAACAGAATTGTAGAAATTTTTGCAAATTTTTTAAAAAAGAAAAATGAAAATATCACATGGTCATAAGTATTCAGACCCTTTGCTCAAACACTCATATTTAAGTCACATGCTGTCCATTTCCTTGTGATCCTCCTTGAGATAGTTCTACTCCTTCTTTGGAGTCCAGCTGTGTTTAACAAAACTGATTGGATTTTAATTGGAATGGCACACACCTGTCTATATAAGATCTCACAGGTCATAGTACATGTCAGACCAAATGAGAATTATGAGGTCAAAGGAACTGTCCAAGGAGCTCAGAGACAGAATTGTGGCAAGGCACAGATCTGACAAAGGTTACAAAAGAATTTCTGCAGTACACAAGGTTCCTAAGAGCACAGTAGCCTCCATAATCCTTAAATAGAATCAGTTTGGGACCACCAGAACTCTTCCTAGACCTGGCCATCTAGCCAAACTGAGCAATTGTGGGAGAAGACCCTTGGTGAGAGAGGTAAAGATGAACCCCAAAATCACTGTGGTTGAGCTCCAGAGATGCAGTAGGGAGATGGGAGAAAGTTGCAGAAAGTGTGTGACACCCCGGGAACGATGAACAGATCTTACCTGTGTCCTGCGGCTCCCGCCAGCAATGCGGAAGGAAGGAGGTGGGCGGGATGTTTACGTCCCGCTCATCTCCGCCCCTCCGCTTCTATTGGCCGGCTGCCGCGTGACGTCGCTGTGACGCCGAACGTCCCTCCCACTCCTGTAAGTGGATGTTCGCCGCCCACATCGAGGTCGTATGGACGGGTAAGTGCGTGTGATGGGAAATAATCGTTTGTGCGACACGGGCAACAAAATTAAACGTGTCGCACCTTCGAAGGGGGCGGGTACGATCGCATGCGATATCGTATGCAGAATTGAAAGGTGTAAAGCAGGCTTAAGGGTGCCAATACTTTTGTCTGGCCCATTTTTGGAGTTTTGTGTGAAATGATCAATGATTTGATTTTTGTTTCATTCTCGTTTGTGTTTTTTCATTGCAAGCAAAAAAAATGAAGATAATAATACCAAAGAATTTGTGATTGCAATCATTTTCAGGAAGAAACTGAGTATTCTCTGACAGAATTGCAGGGGTGCCAATACTTTTGGCCAGCACTGTAGGCTGCCATTGCTCAAGTCCTGTTTATATAGAACAATGTGCTGCCGGGAACAGTGATGTTTTGTGTGACACAAAAGATCATTTAACTCAAAAATTGAGCTGCCTTTTTCTCGTTCGTCGGGTGATTGGCAGCCTCAGTACACTGCACGGTTATCATGATTAAGCGTTCATAGGACTGATCGTTCATGATGATTGTGCAGGGTAAATGGAACTCAAGGCTACGTGCACACATTGAGTATATTTTTTACCTCAGGATTTGTAAGCCAAAACCACAAGTGGCTAAAAAATACAGAAGTAGAGACATATTTCTATAAGGCCACATGCACACATGGAGTATTTAGTGAATTTTTTACCTCAGTATTTATACGACAAAACCAGGAGTGGGACAATCAGAGGAAAAGTATAAGGCTGGAAACACACCTATGCGTGTAAAATCGGTCCGAGTTGCCTGAAAAAAACTCGGCCGATTTTAGTTCACGTTAGGTCAGAGTGCAACGCAAGTGCGATGCTTTTTTTCAATTATTTAATGACTTGCATAGCGTGTGTAATGCGTGTGTGTTGCTTTTTTTTCTCACCAGCTCTCATCTGCCATTCAGCTCTGCTACATGGCCGCTGACAGCAGACACAGCCAGAGCCATGTAGCAGAGCTGAATAGCCGCTGACAGCAGCCACAGACAGAGCCACGTAGCAGAGCTGAATGGCCGCTGACAGCAGACACAGACAAAGTCGCACGATCAGAATGAAGTCGGATGAACGTCACCCGACTTCATTGTCATCCCGTGGCTCTGTCTGTGTAGCATGGCCTGATTTTCGGTCACCGGTGAAACCTGCAAATCCCCTGAGTGACCGCAGTGATCGGCGCTATCAGCGGTGCCGTCAGTCAGGTTACCCGCGGCCACAGCTGAAGTCCTCACGCTGAGAGCAGTGGCCGCAGTTAACCTGAGTGATGTCATCGCTGATAGCGCGACTCACTTCAGTCGCTGCGGGGAGCTCACAGAGAGCGGTCGTGGTCTGTGACCGCTCTCTGTCAGCTTCCGATGTAGCAGAGCTGACAGTGTCGAGGGACCTCTGTGGATTACGTCGGACATGGAAGGGTATTTGGGGACTTGAATAAAGTGGTGAAAGAGGTTGGTTTTTTTTGTTATTTATTTCAAATAAAGGATTTTTTGGTGTATGTCTTCATTTACGTAATCTTACAGGTTAATCATGGAAGGTATCTCGGGGAGATGCCTGCCATGATTAATCTAGGACTTAGGGGCAGCTATTGGCTGCTCACATTACCTCATTATTACCTCGATTGCCAACGCACCAGGGAAAAATCGGCATGGCCGGGTACAGTCCCGGGACTGTCGCATCTCATGGATGCGGCTATTCCAGGTGGCTGCTGGCTGATATTGTTAGGGTGGGGGGGCTCCCCATGACGTGGGGCTCCCCATCCTGAGAATACCAGCCTGCAGCCGTGTGGCTTTACCCTGGCTGGTATTAAAATTGGGGGGACCGCACGTCGGTTTTTTTAAATTATTTATTTATTTTTTTAACTGCCTGATAAAGACCCGCCCACCGTCAGCTGTGATTGGTTGTAGTGAGACAGCTGTCACTCATCGTGGGGGCGTGTCTGACTGCAACCAATCATAGGCGCCGGTGGGTGGGGAAAGCAGAGAATATGAGATTGAATAATGAGCGGCCGGCATTTTCAAAAGAGGAGAAGCCGCCGGAGCAGTGTGACGGCCATGCAGCGCCGCGCTGGTGATCGGGGATCGGTGAGTATGAGAGAGGGATAGACCGACATGGACAGAGAGAGAGAGAGACCGACAGAGAGAGAGACCGACCGACAGACCGACTGACAGAGAGAGAATAGAGACCGAGAGGGAGAGACCGACTGACATTAATCGCATGTTTCTCAAAACACTATAAATGAGTGAGGTTTCACAATGTCGGTCAATCTCTATGATTGACCGACATTGTGAGGCCTCACTCATTTCCATTGTTTTGAGAAACATGCGATTAATGTATTTAGAAAAACGAATGTCACTAGGATGGTGTGAGCGCCGGTCCGTGTGACATGCTTTTTTTTCACACTCCCATAGAGTTGCATTGGACCGACTCGTGCGAGAAACTCTCCAAAAAGCAACATGCTGCGATTTTTTTCTCAGTCCGATTTGGACTGAGAAAAAAAATCGCAGATGAGAGCTGATTCATTGAATAACATGTGTCCGAGTGCAATGCGAGAATTTCTCGCATTGCACTACTGCGAGAAACTCGCAAGTGAGAAGCCGGCCTAATAAAAACACAAGCACCACTCCCTCCTGGTTTTGGCTTACAAATGCTGAGGTAAAAAACTCACCAAATACTCAATATGGCATTGCTCAGCGCAGCACAGGCTGGAAATTTGTAAAAAGGAACCATATTTTTTATTGTGTCGCCATTTTTTGCCAAAATTTGTAACATATTCATTTTTTTGTTCAATGGAGATTTCTGAGGACTTACCGTATTTTTGGCTTTATAAGACGCACTTTTGTTCCTCTAAATTTTGGGGGAAAGTAGGGGGTGCGTCTTATAATCCGAATATACCGCAGGGCCCAGGAGTGGTGGGGCAGCTCTGGAATGGTGCTGGAGGCTGAGGCAGGCTGGTGGAGGCTGGTGAAGGCTGCAGGAGGCAGCAGGAGATCTCCTGCTCCTGCTTTGTAATATGCACTGCCACTGTCCATCACCGTGGTGCTGAAATCACACCGCGGTGACGGGCTGGGGGAGTAACGCATATTATATGTGCCTGCGCCCCCCTTTGATGGCACACATCCCCCTGTGTTAGATATGGCCCCCATGCTGCTGCCCATCCTAAAATAAAAAAACTCTTTACTTACCACCTCCAGCGTGTTTCCCCAGTCTCCCAGCTGCCGCTGTGATCAGGCACGCAGAGATGATGTCACTCTGCTGTGCGGATCACATGACCAGTACCGAGAACCAGGAAGTGCAGGAGCTCAGCAGCACGGAGGGAGACACGGGAGGACAGCACTGAAGAAGGGAAGTAAAGAGTTTTTTATTTTACTATGGGCAGCAGCATGGGGGCCATATCAAACACAGTGGGATGTGTGCCATCCATAGGGGGCCATGGGCAGCACAGGGGAATGTGTGCCATCCATAGGGGGCCATGGGCAGCACGGGGGGGACGTGTGCCATCCATAGGGGGCCATGGGCAGCACAGGGGGACATGTGCCATCCATAGGGGGCCATGGGCAGCAAAGGGGGACATGTGCCATCCATAGGAGACCTGTGCCAGCTGTAGGAGACATGTGCCATCTATAGGAGACCTGTGCCAGCTGTAGGGGACGTGTGCCAGTAATAGGGGACATGTGCCATCAATGGGGGACATGTGGCATCACTGGAGGATATGTGCCAGAACAAGGGGGCTATATTCAATATAAGGGGGCCATATCCAGATTAATGGGGTTATTTTAGGATGGGGGGGCTATGAGGGACATATACCCTATATGATTTGTTAGACGGACACTGGCATTATAAGACAGACCCCATTTACCATAAAAAAATAATTCTCTTTTTCTTCACAAAATTTGGGGGTGCGTCTTATAATCAGGTGCGTCTTATAAAGCGAAAAATACCGTATATTGCAGAACTAGACATTTTCATTTATACCAGTTTGGAGCATATATGACATTTTAATACATTTTTACAGCAATATATTTTTATTGCGGTGATGAAAGAAATGCAATTTTGCAGTTTTGTAATTTTATTATTTTTTATAACCCCTTCACCCCCGGCCACTAAAACACCCTAATGACCGGGCCATTTTTTGCAATTCTGACCAGTGTCACTTTGACAGGTTATAACTCTGGAACGCTTCAACGGATCCTGGCGATTCTGACATTGTTTTTTCGTGACATATTGTACTTCATGTCAGTGGTAAATTTAGGCCGATATTTTTTGCGTTTATTTGTGAAAATTTAGGAAATTTGGCGAAAATTTTGAAAATTTCGCAAATTTCAAACTTTGAAAATTTATGCCCATAAATCTGAGAGATATGTCACACAAAATAGTTACTAAATAACATTTCCCACATGTCTACTTTACATCAGCGCAATTTTCGAAACAAATTTTTTTTCCGTTAGGAAGTTAGAAGGGGTCAAAGGTCATCAGCAAATTCTCATTTTTCCAACAAAATTTACAAAATAATTTTTTTAGGGACCACATCACATTTGAAGTGACTTTGAGAGGCCGAGGTGACAGAAAATACCCAAAAGTGACTCCATTCTAAAAACTACACCCCTCACACTGCTCAAAACCACATCCAATAAGATTATTAACCCTTTAGGTGCTTCACAGGAACCAAAGCAATGTGGAAGGAAAAAATGAAAATTTTACTTTTTAACACAAAAATGTTACTTTAGCCATAAAATTTTCATTTTTACAAGGGAGAAAAGAGAAAGTACACAATACAATTTATTGTGCATGTTCTCCTGAGTACGCTGATACCCCATATGTGGTAAAAATCAATTGTTTGGGCGCACGGCAGAGCTCGGAAGGGAAGGAGCGCCATTTGAATTTTTGAACGCAAAATTAGCTGCACTCATTAGCGGACGCCATGTCGGGTTTGAAGACCCCCTGAGGTGCCTAAACAATGGAGCTCCCCTATAAGTGACCCCATTTTGGAAACTAGAGGCCTCAAATAATTTTTCTAGATGTTTGGTGAGCACTTTGAACCCCTGGGGGCTTCACAAAAGTTTATAGCGTTGAGCCGTGAAAAGAAAAAAAAATTTTTTTACCACAAAACGGTTGCTTCAACTAGGTAGCTTTTTTTTTCACAAGGGTAACAGGAAAAAATGCACCATAAAATATATTGTGCATTTTCTCCTGAGTACGCAGATACCTCATATGTGGTGGAAATCAAATGTTTGGACACACAGCAGTGCTCGGAAGGCAAGGAGCGCCATTTGAATTTTTGAGTGCAAAATTAGCTGCACCTGTTAGCGGACGCCATGTCGGGTTTGAAGACCCCCTGAGGTGCCTAAACAATGGAGCTCCCCCACAAGTGACCCCATTTTGGAAACTAGAGGCCTCAAATAATTTTTCTAGATGTTTGGTGAGCACTTTGAACCCCTGGGGGCTTCACAAAAGTTTATAGCGTTGAGCCGTGAAAAGAAAAAAAATTTTTTTTACCACAAAACGGTTGCTTCAACTAGGTAGCTTTTTTTTTCACAAGGCTATCAGGAAAAAATGCACCATAAAATGTATTGTGCATTTTCTCCTGAGTACGCAGATACCTCATATGTGGTGGAAAGTAATTGTTTGGGCGCATGGCGGGGCTAAGAAGAGAAGGAGCGCCATTTGACAGCAAAATTGGTTGGAATCATTAGCGGACGCCATGTCACGTTTGGAGACCCCCTATGGTGCCTAAACAGTGGAGCTCCCCCACAAGTGACACCATTTTGGAAACTAGAGCCCTCAAATATTTTTTCTAGATGTTTGGTGAGCACTTTGAACACCTGGGGGCTTCACAGAAGTTTATAGCGTTGAGCCGTGAAAAGAATTTTTTTTTTTTTTTACCACAAAATGGTTGCTTCAACTAGGTAGCTTTTTTTTTCACAAGGGTAACAGGAAAAAATGCACCATAAAATGTATTGTGCATTTTCTCCTGAGTACGCAGATACCTCATATGTGGTGGAAAGTAATTGTTTGAGCGCATGGCGGGGCTCAGAAGAGAAGGAGCGCCATTTGACTTTTCAAACGCAGTGCACTGATCGGCCGCTGCAGGACGCACGGTCGGATGCGATAAAAAAAAGCGTCGGGGATACGTAAAAAAAAAAAGTCACGCCAAAAATTGACCATGGATGCAGATACGTTATGTGCATCCCTGATCAGCGCTTGGCGGGACGCACGGACGGATGCGATACAAAAAGCGTCGCAAATACGGAAAAAAGTCACGCCAAAAATTGAGCAGGGATGCCGATCCGTTATCTGCATCCCTAATCAGCGCTCGGCGGGACGCACGGACGGATGCGATACAAAAAGCGTCGGGGATACGGAAAAAAAAGTCACGCCAAAAATTGAGCAGGGATGCCGATCCGTTATCTGCATCCCTGATCTGCGCTCGGCGGGACGCACGGACGGATGCGATACAAAAAGCGTCGCGAATACGGAAAAAAGTCACGCCAAAAATTGAGCAGGGATGCCGATCCGTTATCTGCATCCCTAATCAGCGCTCGGCGGGACGCACGGACGGATGCGATACAAAAAGCGTCGCGAATACGGAAAAAAGTCACGCCAAAAATTGAGCAGGGATGCCGATCCGTTATCTGCATCCCTGATCAGCGCTCGGCGGGACGCACGGACGGATGCGATACAAAAAGCGTCGTGAATACGGAAAAAAAAGTCACGCCAAAAATTGACCATGGATGCCGATCCGTTATCTGCATCCCTGATCAGCGCTTGGCGGGACGCACGGACGGATGCGATACAAAAAGCGTCGGGGATACGGAAAAAAAAGTCACGCCAAAAATTGAGCAGGGATGCCGATCCGTTATCTGCATCCCTGATCAGCGCTTGGCGGGACGCACGGACGGATGAGGTGTAAAAATGGACAGGGGATACGGAAAAAAAAAAAAAAAGTTATACTCACAGTACCCAGAGGACTAGCAGGAGGATCACTGACCAGAAGAGCTGCAGAGGAATAGATGGCAGAGAGATGGACAGCTTTACAGGAGCAGCAGGCAGATCAGCAGAATGCCCAGGAAGGACCCAGCGATGGACGCAGATGTGATCAGGCCGGTGAAGACAGGTAAGAGGACGTCGGGGGAGAGCAGAGGGGGAGAGGGGGGGGTGAGAGCAGAGGGGGAGGGGGGAGAGCAGAGGGGGAGAGCAGAGGGGGAGGGGGGGAGAGCAAAGGGAGAGGGGGGGAGAGCAGAGGGGGAGACCGGAGAGGGAGCTGCAGAAGCAGAATAGAAATAATGGGGGAGGCAGTCAGATCGCAGGGGGAGCGGATCGGGATGTCGGGGGGGGGGGGGTGGTTGGGGGGAGCAGATCGCGGGGGGGGCACGGCAGGGGCTATCACGGCAGCGCGCAGGGGCACCACGGGAGCGCGCACGGGCTGCAAAGTGAGCACAGTACTCACTTTGCAGCAGCAGCGGTGGTAGCAGATCGGGATGCCGGGGGGGCAGATCGGGGCGTAGGGGGGCAGATCGGGGGGGGGGCACGGGCAGGGGCCTTCACGGGAGCGCGCAGGGGCCTTCACGGGAGCGCGCAGGGGCCTTCACGGGAGCGCGCAGGGAGCGGAATACTTACCATTAGAGCTGCAGCGGCGGAGACATCAGAGGCGGCGGCGGCAGCAGCAGCGGTGGCGTGGTACCAAAAGTACCAGCCACTCCACGCTGCAGCCATGTTGGGGGAGGGCTCGCAGGCCAGCACAGGCCTGGGGAGGGCGGCCACCGGCAGATCAGACCGCCCCACTGCACACTGATTGGAGCGATTGCGCGTCATAGCACGATCGCTCCAATCAGTGCTGCAGGGGCTGGGGGCGGCATGTTTGAGGTCCACCTATGATATGCTGCAGCAGCTGCGGCATCTCATAGCTGGATCTCACAGGATCGCACTAATTCGGGCATTATTTTTGCCGAAATTAGTGCGATCGATGTGGTTGGCGGTTCAGATTTGAACAGCCAATCACATCGATCGTCGATAGGGGGTGGCGATGCCACCCCCCCTGGGGTCAAGCAAAGGTCCCCTGCTGTAAGAAACAGCAGGGGACATCATTTGAAAGCCGTTGCTATGGCCACGGCAATCAAATGAAGTTTAGGCCGTAAAATTACGTCCCTGGTCGTTAAGTCACGTTAAAATAGGACGTAATTTTACGGCCCGCGGTCGTGAAGGGGTTAAATTTACCGATCTGGTAATTCATTTTATATTTTCATAGATTGGACTTTGAAAACGCAGTGAGATCACATATTTATATGTTAAAAGACCAATGTTAGTAAAGATTTGTAATCATTAGTGGCCATGTTAGGGCTTTGGGCCCATAAGCTTCAAGTTATACCACTGTATATAGCAAACGTCATTGTCTCCTTTGAAGCCTGTGCACAGGCTCAGATTCAACATTGCTCAGTGAAAACAGGCTTGAAGATTTTCAACAGACCCCATACTACATAGAAATCTATTGGTGTAAGATCCATCATCTGCCAGGTATAGCTCACCCCACTTCCGAGATGCACCGTACATGTATGATGGCTGATCCATGCCTGAACCATTGACAGCATGTATCAAATACCGATTGCATAATTTAAGCCATACACATTGAAGTCTGAAATGCCGCTGTGTTTCAGAGACAAAACATGGTCTAATAGCCACCCGGAGGGTAATAGGTCAGGCTGGGCCCTGGCGGCTTCTGACAGCCTGCTGTCCATGAGAGAATGATCATTCCCTATATACGCACGTAGGATATTAGATATTTAGTTTAATATCTGATATACTGTAGTCATAATGTTGCACCCCAGTGGCCCAGTTGCCACAGTAACATTGCCCTCCCCACAGAGGGGTGATGCTATGCCTGGAAGTAAGAGAGGTGGTCTCCCAGACCAGATACACTAGTGTGACGCCCTGGCAAAACCAGGGTGTCACAGAGCCTGCAGAAATCCAGCAAAGTGCAGGCCATTCTCCTCCTTGGTAACCTGATCCCACACCAGTGCAGTAGGACAGACACCCCCCCCCAGTTAAGAGCTAAACAGAGCAGCCAGGGTAGGGGCTGGAGCAGAGGGAGTGAAGAGAGCAGACCAGTGGAGGATAGCTCCTGGCTGCTGTAAGGAAGAGAAGTGTAAGGAAGGGGCCCGAGGTGACCGGGGCAGGGTGGTGGGCCGCCGGTACCAAGGGACGACCCAGATCACTGCAGGGGAGTGGGCTCCCCATTCCCGACTGAGGAAGGAAAAAGAAGCGTCTGGCTGCAAAACAAGAACAGGATCCTGCTGTACTGTGTGTGGGACCCCAAACACCCTCCGCACCGAAGGCTGCGGACTCCGGCAGTTTCTAGTTTACCAGTGACTCTGACTCTGTGTGGTTTATTTGTGAGTACAACAGTGCCATCAGGCACAGCACTGCGCCCTGCAGCATCCCTCTCCCCCACCGGGCCCCGGGACACACCGCCCCTACCCATGGAGGGGTTAACACCAAAGCTGCGCCACAACACCGCTCCTGGGAACCCCGTCACCAGCAGTGTTGGTGCCCACCATCACCACAACCCGTGGGTGGCGTCACGAACACTATCCATCCCAAATTCCTCCCCCTTTTCACTCGTGGGCGAGGAGCGCTGCTCGAGCTCCGGGTCCAGCCCCGCTCCAGCCACCGCGGAGAAGGCACCGGATCCGGGCGCGATCTCCCCGAGCAGCCCCCGCGACGGGGAAGCCGGCCCCCGCCCTCGACACTAGCACTCAACACTTCCTACTCCAGACCAGAAGGTGGAGCTCAAGAACCCGGTTTGAGGGGAGCTTCCCCTATGCATTCTGGCCTGGAGGAGGAGTTAGGAACACACAGACACATGAAAGTGAAACTAAACTGTTAGAACAAGACAGGAGTGGAGAGAAGAACCGAGAGCTGCGCATAGCTCCCTCAGTGCCGAGCACTTAGAACCATACATCGGAGTCCAAGGCTGCGTGGAAACTAAAGTCCCACCAACAGAACAGAATCCGAAAGTCAGGAGACTTCAGATCTTCTGGCCCACATATTGCCCGGGGCGCAGCAGCATAATAGAGCCAGGAGCCGTGACAATAGCGTGGCACCAGTAAAGGACTTGCGCTGCCTGCCATATGGGTGAGAACCAGAACATACACAAGGAAGAGGGTCTCAGAGTAGCTTCAAGCTGCAGGGACCCACACATCACAGCACAAGCAAGAAGGCCTCTGAACCCACCTGGCTAGGTGGTTCCCCTCAATTGCTTTTAGGCGGACCGGACCTCTGTTACCTACTGGACCAATCTCCCGGGCCTGTACATTCACCTACCAAGTAAAAGTTAAATGAAACTATGGCCCTTTTGTTGTCCAATTACTACCGGCGTCCTCAGTCCTACAACCCATTTGCCGTCGTTGCGACAAGGCCGGCCATTTTGCACACAGGTGTCCTTTAATCCGGCACACCCTGGGACCAAGGGTCAACCCCCAGGATTAAGACAACAAGGCCCATCTGACTGGCGAGACTGGAGGACGACTGAGTCTGTACATCACCCTGGACGGAATCCCCACTTCTGCATTGCTGGACACCGGCTCCCAGGTAACCATCATACCCCATGTACTTTATAAAAGGTTTTGCTGAGATGCTGAACTTACCCGTCCGGACTCGGGCCTCACTATTTATGCTGTAAATGGACTACCAGTAACTCAAGTTGGGTTTAAAGAAGTAACCATAGAAGTGGAGAGGGTAAAGTTAAAGGGCCAAGTCTTAATTGTAGTCTAAACTGATGTAAATGACAGGAATCCGCAGGAGATTCTGGGTACCAATATGATTGAAAATTGTTTGGTGGAAGTGTTGTTTTTACTCCAACAGATTGCTGAAACTGCAGGTGCTGGGCAACCTCTGGGGAAATCCGAGCCCTCCTGCAAGAACAACAGGTAAACCTGTCTGGTGGAGAAATTGGTAATTTACGGGTAATAGACTCTGGTTCCATTGTGATACCTCCCAGAAGTGAAATGATGATCTGGTGTCGGGCGGCCATAGGCTTAAAAAATTAGGACTACCAGGTGATAGTGGAGCCCATCTATTCAGAAAATTGGTCCACAGTCCTGACAACCAGGGGAGTGGTTGATGGGTTTTGTCTATGTTTAGGTAGATAAGTTGTAAGCTCTTGTGATGCGCCACTTGTAGGTTGTGTTCGCACACACACAGACACACACACACAATTACTCCCGCTACGCAGAGGGATTACCAGGTAGTAGGTAACTGTTTATACAGTCCCTTGGTTAGGCAAAGGTTGGTGAGAAGGGGGTATAAATCGCCATTGCGAGTGGCGCAGCATAGGGGTGTAGGCTTTTCGTCTTGTGAATAGATTTTTCTATTCTTTCAGTTTTATGCATGGTTGTTATTGTTTGTCTTGGTACAGTTAAACAATCATTTATCAACACAACTGCCTAGAGTCCTTTTCCTAGTGCGTGGTTTTGCTGTATACTGGTGGTGGACAATGCAGAGGTGGTATAGCAAAATTGTCAGCAGAGGAACCCTAACGTAGTATCCCAGACAATGAAAGTATTGCCTTAAATATGGCAGCACTTTTTGCAATTAAATTTGCGTAGCAAAAATGGACAGGTGGTGGACAATGCAGAGGTGGTATAGCTAAATTGTCAGCGGAGGAATCCTAACGTAGTATGCCAGACAATGAAAGTATTGCCTTAAATATGGCTGCACTTTTTGCAATTAAAATTGCGTAGCAAAATTGGACAGGTGGTGGAGAATGCACAGGTGGTGTAGCTTGCTTGGCAGCAAAGGAGCCCTCACTTTTTATCCCTGACAATGAAACTATGCCCCAAGGAATTGCCTGAGCTGATTTAGCCAGATGCTGTGATATAAACCCCTGCACAGCGCTGGCACAGACCTGCCTAGCAATAATGGCTATGAACGGCTGTAATGTAGGTCTGAAAAGGGCTGAAATTACAAGTAGTCCCTAATCCCTAAAGCGATGTGTAGATTGCACTGTATGTCTATAGCACACACAGTAGCAGCGGGAGCGGTGACTGTCACCTACCCGCAGCAGAGAGATAATGGCGGTGAAGTGGAAAATGGCCGGGTCTTATAGGGCAAGGACATGTGAGATGCACAGCCTATGACACATGCCCTTGCTTGTCTGGCAAAAATCCACTTCGCTGTGTGTGTGTGTCTGTGATTGGCTAAAGGCCTGGCCCGCGATCGCCATTCTTTCAGCACTCAGCAGCACTGATCTAAACCCCGTCCCCCCCACACACGCTACGCTGAATTTTGATAATATCATTATTAACAGTGATTGACACTATTATAGTGAAAAGCCAGCTAGTAACTAGCTACGCTTTTGGTGATCGAACCGTTATCGTACGGTAACTCGAACAGCCGAACTTGAAACAAATCGTTCAAGTTCTTCGAACGACTCGAACACTGTCGAAAATCACTCAAATTTGAAATTGGCGAACCGTTCGAATCGAACATCGCTCAACTCTAGAGAAGAGTTCACAAACTTGACGATCAGTTTGAAGCAGAACCCAACACAGTGCTACCTTCTAACACAAACAAGAAAGCTTGTGTAATTACCAAGGATAAAGGAAAAACTACGTCCACAGTATGGTGACCGGATCTCATAGGGGAGGGGAAAAATGTCGGAATATTGTTCGTCTGGACCCCACAAAACTATTCCCCTTTCCAGATATTGAGATAGCCAAAATTTGAGCTTGATCAAACGACGTTAACCCGTGCCGCTTGTTGCTCAAAGTTTGATAAAATCCAAATTTTTGGCCAAAAAGCTGACATATGGAGTCATAACTCCAGAACGGTAAATAATAAAAACACGCTTAATATCTAAAAAAAAGCTAATGTTGTTCTTCAAAATTTATATGTTACACACAGGGTGCATGTAATTTCTATTTTAGGGATGGTGATTTTACTTCAGCGTACAACCGACCTTTTTATTTATTCAGTTTAGTTTCTAAAGTGCCTTTGAGCTGGTTAGATCGAACAATTATTAGCTATTGCTATTTCATATGGCGAAAAGGAACAGCTGCTGGGAATTCCTGTAACAGCAAGCAGCTCTGGAGAGGAGCAAGCCGTAGCCGTATATGAATGCCTACAGGAATGGGGTCTTCCCAACACTGTCAAGGCGATGTGCTTCGACACTGCAGCATCGAACACGGGAAGACTCATAGCAGCATGTGTCCTATTGGAGCAAATGTTAGGAAGAGAATTGCTACACCTAGCTTGCCGTCACCATATCTTGGAAATTGTGTTAAGAGGCGTATTCGACACAAAAATGGGATCAACCACTGGACCTCATCCAGACATTTTCAAAAGATTCCTTGCTGCGTGGCCCAAGATAGACAAAGGAAAATACGACACAGGTATCAGTGACAATCTAATACAAAAGCAGCTAACTCCAGAAGTAATTGCAAATGTTACTGCTGAATTCGAGACCAAATTAACTGAGAGCCACCCCAGAGATGACTACAAGGAGCTGTTGCAGTTGGTTCTCGTATTTGTTGGATCACTAGACGGCAATGTTGTGGGTTTTAGAACTCCAGGAGCCATTCATCACGCTAGGTGGATGGCAAAGGCTATTTACTGCTTAAAAATGTTCATTTTTCATCGTCAATTTAAGATGTCTAAAGAGGAAGAAAGTTCTGTGCGTGCCATTTCTGTTTTCCTAGTTAAAATTTATTGTAAAGCTTGGTTCAATGCTCCAATAGCTCATCTTGCGCCAAAGCAAGATTTAGGTATTTTGCATAGTCTGTTAGACTATAAAGAATGTGACAACGACATTGCAGAAATAGCCCTGACCAAATTTTCGAACCATTTGTGGTATTTGAATGCAGAGTTGGTGGGATTGTCGTTTTTTGATCCCACCATTACAGACGATGAAAAGTTGTTAATGGCTAATAAATTGCTCAGTAGCACAGATGAACCATCAGGGCACGCTAGGGTTGTAAATCCAAAAGTTAGGAAAGAAAAATTAAAAGAGGTAGTTGATGGAGGATTGGTAAATTTACTTACCAAAGAAACATTTACATTCTTTGACCGATTTAATATAAAAACAGATTTCCTAAGACAAAATCCAAACACCTGGCCTCAAAATAATGACTTCCAAGAAGGATTGAAAATCGTCAATACATTAAAAGTAGTTAATGATATGGCTGAGCGTGGTGTTAAATTAATAACCGACTTTAACGACCTTCTGACAAAAGATGAAGAACAAAAGCAATATGTCCTGCAAGTTGTAAGCAAATGCCGAGCATTATATTCTGACATTTCAAAAACTACTTTAACAAAAGCTCTAGAATAGATTAGATAACTATGTAAAATTATCAACTCATGTAGGTACTACGTCTGTATCTTTTCTGTGTCTGTTTTGTATGTATTATATACATCATTTTTATATTTTAAAATAAAAAATGTCATTAGACTTATCAGTATTACTTGTTTTTCTGTTATATTTATACTTTAAACTCAAAAATATACCAAAAAACCCCAAAATTTATCACTTAATAACAAAATATACGAAGTATGCTCCTAGTGGTACCAGGTCACGTTCTTGGGGGCTAAAAGCTGTTGTAACTCAGTTTGACTTAAAATAACAACAATTAGGTATAAAATATAAATTTTGAAGAACAACATTAGCTTTCTTTTGAGATATTGAGCGTGTTTTTATTATTTACCGTTCTGGAGTTATGACTCCATATGTCAGCTTTTTGGCCAAAAATTTGGATTTTTTTCAAACTTTGAGCGACGAGCGGCACGGGTTAACGTCGTTTGATCAAGCTCAAATTTTGGCTATCTCAATATCTGGAAAGGGGAATCGTTTTGTGGGGTCCAGATGGACAAAATTCCGACATCGATTTTTTGCGGTCACCCTAGTCCACAGTATCAAGGGATCACTTGAAGAAATGTCCAGACCAGTTAAGAGCTCAAGAAGAGGTCAGGTATACTTGAAGTGCCAGAACTAAAAGAAAAGGTGATACACACAATATTTGGAGACTTTCCTGAGAACTGGGCTCAATACAACGGAGCCATATTTGTACCAGTGATCACATTTCCACAACCAGTGGAAGAAGTAATCCCAGCTCCAGAAAAACTTCCTGCTGTAGTAACACCAGGGAAGCCTACAAACAGCACATCTGTCAATCACACCAGAAGATTGAGAAGTGACAAGCAACCACTTAGTTCACTTAGAGACACTAGAGTGACACAGACACCAGACATTAGAACACCATAAAGACTAGCTGAGACACCAGAGTTACGTAGGTCCAGTCGTAGCAACCTAGGTCAACCTGCGCTCAGGTACAGGAAATAAGGTATACACCGTGTGCAGAATTATTAGGCAAATGAGTATTTTGATCACATGATACTTTTTACACATGTTGTCCTACCCAAGCTGTATAGGCTTGAGAGCCAACTACCAATTAAGTAAATCAGGTGATGTGCATCTCTGTAATGAGGATGGGTGTGGTGTAATGACATCAACACCCTATATAAGATGTGCTTAATTATTAGTCAACTTTCTTTGGCAAAATGGGTCAGAAGACATTTGACGGACTCTGAAAAGTCCAAAATTGTGAGATGTCTTGCAGAGTGATGCAGCAGTCTTGAAATTGCCAAACTTTTGAAGCGTGATCACCAAACAATCAAGCGTTTCATGGCAAATAGCCAACAGGGTCGCAAGAAGCGTGTTGGGCAAAAAAGGCGCAAAATAACTGCCCATGAATTGAGGAAAATCAAGCGTGAAGCTGCCAAGATGCCATTTGCTACCAGTTTGGCCATATGTCAGAGCTGCAACGTTACTGGAGGATCAAAAGGCACAAGGTGTGCCATACTCAGGGACATGGCCAAGGTTAGGAAGGCTGAAAAATGACCACCTTTGAACAAGAAATATAAGATAAAACGTTAAGACTGAGCCAAGCAATGTCTTAAAACTGATTTTTCAAAGGTTTTATGGACTGATGAATTGAGAGTGACTCTTTATGGGCCAGATGGATGGGCCAGAGGCTGGATCAGTAAAGGGCAGAGAGCTCCACTCTGACTCAGATGCCAGTAAGGTGGAGGTGGGGTACTGGTATGGACCTCCTATCATCAAAGATGGACTTGTGGGACCTTTTCGGGTTGAGGATGGAGTGAAGCTCAACTCCCAGACCTACTGCCAGTTTCAGGAAGACAACTTCTTCAAGCAGTGGTACAGGAAGAAGTTGGCATCGTTCAAGAAAAACATGATTTTCATGCAGGACAATGCTCCATCACATGCATCCAACTACTACACAGTGTGGCTAGGAAGTAAAGGTCTAAAAGATCAAAAAATAATGACATGGCCCCCTTGTTCACCTGACCTGAACCCCATAGAGAACCTGTAGTCCCTCATAATATGTGAGATCTACAGGGAGAGAAAACAGTACACCTCTCAGAACAGTGTCTGGGAGGCTGCTGCACGCAATTTTGATCGTAAACAGATCAAGAAACTGACAGAATCCATGGATGGTAGGCTGTTGAGTGTCATCATAAAGAAAGGTGGCTATATTGGTCACTAATTTTTTGGGGTTTTGTTTTTGCATGTCAGAAATGTTTATTTCTAAATTTTGTGCAGTTATATTGGTTTACCTGGTGAAAATAAACAAGGAAGATAGGAGTAATTTTGGTTCTTAATAAGTTGCCTAATAATTCTGCACAGTAATAGTTACCTGCAGAAACAGATATCCTCCTAAGATAGCCAAATCTAAAAAAAAAACACTCCAACTTCCAGAAATATTAAGATTTGATATTTATGAGTCTTTTGGGTTGATTGAGAACATAGTTGTTGATCAATAATAAAGCAAAATCCTCTAAAATACAACTTGCCTAATAATTCTGCACACGGTGTATAAAACAGAATGTGCATAAAGTTAAGTGTAAAATGTAAATATAATTTAACCTGAGTTTTGAGGGTTGCTAAAAATGGACAATAGAAGATAAAAGTTTGCAACGTTGCATTCACCAGTTTTCATATTTGATAAAAAAAATGGACCCAGGCTGCAGGACTAGCAGCAGCTGAAAACTTTACCTGTAAATAGTTGCAACAGTTGTGCATCACCAGAGTACAACCAGTGGACCCTGCTTAACATCGCCACCAAGGAGAATCCGGGTGCAGGAAAGGTCTGCGGCAGAGGTGGCCAAGACCTGGTCACTAAAGAAACCGGTGACCTGCCTCCTAGAGGGTTTTGGGACCAGGACCTTTGGGTGGTGAGTGAAGGGAGAGGGGTACTCCAGTTACGCAATGTTAAAGTCAGAACCTCCCCTGCGCGGGAAGACTGTTGATGTTTATGTTATGATGCAACAATAAAAGTGTTAACCTGTATCACTTTGCAGCTGAGGACGTGCTGGAATTAACCAAGGGGGAATGTAGCGCCCCTGAAGCCAACAGGGAGCTACAAGGTACTGCATCCCCACCAGGATGCAGGGCCTACCCTCTAGGGACCCAGAAGACTAATGCCGGTAAAAACACAAACATTCCAGATAATCCCTGTTTTTCCCCAATATCCCCCATAGACTGGTACCAGGCTAGGGTTGGACCAGTGGATGGCCACCTAGAGGTGGAGCCAATACAGTCCACTAGACGACCAGGTGGGAGAGGCAGACAGTGAGCAGTAAGTCGGTGACAGTGAGAGAGAGAGGAAGCACTGACAGGAGTGTGACAGTGACTTGAGGGCCCAGGTGGTTGGTTGCTGGTGGAGTACGTTGGAGTGCTCCCGGAACCACGCACCAACGGGGTACAGAATCCTAAGTCAGGGAAACGCTCCAGGCAGACCTGATAAAATCTGCACAGTGAGGAGACCATCAAGGACCTCACTGATCTTCAAGTTCGGGACTTAGTAACGACGGGAGAACCGGGGAACAGGACCAGAGACTCCAACCCCACAGGGTTCACGCTACCGTCATGCAGACTGCCATTAAGAGACTACCAGGCGGGGACCCCCAGCCGCTCCAAGCCGCGGGGACCCACCAACCAAAGACAGGTGCAGGGGAAAGAAGCCACCAGGTCACTAAACTGGCACTGGAACTAAGGGGACCTGCAGTTGAGACCAGCTGGTCTCGAGTGACCAATTTCCAGCTTACTGTGAGTAAAGGAACACTGCAACCCATTGTGTGGCCTACCTGATTTCAACACCCATCTACATCACCTATCCTCTTGGGCCTGGCCCTGCTTGCGGAGGGCCTAACATCCAGGCTGCCACTAACACCAGCCCCAGTAGTGAAAACTGTGCAGTGGTGTCTCCATCCCCATAGCCTCAAAACTGAAAGTGGCGTCTCGTGTGAACTTTATTCAAAAATCCCCTGTAGATATTCCCCTTTTAAAAAGCACCCACGGCACAGTGACATTTTCCCCAGTTATACCGTCCGGGACCGAGTACCCCATAACCCTGGGTGACACAGTTGAATTTTTTATGCATTTTGCTCCATGTTTGATGCCTTTTTGGTGCTGATGTGAATTCATATTTTCAATACTATAGAAAAGTTTTAATTCTATGCATTAAAATGTCATTTTTTTCACCTGCTTTTTTTCAGGCTTTACATAAAAGACTATAAAGAAAAATAAACACCAAAACCGCACACTTGAGCAGTAGCAGCGAGGGCAGAGTTTTCATGAAATCACATCCACTTTGCTTGGACATTTAGGCCGTGTTCACATGTAGTGTAAATGTTGCGGTTATTTTTGCTGCTTTTTTGCACAGAAATTCTGCTGTGTTTAAATGTCCAAGCAAAATGGATGTGATTTCATGAAAACTGCGCCCACTGTACATCTAAAGACGCGGCTGAACTGTGCGGTTTTGGTGCTTTTGTTTCTCTATAGACTTCTATGTGGAGACTGAACAAAAAAAATACAAGTTACTTTTTTAGGTGCAGAATTAAAGATTTTTTTTCTATAAAAAAAGACATAAAACCTTTCACATTTGCACCAAAAATGCACCAAATAATGGGAAAAAGGCATAATAAATGCAGTAAAAAATGCAATATTTAAAGAAGATTATTATTGCGTAGTTTGGCGTAAACACTTGCAGAAAAGAAGGTATTTCTGTAACATGTGAACACGGCTTTAGAGACACAAAAAAGCCAGATATTGTATAGCAAAGCTTACGGAGAAATGAGACAATTCTGGCTGCTACAACTATGAATGAATGAACAAAAAATAATCTATAGGTCCCAACTAGAGATGAGCAGGAAGTATAGATAACAGCACTCCAGCCCTGGATAATCAAAAGCCGCTCCAGGGACCCCGGAAGGTGAGAGATTCACAGCCTCCTGTCCAGCCGCAAGGTACAACTAACCAGGATGCCGGACGGGAGACCCGTGAATTGATCCGCTCATCTCTAGTCCCAACTGTCCTGGATACAATGGAAAGTCCTGGATTTGGGTCTACGCCCTGCAGTCCTGGGCATTTGCTGAATGTCACTCACTGTCACCGCTCCTCTGACATCCCCTCCTGCCAGGGGGGAAAGAAATGGCAAATGGGTGTGGCTTGGGGTGTGGCTAGGAGCGTGGTCAAAATTTACCACGGCATGCATGGCGCACAACATAATTTGTCCCTCTTTCTATTCTACAACAGTTGAAAACAGGGCCGGACTGGGACTGAAAATCAGCCCTGGCATTTGAGAGCAGACAGGCCCACCTACTATGAAGTGAATGTGAAGTAGATTTGTTTGTGGATTGCTTGAGGTCTATAGCACAATTACAGCGTCTAAACTGCTGTAAAGCCAGAATTACACTATATGTAATTGAAGTCGCCCTACACAAAATTTAGAATGTTCTTAAAGGGACGCTGTCAAGAGGCAGGACAATATTTGTAATAAAAACCTCAATGGTCTTTATTACATGCTGTCACAAAACAATTGCAGATATGCTGCCCCCCTCCCTACACACATACTTACTTGCTTAGATGGGGGTCTTTATTACAATTGTGACCACAACCAGTGAAATAGATCTGGCAACATTAATCCACCAAACTCATCAGAGGACAAAAAAGGAGTACAATGAGCACATGGAGAAAGTGGAGCTAAACCTTCGAATAGATGACATACGTAGCAGAGCAGAGTGTAGAAGAAATAGGTGGCCCTCACCCCGATCCATAAAAGTCCTTTATTTTGTTTGCTTATAAATCATGGATGCAGGAGGACGAAGCAGCGCGGCCCGCATCCTCCTGCATCTATGGTTTTTAAGCAAACAAAATAAAGGACTTTTATGGATCGGGGTGAGGGCCACCTATTTCTTCTACACTCGGCTCTCTTTTATTACAATTACGGCCCTATCTGATGTTAAAGCAACATCACCTTCAGCTCTTTATAACTCTTGGGCTGGCCGAAAATGGTGTCACTGTTCCTACCCTGGGCATGCATAGTAAATCAATGAAACTGGTGAACTTACAACCTCCTAGGAGCCACTGGCTTACAGTCATAGGGGTATGGACTGAGCGATAAGTCATTTTATTTTACCTTGACATTATCATATATTTATTTACTTTAAGGGTATGTGCGCACGTTGCATTCTGCCGTGACAAATATTCTGCAGAGTTTTGTCACTGCATGTGCGTTTCAAAACGCAGCCTAAAAGCTGCATTTTGGATGCATTGTGAATGCAGAATTCATGCGTTCTGGATGCTTGTTCTGCCATAGACAGAGTGGGAAAAGCATCCAAACTGCACAAAAGAAGTGACATGTTGCTTTTTAGAATGCAGCGATTTGGATCAAAATTTCTGAATGCAAATCTCTGCGCTCTTAAATGCAACGTGCAGATGGATTATGCACAATCTTAATAAATTGTGCTGGGGACGCCTGCCTTTACGCTGCAGTGCAATATGCAGTGTAAAGGCATGCAAAACGCACACGTGCGCACAGGGTCGGTCTGGCCCAGCGGGGTAGCGGGGAATCCCCCGGTAAGCCCCGGGCCCTCAGGGGCCCCCGTGAATTATATAGTGCGGGCAGCTGTACAGGGCCGCCTGTTTCTCAGGGCTGGCCTTTATTGGTGGGCAGACTGGGCAGCTCATCCAGGGCCCCCCACGCTCTGATGGGTCCCCAGCCTTTCAATCATAAATCGATCACTGAAGTTTCCGCAGTTGCAGGACCTTTAGTGACATCACGTGTGTCATGTGACTCATCAAGGGTCCTAGCGGTGCACTGTGGAAGTCCCCAGGCCTGTACCGATGAGGTGTGCAGGGCCTGGAGACCCCGCCGGCGTTCAAATGTATGCGCGTCATTCAGGCGCGCATACATTTGTACAGTGCGGCCGGTGACAGGAGGTAGAGCAGCGCTGCTCAGCCCCGCACCGCGACGGGAAGTTATCACCGGGGCCGAGGCTGTAAAGGAGGAGGACACGACAGGACTGAGGCAGAGGAGCGAGCCTCAGTCCTGCACCGACAGCAATCATTACCGGGGCCGCAGCTTCAGGGATGAAGACGAGTAGGCACAGGTAAGCGCTCCAGAGGAGCCGAAGAGGACATATACAGTAATTTTACATGGGCTGTGGTGGGGGAGGGGCGGTGTTATTTTACAAGGGGCATTAAGAAGTGGTGGGGGACATAATAGGGCAGTGGAAGACATTATAAGGCAGTGGGGGACATTATAAGGTAGTGGGGGATATTATAGGGCAGTGGAGTACATTATAGGGCTGTGGGGGACAATATAAGGCAGTGGGGGACATTATAAGGTAGTGGAGGACAATATAAGGTAGTGGGGGACAATATAAGGTAGTGGGGGACATTATAAGGCAGTGGGGGACATTATAGGGCAGTGGGGGACATTATAGGGCAGTGGGGGACATTATAATGCAGTAGGGGACATTATAGGGAAGTGGGGGACATTATAGGGCAGTGGGGGATATTATAATGCAGTAGGGGACATTATAGGGCAGTGGGGAACATTATAGGGCAGTAGGGACATTATAAGGCAGTGGGGGACATTATAGGGCAGTGGGGGACATTATAGGGCAGTGGGGGACATTATAAGGCAATGGGGACATTATAAAGTAATAGGGAACATTATGAAGCAAATTGGAGCATTATAGGTCAGTGGGGGACGTTATGAAAGAACTTAGGACATTATAGGGCAATGGGGGACATTATGAGGCATCAAGGATTGTGGAAGGCAGAATAGTATAATGAGGAGTAGAGGGGATTTATACAGGGATTTAGTATGGGGGAGATATTATAGAAAGGGCAAATTTTTGGGTGGCATTATGGAAAGGGGCACTTTGTGGGGCTATTTTGGAGAGGAGCAGTGTGTGGGGGGATATTTTGTGCAGCAAGCAATTAACAACCCTCCTGATTCCACTTGTTTCCCCAGATATTATTAAATAAAAAGGGTCAGGATGAGGAACATAATTACTATATGGGGCCAGAATGAGGAACATACATTATTAGTTTATGGTGGCACGTGGGGCATAATTACTGTAGGGGCAAATTAGGGGACATTATTACTGATGAAATATAAGTTAATTTTGAAGATACTGTCTCCAATGGGGGAACAAGAGTCTGATGTACTGTAGAAATTGGGGAAAAAGTGTGGAATGTGCTCTGGAAGTGATCGGCTATAGGTGATTGTTATTTTCTGTAGAGTCGCGTCATAGTAGGAAGAAGTGATGGCGGTCAGCGCCAGATGAAGAGAAAATGTGAAGATGAATAACATCAGCTAGAGACGTCACTGATAAGTCAGTGTGTTACATGTACACACACACACGATACTGTACACTGTATACAGAGCTCCTGTGTATAATGTCACTGGTGAGCACTGTATTACCTATACACTATATACAGAGCTCCTGTGTATTATAGCACTGATGGTAATATTAGTATTATCATTGTAGTTTTTATTCATGATCATTATTGTAGTTTTATATGTCCTTGTGTGGTATATCATCTGGTCATGTTGTACTGATATTTGTCTCATGTGTGTTATTATTTGGTCATTATGTGGTGTGGTTATAGTGTCACAGTATTTCTCCCTTTGTATGTGGTTGTATGTATTCGGTCACTATGTGGTCACTATGGTGTGGCGGTATTACTCTCTGGTATGTGGTTGCTTTTGATCACTATGTGTTGGTGGTACGTTATCTGGTCATAGTGTGGCGATGATTCTCCCTTGTATGTGGCTGTATTTGGTCACTGTTTGGTGGTAATATATGGTCTGGTCACGGTGTGGCGGTATTTCTCCCTGTATGTGGCTGTATTTGGTCACTGTTTGGTGGTAATATGTCGTCTGGTCACGGTGTGGTGGTGTTTCTCCCTGTATGTGGCTGTATTTGGTCACTGTTTGGTAGTAATATGTGTTCTGGTCAGGGTGTGGCGGTATTTCTCCCTTGTATGTAGCTGTATTTGGTCACTGTTTGGTGGTAATATGTGGTCTGGTCATGGTGTGGCGGTATTTCTCCCTGTATGTGGCTATATTTGGTCCCTGTTTGGTGGTAATATGTGGTCTGGTCACGGTGTGGCGGTATTTCTCCCTGTATGTGGCTATATTTGGTCCCTGTTTGGTGGTAATATGTGGTCTGGTCACGGTGTGGCGGTATTTCTCCCTTGTATGTGGCTGTATTTGCTCGCTGTTTAGTGGTAATATGTGGTCTGGTCACAGTGTGGCGGTATTTCTCCCTTGTATGTGCTATTATTGCTTTTGGTATAGTGGATTGTGTTGTGTATGGAGGTCACTTTTTCTCTCTATAAGGGGGAGATTATTTCCAATATAAATTAAATACTCAAACATTTAACCCCTCCCTGTCCTGTGACTATTACACTGCAGTAAATATGTACTTACAGAGGTTCTCCAGTGAAAACAGGTAATCACCTTTACTAAGGCCATGTGCACACACTGAGTAGTCAGTGAGTTTTTTACCTCAGTATTTGAACCCAAAACCAGGAGCGGTAAAATGAGAGAAAAAGTGTAATAGAAACACGGCACCACAGCTGTATTTATCACCCACTCCTCGTTTTGACTACAACTACTGATGTAAGATACGGACCAAATACTGAACGTGTGAACGAGGCCTCAGGATAAGTGATATCTTATTCATCAGTGGGGAGTGGACCGATTGCTGGGACCTGCACCGATCGTGCAACTTTAATCCCCCATTACACTGGAGCTCGTGTCCGACTCGACCTCTGATCCATCCATTCCCTCAGTGGCTGCGAGCGCTGTGCTTGTTTTTAACTGGCTGCTCCACAAAGGATGAATGGCGCTGCAGTCACACATCCCACCTGCCGCTGCAAAAAGTTCCCCAATTTTCCGATCGGTGCGGTTTCCACCGATCAGGTTCCACCGATCAATAAGTTATCACCAACCTACCCTGTGAATCGGTGATAACTTGTTTTCACCAAAGACCCCATTACTGCAAACTACTATAATTGTACATCCCAGTTATGGTGCACAATATAGATGTGCAGGAGCCGCCTGTGTATACAGTCAAAGCAACATAATAATGGGGATAACGCTAATGGGTGTTTATATTTAGCTGTAGGGAGGGCCCCTGGAGTCAATTCCCCTGGTGGGCCCCAGACAGTCCAGTCCGACCCTGTATGCGCACACAGCCTTAAAGATCAAGATTAAAATATACTAATGTTGCTGGCATTTTACACAGGACACTTCTGCTGAACATGGATACACTGCAGTTAGTTGTTAGTAACCGTTAAATAGGTAACCCAGTACTTAAACACCCCTTCTGAAGCCCTATGCTCCCCCTAATGAAAATAATAACACCTATACTCATTTTTGGTGCTGGCATTGTTTCACTGGTGTCAGCTCTGCCTCTCCCGGGGCTCACATGACATTATGTCACACAATCCCTGTGGAAAATCAGCGCTGGCTTCACTTTATCCCCTGTCGGAAAAATCAGTACATCCAGTGGAAGTAAGAGTTGCTGCTCTCTCATTTCCTTCTGATGTCAATTACATCTGTAGGAGGAAAGAATGAGGCCAGCGCTGATTGGTCGCAGGGATTGTGAAACATAAAATGTCACATGAGCCCTGGGAGGGGCAAAGCCTGCACCACTGAAATGGTATTATTTTTCCTGGGGGGTGGGGGGGTGTCTGAAAACAGGAATTCAGAAAAGATTGTCTGAGTAGTGAGGAACAGTTTTAGGAAGAATAGAAATGTCGTGAGAATGCTCTAAAAAATTCACTGGACTGGGCAAGTTATAGGTGTTATCCACTACCTGGACAATGCCTTTTTCAAATAAGGTTACCTCCCTTGTAAAATAACAATGACATATACTCACATTGTACAGAGACAGGCAGGGAGTGAGAGAGACAGACGGAATGAGAAAAACAGACTGACAGGGAATGAGAGAGACAGAAAGGGAATGAGAAAGACAGACTGACAGGGATTGAGAGAGACAGACTGACAGGGAATGAGAGAGATTGACAGGGAATGAGAGAGACAGACTGACAGGGAATGAGAGAGACAGACTGACAAGAAATGAGAGAGACTGACAGGGAATGGGAGAGACTGACAGGGAATAAGAGAAACAGACAGGGAATGAGAGAGACTGACAGGGAATGAGAGAGACTGACAGGGAATGGGAGAGACTGACAGGGAATGGGAGAGACTGACAGGGAATGGGAGAGAGAGACAGGGAATGAGAGAGAAAGACAGTGAAAGAGAGACACAGACAGGGAATAAGAGAGACAGAAAGGGAATAAGAGAGACAGACATGGAATGAGAGAGACTGACAGGGAATGGGAGAGACTGACAGGGAATAAGAGAAACAGACAGGGAATGAGAGAGACTGGCAGGGAATGAGAGAGACTGACAGGGAATGGGAGAGACAGACAGGGAATGAGAGAGAAAGACAGTGAAAGAGAGAGACAGACAGGGAATAAGAGAGACAGACAGGGAATAAGAGAGACAGACAGGGAATGAGAGAGACTGACAGGGAATGGGAGACAGACTGACAGGAAATGAGAGAGACTGACAGGGAATGGGAGAGACTCACAGGGAATGAGAGAGACTGACAGACAGGGAATGGGAGAGACTGACAGGGAATGAGAGAGACAGACAGGGAAAGAGAGACAGACAGACAGGGAATGGGAGAGAGAGACAGGGAATGAGAGAGAAAGACAGTGAAAGAGAGACACAGACAGGGAATAAGAGAGACAGAAAGGGAATAAGAGAGACAGACATGGAATGAGAGAGACAGACATGGAATGAGAGAGACTGACAGGGAATGGGAGAGACTGACAGGGAATGGGAGTGACTGACAGGGAATGGGAGTGACTGACAGGGAATGAGAGAGACTGACAGGGAATGAGAGAGACTGACAGGGAATGAGAGAGACTGACAGGGAATGGGAGAGAAAGACAGTGAAAGAGAGAGACAGACAGGGAATAAGAGAGACAGACAGGGAATGAGAGAGACTGACAGGGAATGAGAGAGACTGACAGGGAATGGGAGACAGACTGACAGGAAATGAGAGAGACTGACAGGGAATGGGAGAGACTCACAGGGAATGAGAGAGACTGACAGACAGGGAATGGGAGAGACAGACAGGGAATGAGAGAGACAGAGAATGAGAGAGACTGACAGGGAATGGGAGAGACTGACAGGGAATGGGAGATATTGACAGGAAATGAGAGAGACTGACAGGGAATGAGAGAGACTGACAGGAAATGGGAGAGACTCACAGAGAATGGGAGAGACTGACAGGAAATGATAGAGACTGACAGACAGGGAATGAGAGACTGACAGTGAATGGAAGAGACATACAGTTAGGTCCAGAAATATTTGGACAGTGACAAGTAGTTTTGTTATTTTAGCTGTTTACAAAAACATGTTCAGAAATACAATTATATATATAATACGGGCTGAAAGTGCACACTCCCAGCTGCAATATGAGAGTTTTCACATCCAAATCGGAGAAAGGGTTTAGGAATCATAGCTCTGTAATGCATAGCCTCCTCTTTTTCAAGGGACCAAAAGTAATTGGACAAGGGACTCTAAGGGCTGCAATTAACTCTGAAGGCGTCTCCCTCGTTAACCTGTAATCAATGAAGTAGTTAAAAGGTCTGGGGTTGATTACAGGTGTGTGGCTTTGCATTTGGAAGCTGTTGCTGTGACCAGACAACATGCGGTCTAAGGAACTCTCAATTGAGGTGAAGCAGAACATCCTGAGGCTGAAAAAAAAGAAAAAATCCATCAGAGAGATAGCAGACATGCTTGGAGTAGCAAAATCAACAGTCGGGTACATTCTGAGAAAAAAGGAATTGACTGGTGAGCTTGGGAACTCAAAAAGGCCTGGGCGTCCACGGATGACAACAGTGGTGGATGATCGACGCATACTTTCTTTGGTGAAGAAGAACCCGTTCACAACATCAACTGAAGTCCAGAACACTCTCAGTGAAGTAGGTGTATCTGTCTCTAAGTCAACAGTAAAGAGAAGACTCCATGAAAGTAAATACAAAGGGTTCACATCTAGATGCAAACCATTCATCAATTCCAAAAATAGACAGGCACGAGTTAAATTTGCTGAAAAACACCTCATGAAGCCAGCTCAGTTCTGGAAAAGTATTCTATGGACAGATGAGACCAAGATCAACCTGTACCAGAATGATGGGAAGAAAAAAGTTTGGAGAAGAAAGGGAACGGCACATGATCCAAGGCACACCACATCCTCTGTAAAATATGGTTTAGGCAACGTGATGGCATGGGCATGCATGGCTTTCAATGGCACTGGGTCACTTGTGTTTATTGATGACATAACAGCAGACAAGAGTAGCCGGATGAATTCTGAAGTGTACCGGGATATACTTTCAGCCCAGATTCAGCCAAATGCCGCAAAGTTGATCGGACGGCGCTTCATAGTACAGATGGACAATGACCCCAAGCATACAGCCAAAGCTACCCAGGAGTTCATGAGTGCAAAAAAGTGGAACATTCTGCAATTGCCAAGTCAATCACCAGATCTTAACCCAATTGAGCATGCATTTCACTTGCTCAAATCCAGACTTAAGACGGAAAGACCCACAAACAAGCAAGACCTGAAGGCTGCGGCTGTAAAGGCCTGGCAAAGCATTAAGAAGGAGGAAACCCAGCGTTTGGTGATGTCCATGGGTTCCAGACTTAAGGCAGTGATTGCCTCCAAAGGATTCGCAACAAAATATTGAAAATAAAAATATTTTGTTTGGGTTTGGTTTATTTGTCCAATTACTTTTGACCTCCTAAAATGTGGAGTGTTTGTAAAGAAATGTGTACAATTCCTACAATTTCTATCAGATATTTTTGTTCAAACCTTCAAATTAAACATTATAATCTGCACTTGAATTCTGTTGTAGAGGTTTCATTTCAAATCCAATGTGGTGGCATGCAGAGCCCAACTCGCGAAAATTGTGTCACTGTCCAAATATTTCTGGACCTAACTGTACAGGGAATGAGACAGACAGACAGGGAATGAGAGATATTGACAGGGAATGAGAGAGACAGACTGACAGGGAATGAGAGAGACAGACTGACAGGGAATGAAAGAGACTGACAGGGAATGGGAGAGACTGACAGGGAATGAGAGAGACAGACAGGGAATGAGAGAGACAGACAGGGAATGAGAGAGACAGACAGGGAATGAGAGAGACAGACAGGGAATGAGAGAGACAGACAGGGAATGAGAGAGACAGACAGGGAATGAGAGAGACAGACAGGGAATGAGAGAGACAGACAGGGAATGGGAGAGACAGACAGGGAATGGGAGAGACAGACAGGGAATGGGAGAGACAGACAGGGAATGAGACAGACAGACAAGGAATGAGACAGACAGACAAGGAATGAGACAGACAGACAGGGAATAAGTGAGACTGACAGGGAATGAGAGAGACTGACAGGGAATGAGAGAGACCGACAGACAGGGAATGAGAGAGAGTGACAGGGAATGAGAGATGCAGACAGGGAATGAGAGATACAGGCAGGGAATGAGAGATACAGACAGGGAATGAGCGAGACTGACAGGGAATGGGAGAGACTGACAGGGAATGGGAGAGACTCACAGGGAATGAGAGAGACTGACAGACAGGGAATGAGAGAGACTGACAGGGAATGGGAGAGACTGACAGGGAATGAGAGAGACAGACAGGGAATGAGAGAGACAGACAGGGAATGAGAGAGACAGACAGGGAATGGGAGAGACAGACAGGGAATGGGAGAGACAGACAGGGAATGAGAGAGATTGACAGGGAATGAGAGAGACAGAAAGGGAATGAAAGAGACTGACAGGGAATGGAAGAGACTCACAGAGAATGGGAGAGACTGACAGGGAATGATAGAGACTGACAGACAGGTAATGAGAGACTGACAGTGAATGGGAGAGACAGACAGGGAATAAGACAGACAGACAAGGAATGAGACAGACAGACAGGGAATAAGTGAGACTGACAGGGAATGAGAGAGACTGACAGCGAATGGGAGAGACTAACAGGGAATGGGAGAGACTGACAGAGAATGAGAGATACAGGCAGGAAATGAGCGATACAGACAGGGAATGAGCAAGACTGACAGGGAATGAGAGAGACTGACAGGGAATGGGAGAGACTCACAGGGAATGAGAGAGACTGACACACAGGGAATGAGAAAGACAGACAGGGAATGGGAGAGACAGACAGGGAATGAGAGAGACTGACAGGGAATGAGAGAGACTGACAGAGACAGACAGACTACATGCAGTTGCACACACTATACATTACTACATCTTACAGTTCCTGATCGGTGCAGAGCTGGAGAGGAGCTACTGGGACCTGCACGGAGGCTGCAGCAGCTGAACAACAAGACCTGCCACTTCACCGGTCAAGTGATCAGGCACATGATTAGTCAGATGACCTGTAGGTCCTTCACCTCAGTCTCCGTTCTGGTCCAGTACATTTCCTCCCCTGCTCTGCACCAATCACATAGATCAGTGCAGGAAGAGAGAGGGCAGCTCTCTGTGAGTGACCCGTCGGCAGGACTTGAGCCACACATCAAATTCCGTCTTCCCCTGTTCCAGCAAGCAAGCTGAGTAGTGACATCAGCAGCTGCAGCCTCCCAAAGGCACAGTGCAGGTGGACTGCTACGAAAAGAGCCGGTGGCCCTGCAGTCTTAAATAGCTGCTTGAGGACCGGTCCCAGAGGAAAATGCCATGCCGGCCCACCCCGCCTCTGATAAAAGAGCTGCATGTGCATCCTTGGAGTGAGTGAGTGAGCGGCCCACTGCAGGCACTGGCCCATCTGGCAATTGCCAGAACTGCCCTATGGCCATTCCGGCCCTGGTTGGATGTCATACAGCGGTCACATACTGTATTCTCCTGTATACTGGATGTGGTATTCTCTGTGCACAGATTTCCAATGTATTATACAGGATAATATGTGACTGATATCTCATACACTTTTACCTTTTCTCATTGTTGCATTGTTGTGGAATACAAGTGTACATTGGTGACTTAGGCTACTTTCACACTTGCGTTGAACGGTATCCGTTGCATTGCGTTGTGTAACGGATGCAACGGATGTGTTGCATATAGTGACACAACGGATGCAACGGATGCTGCAAAACAACGCAATTCGTTTTGATTTTTTTTTTTTTTTTTTTCCCGGTTTTACCAGCGGCAGACTATAGTGAACGATCAGCTGATCGTTCCCTGCAGCCGGCCGCTGGGTGATCAGCTGATTGCTCCCAGTAGCCGGCCGCCGGGTGATCAGCTGATCGCTCCCGCCCGCCGGGTGATCAGCTGATCGCTCCCGGCCGCCGGGTGATCAGCTGATCGCTCCCTGCAGCCGGCCGCCGGGTGATCAGCTGATCGCTCCCTGCAGCCGGCCGCCGGGTGATCAGCTGATCGCTCCCTGCAGCCGGCTGCCGGGTGATCAGCTGATCGCTCCCGGCCGCCGGGTGATCAGCTGATCGCTCCCTGCAACCGGCCGCCGGGTGATCAGCTGATCGCTGTCACTTGCCGGCGCCCGGGCATGCCGGCGGGCGGGCGCTCAGCTGAGCGCTGTGACTTGCCGGCGGCCGGGCATGCTGGTGGCCGGTCATTCAGCTGAGCGCTGTCGCTTGCCGACGGCCGGGCGCTCAGCTGAACGTTCGGCCACCGCGAGCCAAAATAAAGTTTGATTTAAAAAAAAAAAAAAAAAAAAAAAAAAAGAGCATGCGCAGTGAAATCCAGAGGATTCCGCTGCTCAAAATAACGTTACATGCTGCGTTCCTCCCGCTGGGCGGAAGCAACGGAGCGTCGCCCAGCGGAAGCAACGCAGCTCCTTTTGGTACAATCCGTCAACCATACAAGTCTATGGGAAACAGCGGAATCCGTTAACGGATTCCGCTGTTTCCCAAAAGGGCGGATTGTAACGGAAGGAAAATAACGCAAGTGTGAAAGTACCCTTAGTTGATTATGTTTGATAAAGAACACATAAAAGTCATTCAGAGGCTAGCGATGTAGTACGCCTATACTCATGTGTGACACAACCTTACTCCAAGTATATGCTTTTGATAAAGAGTGTAGAAAAGCACAGCGTAGCAGCTTTACTGCACTTGTAACAACATACTGTATACCCGGCTTAAGAATAGAGGAATGGAAGCTTAGGTATACTGTATCTGCACACTGCAATCTATGGCTCTGCAAACTTTTCAATTCCTTTTCTTTGCTTTTGGCTGATGCTGGGATTGTAATGTGTACAACCAGTGGCGTAACTTGACGCTCATGGACCCCAACGCAAAAGATAAAATGATTCCCCCAATTGTTGCACGTCTTTAATAGCATTGGTCTTTTCATATAGGACAAATGGATTTTTTGGTCCCCTTAGGCTCCAGGGCCCGGGTGCAATAGAAACCCCTGCATCTATTGTAGTTACACCCCTGTGGACAAGCCCTAAAGCAAATCTGCACCCCATTTATACATGCAACCAAGTCTACTAGAAAGAAAGGATATGACTGTTGTCAATTATATTCTGCTTTAAAGAGAATTTGTCAGTAAGATCAACCTTCCTGAGCCGTCTATATGGGCATGAAGGTCATGGAAAGCTGAATAAAATGATACCTCGATAAGTGCGATCTGGTGTCTTATTCCAGAGAAATCCACAAATTTCTCATATGTAAATGAGCTGTTCCAGGTTATGGGATGGATACTGACCTGTATGAGTCTGCCTCCAAAGGTTATTTTTACTAAAAGGAGTTGCCTGCATGAGACATGTAGATATCACAGTAGACGTGACCTCTGTGGTTTTACAAACACATTGGCAGCTGCAGCTGTCACAGCTCTGCTGTATTGTAACTATATTGTAACGCTGCCGGCCTATGAGATGGAAGGTGAAGTCTTGAGAGAAACCTGTAGATGCCAGTGAGATGGAAGGTGAAGTCTTGAGAGGAACCTGCAGATGCCTGTGAGATGGAAGGTGCAGTCTTGAGAGGAACTTGCAGATGCCTGTGAGATGGAAGGTGAAGTCTTGAGAGGAACCTGCAGATGTTTGTGAGATGGAAGGTGAAGTCTTGAGAGGAACCTGCAGATGCCTGTGAGATGGAAGGTGAAGTCTTGAGAGGAACTTGCAGATGCCTGTGAGATGAAAGGTGAAGTCTTGAGAGGAACCTGCAGATTCCTGTGAGATGGAAGGTGAAGTCTTGAGAGGAACCTGCAGATGTTTGTGAGATGGAAGGTGAAGTCTTGAGAGGAACCTGCAGATGCCTGTGAGATGGAAGGTGAAGTTTTGAGAGGAACCTGCAGATGCAGATGCCTGTGAGATGGAAGGCGAAGTCTTGAGAGGAACTTGCAGATGCCTGTGAGATGGAAGGTGAAATCTTGAGAGGAACCTGCAGATGCCTGTGAGATGGAAGGTGAAGTCTTGAGAGGAACCTGCAGATGCCTGTGAGATGGAAGGTGAAGTCTTGAGAGGAACTTGCAGATGCCTGTGAGATGGAAGGTGAAGTCTTGAGAGGAACCTGCAGATGCCTGTGAGATGGAAGGCGAAGTCTTGAGAGGAACTTGCAGATGCCTGTGAGATGGAAGGTGAAATCTTGAGAGAAACCTGCAGATGCCTGTGAGATGGAAGGTGAAGTCTTGAGAGGAAACTGCAGACGTGTCAGTTATAATCACACACAGCTCTACAGTGAGATCAGTTGAGCAAAGAGCGGCCATGAGACATCACATTGGTAATGTTCCCAGACAGTCCAGGGAGACAGCAGGACCACACTGGCCATACTGTCTTAGTGCTGCAGCTCTCACAGCTTTGTTGTATTGTAACAATATTGTAACACTGTCTGCCTGTGAGATGGAGGCTGAAGCTGAGAGGACCCTGCAGATGTGTCAGTTATAATCACACAGTTCTGCAGTGAGATCAGGAGAACAGAGAGCGGACATCACACATCACATTGGTAATGTCCCCTTTTATTTAAAACAAGTTCTGGAGGCAGATTCTCCTGCAGATCAGTGTCCGGCCCATAGCCTGGAACAGCTCATTTACATATATCTGTATTTTGTATGTAACCCCTTCTCATGTACGGCACCATGGAGCCAATGGTGCTCTATAAATAAATAATAATAATTAAAAAATAATAATAATTTAGCTCATATAGACAAAGAGGGCTGATCCTACTGACAGATTCCCTTTAAAGAATTTCTTCCAAGAACATTTTTTACCCTAAACCTGTGAATCTGTGTATGTACTGTAGTGTATATGTTATATACTCGCCAATCATCTTCAATGCCATTCCCGTCCTCTTCTGAGTCACATGATGATAATTCAGACTCTCCGGATCACACTGACGTCTATGCGTAAATTACAAACCGTCTTCTATACTTTGCAATGTTAATCACGGACAGTACACAAACTGAACACTGATGCCCTCCGTGTACTGTCCATGATTTTCACACACCCATAGACTATTATTGCCATTTTTCATAAATGATATCAGAATAATATGGACGTCTCCATGAATTTTGCACAGACATAGAGTCAGTGGAAAACCAATGACATGTGAACTGCCCCATCGATTATAATACTTTTATCTGGGAAAAACAAGGATAGAACACGTACATGCGTGAGCTGAGAGCCTGAGCTGGGAATGTGAAGCTGCACTTTTCTTAGATCCCAGGATCATCTATAACAAGCGACAGGAATCCTGGCTTTATTTCCTAACTAAGCACAAGAACCACATAACTAACTAAGGAGATCCCTCTGTGCCCAAAATCTAAACTTTTGGAGCCGTTTCTGAGCATCCCCAGCACGAGGCCTAGCATCTTGTATGAGCCTTTGGAGCCAGGGGACTTTCCTGATTCCTGTCTCCAAGCAGTGCCTCACAATCACCGCAGAGGTAAAAGAAGATACCAACTGACTGGGCTGCAGCACGTGATGGCTGGCTATGGAGGGGCAAGGAGAGTGCCCCAGTGCCGACCACATGGCTCACTCTCCCTGAGGAGAGGAGAGAAGAGGACTGGACCATACCGGAGGAGGAGGGTGAGTGACAGGCTGCTGCGGCCTGTAACACAGCACATGGAGGCATCGTGTAGCGCCGGCGGTAGCAGCACGGAGCGGAGGCAGTAGGGGAGCACCGGGGTGCCCGCCTTTGACTAATTGGTTATTGTGACCATTGGTCTTGGTCGAACCTGACGGCAACTGAGCAAATCTGCTGCCTTATAGGCCAAGGAGGAAGGAACTATATTAAGTGTGCCCCCTTGTCTGCTGACAGATCGCTATTATAACAACAATCCCGACACTACAGCTTCATTTACTGGCTGACTTGTATTCTCTCTGCATTTTAACAAAGAGCAACACCAAGACACAGTCTACGATATATCAAACAAAAATAATTGTTATCATCACTAACTATTCAATAAGAAGCGGTAACCAGAATGGCATATCTCCATAAAGCAAAACCATATGACAAAAACGTCACAAATTCCTAAACCAGAATTATCTGGAGGGACATCGCAAATTGCAAAGAGAGAAACACAACTATCATATCTGTCTAAGTTACAAGCCAATCTTGGAAAAAAGAAACAAGCTAAGCGGGATGATTCATGGTTAGATGATCTGGAGCCATCGGTCAAAGACTCAACGCCGTTTGACCAGGAGACTGCCAGACAAAAAAGGAAAGAACTTGAGAGTAATGCGGGCGGCACACGGTACGATATATCGGGCGATATGTCGTTGGGGTCACGTTGTTAGTGACGCACATCCGGCATCGTCAGACATATCGTACCGTGTGACACCTCGGAACGACTGTGAAAGAGCAACAATACTTGCCTTATCGTTGCTCGTTGACACGTCATTCATTTTCAAAAATTCGTTCCTCCTTCTGTGCTTCGGTTGTTCGTCGTTCTCGTGGCAGCACACATCGCTCCGTGTGACACCACGGGAATGATGAACACAGCTTACCTGCGTCCCGCCGGCAATGCGGAAGGAAGGAGGTGGGCGGGATGTTTACGTCCCGCTCATCTCAGCCCCTACGCTTCTATTGGCCGGCCGCTGTGTGACGTCGCTGTCATGCCGAACGTCCCTCCCCCTTCAGGAAGAGGATGTTCGCCGCCCACAGCGAGGTCGTCCGGCAGGTGAGTACATGTGACGGGGGTAAACGACTTTGTGACGTGAATTGCCCGTGACGCACAAACGACAGGGGCGGGTGCGATCGCTTATGCGATCGTACGATTTATCGTCCCGTGTGACGCCCGCATAAGTCTAACACAGAATTGGACTCAGATACTGAAAGCGATTCTTCAACTAACACGAGTCCCCTAAGACAACGTCCCAGGAAGGAAAATATAATTATATCTCCTGAAGAAAATATTAAACAGAAGACAGCAACCATGGAATCATTCACCCCAGAAGTGTTTCTGAGTATATTGGAAAAAATTACAAATCGCTTTGAAGCTACCTTGAACAAAAGATTTGACGAGCTTAAAATCTCATTAGACTCCATCATTTTCAGAATGGATTGTGTTGAAACTGAAGTAATAGATCTCACCTAAAATACAAAAAAATATAACAAAAGAACAGAAGAGCATGCAGGAGGAAATAAAAAACCTAAAACTCAAATTGGCGGACCAAGAGGACAGAAACCGACGGAACAACGTCAAGTTTAGAGGAATCCCTGAGTTTATTAAAAATGAGGAGTTACAGCCCTATATCAAAAAGCTACTCGAAACAGTCATACCCTCCTCCACGGACCTGGATCTAGTAATTGATAGAGCCCGTTGTCTCCCCTGACCCAAGTTCTTAAAAGAAGAAATAACAAGGGACATCATAATAAGGATCCATTTCTTCTATGTTAAGGAGCAGTGGCGTAACTAGAGTTGGATGGGCCCCGGTGCAAAGTTTAGACCTGGGCCCCCCCTCCACATACACAGACACTTGGGGTAGGGGATAATGACACTGACACTCGGGGTACAGGATAATGACGCTGACACTTGGCTCTCACCCACAGCACCCTGAAATCCCTCTATCAGCACCCAGCTTTCCTATGTTCTGATATTTATCTTGTCCTCAGCACCCAGCTTTCCCATATCAGAGCATGAGAAAGCTGGGTGCTGAGAGATGTATATCAGAACATTGGAAAGCTGGGTGCTGAGAGATGTATAGCAGAGCATGGGAAAGTTGGCTGCTGAGGGAAAGAACCTTTTTCCCTCAGCACAAAACATTTCCATCCCATATTTGTATCTTTGTCCCCCCTGTATAAAGTTCTCAAAATACTATAACAGCCCCCACATAGCCTTCCAAATAATTGTATAAAGGGTCCCACATAACCCTTCATATATTAGAATGCAGATACATAGCCCTCCATATATTAGAATGCACCCCCATAATCCTCCATGTATAAAGTAGCCCTTCAATTATAATGCATTTCCCATAGTTCTCCATGTATTAAAATTCACCCCATAGTTCTCCATATATTATACTGCACCACATAGTCCTCCATGTTTTATAATGCACCCCCATAGTCCATGTATAAGGTAGCCTCCATAGTCCTCCATATATTATAATGTAGCCCCCATAGTCCTATATGTATTATAACACAACCCCATAAAACTTCAGATCGTATTATGCAGCCCCATACTCCTCCATGTATAATTCACCCCTATATTCCATGTATAAGGTGTCCCTTCATTTTGTATTATACAGCCCCCCCGACCTCCATTTTAATGCAGCCCTATAGACCTCCAGTATAATGCAGCCTCATAGACCTCTATGTATATTACACCTCTATATTCAATGTATAAGGTGTCCTTCATGTTTATTATGCAGCCTCACCAGGCCTCCATATATAATAATGCAGCCAACCTCTCCAGGCCTCCATGTATAATATAGCAGCCAGCCTCCCAGGCCTCCATGTATAATATAGCAGCCAGCCTCCCCAGGCCTCCATGTATAATATAGCAGCCAGCCTCCCAGGCCTCCATGTATAATATAGCAGCCAGCCTCCCAGGCCTCCATGTATAATATAGCAGCCAGCCTCCCCAGGCCTCCATGTATAATATAGCAGCCAGCCTCCCAGGCCTCCATGTATAATATAGCAGCCAGCCTCCCCAGACCTCCATGTATAATAATGCAGCCAGCCTCCCCAGACCTCCATGTATAATAATGCAGCCAGCCTCCCCGGGCCTCCATGTATAATAATGCAGCCAGCCTCCCCAGGCCTCCATGTATAATAATGCAGCCAGCCTCCCCAGGCCTCATGTATAATAATGCAGCCAGCCTCCCCAGGCCTCCATGTATAATAATGCAGCCAGCCTCCCCAGGCCTCCATGTATAATAATGCAGCCAGCCTCCCCAGGCCTCCATGTATAATAATGCAGCCAGCCTCCCCAGGCCTCCATGTATAATAATGCTGCCAGCCTCCCCAGGCCTCATGTATAATAATGCTGCCAGCCTCCCCAGGCCTCCATCTATAATAATGCTGCCAGCCTCCCCAGGCCTCCATGTACAGTATCAGGCAGCCTCCCCACCCCAGGCCTCCATGTACAGTATCAGGCAGCCTCCCCACCCCAGGCCTCCATGTACAGTATCATGCAGCCTCCCCACCCCAGGCCTCCATGTACAGTATCAGGCAGCCTTCCCACCCCAGGCCTCCATGTACAGTATAATGCAGCCTCCCCACTCCAGGCCTCTGACCACCGTGTACTCACTTATATATATAAAAAAAAAAACAAGTACTCACCGCTCTCCTCCTTCCACTGCTGCTCTGTCCTGACGTCTCCTTGTTCCACTGCTGCTGTACTCCCTGCTCTCCTCCTTCCACTGCTGCTCGTCCTCCCCTCTCCTCGTTCTCCCGGTGCTGCGGTCGGCGTCCTCCCTCCCTGCGCTCTGTGCACTCAGCACAGCAGTCGCACAGGAGTGACGTCACCGCGCAGGCACAGGGGGAGAATGATGATGAAGAGCGGCGCCGGCCGCTCTATGCTTCATTATTACTGTGCGCGGTGACGGGGGAGGGGGGCCCCGGTGCCGCCGCTGACATCGGGCAGGAGGGCCCGGTGTCGCGGGCGGCAGCGGGTCATTTAGTGGGCGCGTGCACTGTGACAGATCAGCGCAGCTTCTCTCTCACTGAGAGGAGCTGGCTGCTGATCTGCCGGGTCCCCGCGGGCCCCAAACCGCCCGGGTCCGGTCGCGATGGCGACCGCTGCGACCGCGGTAGTTACGCCACTGTTAAGGAGCAGCTAATGGAATATCTTAGGAGGAACCAGAAACTCCCAAAGCCTTATGAGAACACTCAGGTATTTTCGGACTTTTCCAAGGAGACCCTGATTCAAAGAAGAGCTCTTTGAAACATAACCGAGATACTGTGACAGAAAAAGATTCTATATAGATGGGGTTTCTCCACCAAGATAATCCTCTCATCATGGGAAAGCGGTCACCATAACAAATCCAGAAGAAGACACCAAAACTCTTAGAGAACTAAAAAATACTCACTTCATAATGTGGATTACAATTTAATACCCATACTGGATCTGCCTTTTGGATTACAGTATTCCACTTCAATGGTTCGACTTTACCACTTTGATCACAAACACACTAACTGGACTCTCCTTATGGATCTGTAGTGGGTGAGCAGACCCCCTACAAAGGAAGCATAGGTAGCCCGGAAATGTCGTTAATAAAAATGTTTTATCTGTATATGTACATTGTGTTAGGGCACCCCCTAGTGGCCGGGTGGGACGGCTGTCACCACAGTGTGGAAGGAGGAGCCAGCAGAAACCAAGGGGAGGGAGGAGAGTGTGTGAGAGAGTTAGTTGGATCCGGGACGGGAGAAAGTGAACACAAAGGGGCAGAGTGTGGGAGCTGAATCCATAGGGGGCGCCGGAGAGAACGGGAGTGAATGGAACCTCGGAGAGTGAAGCTACCGGTGTGGGTCCGGTGTGTGTGTAACCGAAGTGGGAGCCCGGCGAAGTAGATTAACCAGGGCACAGCCCCACAGGAGGGTACGTTAGGACAGGTTGTCCCCCAGCTCCAGAAAGTGCCGCATACAACTGCCGGATTGTGGAAGAGTGTGCAATAAAAGATGTCTTTTGTTTTCACTACATCCTGCCTGAAGACTGTTTGTGCGCCGGACAACACCTGCACCACCAACACACTCTGCCCCAGCAAGTCAGCTCCCGACCTTAAAGTAACAGCGGAACCAGGGGTAAGCCTTACAGCAATGGCCACGACTACAAGGCCGGAGGCACCCCTGGCACCCCGTTACAAGTAGCGTAGTCGGCAGGATGCGAATTCCCTGCAAGGGACCCAAGAAGTCGGAGATCAAGTGGTGCCTAAGGCACAGGATCTCGAATTTCAGAGAAGGTTCCCTGTCCCCTGGTGGGAAGAAAAAGAAAAAGAAGTGCCTGCAGCGTTGGACCGGGCACAAGATGGCGGCAAGATGGCCGTCGTCTGTGAAGATGCAGAAAGCGCGCGAAAAGTTGGCGCCAAAAGAAGAGCCTGGGGCTGGCCGGTGCCGAAAAAGAAGTTCGGAGTACTCCGCCCAAAGAGGGGAGGTGCCGGTCCCAGGGCACGAAGGAAGACATGTGAAGTGGGCGGTGTTTTGAAGAAAAAGAAGAACCGACGCGGAGGGGTCGATATGATGTGTGAGACTGGGGGTGGAGTATACCCAAGAGCGGGAAAAGTAGACCCGCCTCCACTTCCTCCAGCTTCTCCACTGACCTCGCCGCCATTGCCAGAGCTACAGAGCGATACCGAAATGGAGACCTCCAGGCAACAACAAGAGATGGAGACTGCGATGGCACTCACCCACCTGGGCCGAGGATGCCCCAAGCAGTCTGCGGCTGCAGCTGCAGAAGTGTTACCGGTTGAGATACCGGCTGGACCAGGAGGGCAGGGGCGCCCGACTAAAGTCACCTGGATCACCACGTGGGACGCCGTGACCGGCGGGACCACGACAGAGGTTCGGGCGACCTATACCACTCCACTGCCGTCGGGGAACTGGCCTCTGGGAATCCTTCTGAACCCAGACCTAGAGACACCCCCGCCTGTCGCGGTGGGACCGCCGACCCCTACTCCTGTACAAGCTCCGGAAGAATCACCTACCCGGAAGCTGGAGCAGGATAACTGGGGCTTCTTCTGGGACCCGGTGCAGCCGTCTTCCCTACCTCACAGAAAGGCACCGTCCCCAGAGCCGGACCCCGTACAAGAGAGGCTGCTCGCGGAAACTATCGCCCGGGAGATGATGTCCGGCCCCCGGGGTGAAGAGTTGGAGTCACAGTTCACCACGGGCGTAGTGGTGAAATTCAACCAGCAAGAGGGCTACGGCTTTATCCGGGAGGAGACAACCGGCGACGATTACTTTTATAACCGGGTACATTTGGATGTCGAGGGCTTACCTCAGCGCCTACACACGCTCTACCCAGGGGAGAAGGTCCGGTTCATACCAGAGGTGGGATGTCGAGGCCTCTTTGCGGTCAGCGTCACCCGAATGCCCACCTCACAAGAAGCGGCTCTATGGCAGCAAGAGCTGGAGTGGGAGGAACATCAACGCCGGCGGACACAACCCAGACCGGTACTGGCTGAATCCTCTCGTCCAAGACGTACCTTAGCCGTAGCCCCGGAAGTGGCGCTCGAGCCGACCCCTGACTCGGAGCAGGGAACCCCGGCGGTGCTGGCTATTAGTCAGAACATTAACAACCATCCGGTCATCGTCCTGGACGTACCTCAGCCGCCTCGGGTAGCGACCCCATCACCCCCGTCGGGGACTGAGGAGGCTACGGCACCGAAGCCCGCCGTTGCCTATGAGCCCTTTCAGAGGCTGCGCCGACAGCCTGGACAGTCTTTGGCGGATTACCTCCGGGCTCAGAGAGCTGAGTGGAAGCGAGCTGTGCACCCAGAGTGAAGCATCCTGACCGGTTTATTGGAAGACCGGTTTTTGTTTGAAGTTATCGTTTAGCAACGTTCAAGTGACTGCACCCGGAGAGAGTCTGCTGCCGGACTGGGCCAGGGGCCCCTCCGCGTCATTGAGAAAGAGAAGTTTTCGTGTTCCTGCGTTGACCACCAAAGACCGGGAGCGCTGCCAAGCCTCCGGGCACACCAAAGACCGGGAGCGCTGCCAAGCCTCCGGGCACACCAAAGACCGGGAGCGCTGCCAAGCCCCGGGCGCTGGACAGGTTCGCAGTTGATTGAACATGTTTGGTTTAGTTTTAAAAGTTGTGATTTTAGCTGGAGCCTTGCCGGGAGGCTCGGGTTTTAAGAGGGGAGGTATGTAGTGGGTGAGCAGACCCCCTACAAAGGAAGCATAGGTAGCCCGGAAATGTCGTTAATAAAAATGTTTTATCTGTATATGTACATTGTGTTAGGGCACCCCCTAGTGGCCGGGTGGGACGGCTGTCACCACAGTGTGGAAGGAGGAGCCGGCAGAAACCAAGGGGAGGGAGGAGAGTGTGTGAGAGAGTTAGTTGGATCCGGGACGGGAGAAAGTGAACACCAAGGGGCAGAGTGTGGGAGCTGAATCCATAGGGGGCGCCGGAGAGAACGGGAGCGAACGGAACCTCGGAGAGTGAAGCTACCGGTGTGGGTCCGGTGTGTGTGTAACCGAAGTGGGAGCCCGGCGAAGTAGATTAACCAGGGCACAGCCCCACAGGAGGGTACGTTAGGACAGGTTGTCCCCCAGCTCCAGAAAGTGCCGCATACAACTGCCGGATTGTGGAAGAGTGTGCAATAAAAGATGTCTTTTGTTTTCACTACATCCTGCCTGAAGACTGTTTGTGCGCCGGACAACACCTGCACCACCAACACACTCTGCCCCAGCAAGTCAGCTCCCGACCTTAAAGTAACAGCGGAACCAGGGGTAAGCCTTACAGCAATGGCCACGACTACAAGGCCGGAGGCACCCCTGGCACCCCGTTACAGATCTATAATACTCCACTACAAGAGTTCTACTTGTATCACTTGTGAACTGATGATTCGTGGAAGTTATAAACTTTGCCCCAGAAGGAGTCTCAAAATGGTGTACTGGATGTACCATGTTTTTTCCTTTGTGTGCCTTATTGTTGAACTTTTTCGGTTTGAGGCTATCCCAGGCTCGGTTATGGGGCAGCCATCCTTTTTTCAGAAACATGAAGCCGTATGTGTAAGCTTCACTTACATGTTTGTATTAATCTCTTGTTTTCTTTCAGATGGACTAAAACATGCACTTGCTCAATGTCTAATTCATTTAACTGCTTATTAATGATAAGTTTGTGTAATCTTGATGACTTAATGTACAGCGAGGTAAAAAACAAAAATGTTGTTTAGATTCATGTCATACAACCTCAACGGGTTAAATAGTATATAAAGAAGCGGTATATGTTGTGGAAGGAAGTAAAAAAATGTTAACGCTGACATTGTAGGGATCCAAGAATCCAAATTTGCCAAAGATCATATACCTAAATATTCCCATAAAAATTTCCCGCACATTTTTCATTCCACAAATACTAAAAAGAAAACAGGAACTATAATTATGATTAGGGATTCAGTTTCTTTTGAACAAAAATTCACATATTTCATATGAAAATGGTAGATTTGTCATCCTAGTTTGTTAAATCAATAGCGCTATCTTTACTATAGTCAATATTTACGCACACAATAAGGGACAAACAAGATTTTTAAACAAATTGATAAAATTAGTTAAAGATAATATGAACGGTAACCTAGTTTTGTTTGGAGACCTTAATATCATCCCAAATGCAACCCTAGATACATCAGCCAAAACGAGAGGTCGTATTCAGGTCTTGGATCCCTGGCTCCAAAAGAAGTGCTGTATGACGCATTTAGATGTCTTAATTCTTCATCAGTTGAGTACACGCACTATTCTGATAGACATAAAACCTTTTCAAGAATAGATCTCGTAATTACTAATATCGTCACTCTCCCCAAATTCAAATCAATAAGCATTGAAAAGAGAACATGGTCAGACCATGCACCCCTTCTCTTTAATGTGAAAATCGGCCCATGTAAACATTCTAAAAAACTATGGAGAAATAATTCATATTTATATTATCACCCTCAATATAAAAAAGTTGTGGAGGAGGCTATTGTGAATTACTTTCTGGAAAATGATAGAGATAATATCTCGGTATTCCGATTATGGAATGCTCATAAGGCGGTGCTGCGGGGGTGTCCTCATACATCTAAATAGCAGGTTGAAAAAGGAGAATAGAAAAAAGTCGAAGCAATTTCAAAAAGGATAGGAGAGTTAGAACAAGAACTCCTTAACAGTTCCCAAAGCAATGCTCATGTAGAGATACTTCAAAAAAAGAATTGATCTCAAAGAAGCTCTTACAGGAGTACGATAAAGTAATACGATCTGTGAAAGAAAATCATTATCGCTCAAACAATAGACCACCAAAAGTGTTCGCAAATGAATTGAAACAACAAAAGAATGAAGTTAGAGTTCTGCATGTTCGTAAGGCTAGGTTCACACACTGCGTTTTTTTGACGCTGCGTTTTTGTGCGTTTTTTGAGGCAAAAACCGCACATAAACGCACCCGCGGCAAAAAACGTGCGCGTTTTGCCGCGATTTGGTGCGTTTTTTGCTGCGTTTTGCTGTGTTTTTGCTCACTGCGTCTTTATGCGTTTTTTATCAGTGAACAAAAAAAAAAGGTCTGATGTCATTTCCTTCTTCAATATGTTCTTCATTCTCCACTAGTGTATGCAGGAGAGCAGACAGCTGCAGAACTACAAGGCTCAGCATACTCCATCCAATAGTGTATGCAGGAGAGCAGACAGCAGCTGCAGAACTACAAGGCTCAGCATCCTCCATCCAATAGTGTATGCAGGAGAGCAGACAGCAGCTGTCGAACTACAAGGCTCAGCATCCTCCTTCCAGGACTGTATGCAGGATTTCTTTGCCCCCCCAAACAAAAAAAATGACGTGGGGTTCGCCATATTTTTGTATGCTAGCCGGGTACAGCAGGCGGGTACGGGCTGCCCCCAACCCCCAGCTGCCTATTTGTACCCGGCTGGGAACCAAAAATATAGAGAAGCCCTTTTTTTTAATTATTTCATGAAATTAAAAAAAAAATGACGTGAGCTTCGCCTAATTTTTGTGTCCAGCCGGGTACAACTAGGCAGCTGGGGATTGGAATCCACAGTGCAGTGTGCCCATGCTTTCTGGGCACCCCCGCTGCGAATTGCAGTCCGCAGCCACCCCAGATAATGGCGCTTTCATAGAAGCGCCATTTCTGGCGCTGTATCCAACTCTTCCAGCTGCCCTGATCCCGGGTGGCTCACTGGGTAATAATGGGGTTAGGGCTAGCTGTATATTATCAGCTGGCCCTAAGCCCGAAATTCATGGTGTCACGCCAATATTAGACATGGCCACCATGAATTTCTAGTAAAGATAAAAAAAACACAACACACAGAAAAATATTTTTATTAGAAATAAAACACAACACAATTAGTGACTCCATCTTTATTGAAATAAAGAACCCCCCCTCCGCAGTAATCCTGGGTCAAGGGTCCCGCGCCGTCCAATCCGGATCCAATATCATCTGATCGGTTTGCTGGAAGGCAAAGCGATCAGATGATGTGTCAGGATCAAGTGCCTGAATCACATCACACATCAGCTGATTGTATAAAAGCCGTTTATACAATCAGCAGATGCATCGGTGCAAAAGAAAAGAAAAAAAAAAAAATACTCACTTATGTGCTGATTATCGGCAGCTCCTGCAGCGGACTCTGATCCTGTCCGATCGCTGCAGCAGCTGCTGGTAATCAGGGATGAAGTCTCCTGACGCATCCGCTGATAGATGAAGCCGGCTGGGCGCCAGCGTCAGCCCGAGACTTACGATCAGCTGATGCGTCAGGTGACTGCATCAGGTGATCCATCGCCAGGTCCTTCATCCTGCAGGCATACGCACCTGGGGAGACTACACACACCCTGAGCGGCGGGACCGGGAGGAGATGGGAGCGGGCATGGCACCGGGAGTCTGCAGACAGGTGAGTATAACTTTTTTTTTTTTTTTTTTTTACTGTTCACTTTTGATTTTGCAGCCGCTTCGACCTCCCGCCCAGACATGGTGCCGCACGGCAGCAGACATGCACAGGACGGGAGGTGGAAGCGGCGGTGACGGTACCGGGAGGATTCACGCTTCTGTGTTTACTGACAGAAGGAATCCTCTTCCTGTACATGTCACTTTACTACCCACCTCCTGCGTTTATAGCTGCATTTTGGTCTTAGAAACGCACTAAAACGCACCTATTTGCGTTTCTCATTGCGTCTTTCAACATCCCATTGCACTCAATGGATGAAAAGCGCAGTGAAAAACGCGGGAATAATTGACATGCTGCGTTTTTGTGGCACCACAAAAACGCAGCTGAAAAAAAACGCTGTGTGCAGACAGCAAAAATGAAAACCCATAGACTTTGCTGGGGAAGCAAAGTCATACAGTTTTCTGAGCAAAAACGCACCCGAAAACTGCGCAAAAACGCCGCTAAAAACGCACTGTGTGAACTTACCCTAATAGTTTAAAACAGATCAGCAAACACCCAAAGGACATCTCGGAAGCATTCGCGAGTATTACAGTAAACTTTACAATCTCCCGAGAGGCTCTTCTACACCTCAACCATCAGAAAAAATTATTAATAATTACTTGGATAAGTTACAACTCCCTAAACTAACAGATAAAGAACTAGGAGAACTAATCGCTCCTTACCAAGAGTCAGAGGTACTCTCCATAGTTAAATCTTTAACACTGGGCAACTCACCTGGGCCAGACGGCCTTCAAAATTAATATTTCAAAATTTTTGCAAATTGTTTGACTCCATACCTTACTAAATTAGCAAATACAATTGCATATAAAGGTAAGATCACCAATGAGATGTTGGAGGCTACTATAACAGTGCTTCCCAAGGGGAAGGGGGACCCCGAGAATGTGGCCAATTTCAGACCAATTTCCCTACTGAACTCAGATACTAAAATCATTGCAAAACTAATAGCAACGAGATTACTAAAATTCATCCCAAACCTAATCAATAGCGATCAGGTTGGGTTTGTGAGTGGGAGGGGAACGTCAGATGGAACAAGGAGAACTCTAAATGTAATGTCTCATATAGAGAAAAATAAAATTCCATTGGTCGTGGTAACATTGGACACGGAGAAGGCATTTGACAGGGTGAAGTGTAACGTCTTATTCGTGACCTTGAGGAAATTTGGCCTCAAGGGTCAGATACTGTATATAATTTGTGCACTGTACTTGTCTCCTACGACAAAGGTTAATGTAAATAGTTTTCTATCTGCAAAATTTGCATTATCTAATGGGACCAGGCAGGGGTGTCCCCTCTCCCCGACCTTATTTGCATTGTACATTGAGCCTTTGGCAGAGTCTATAAGACTTGATCTGGGGTTTGGGGGTATATCTCTGAACTTGAGACAGTACAAAATTTCCCTATTCGCAGACGAAATCCACGCCTTTTACAATTTGCCGTCACAATAAAGGTTAAACCCCGGGCTGTAGGAGGCGACACCCATCGCCTCCTACTTCAGAAAGAGTCCAGACTCATTATGGACTTAACACTAGAACTACTGAGGTAGTCATTTTGACTACTTTGCACTATGTATTTCTATATAGGTGTCACGAGTCCAGTAGTTCTAGTGTTAAAAGCTCTAGGCCCTCTGGGCATGAATGATAAAAATTACTTATCCATCTTTTTATAATAAATCCAGACTGTAATTTCCTGATAAAACTTAAGATATTTTTTCTATATATATTTAAAACTGTTTACAGAAAAACGTTTATACCTATCTGCAATATATATTTTTGATTGTCCACTTTTGTATTTACAACTGCTGTTGTTATTTAAATACATGCAAATGTTTTTAATCACTTGATGACGCAAGATCCGCATTACCCTTAATAGGGAGACGGATCTTGGGTCTCATATCACTGGACCCGTGGAAGCACTAAGGTGCAAAATGGCTCGCCGTCGTCCAGCGTAATGACCCTGTCCTCACCCTCCCCACCACCTGTACCCCTTGGTATGAATATTGAATAAATCTACCATTTGGATGCCGTTGAGGGCCACCTGTTTTCCGTCTTTGCTGGATCTGTAAATAGTTTTCTATCTGCAAAATTTGCATTATCTAATGGGACCAGGCAGGGGTGTCCCCTCTCCCCGACCTTATTTGCCTTGTACATTGAGCCTTTGGCAGAGTCTATAAGACTTGATCTGGGGTTTGGGGGTAAATCTCTGAACTTGAGACAGTACAAAATTTCTCTATTAGCAGACGACATTCTGCTCACCCTGTCAGATCCTCTCCGCTCCATCAGGAATTTAACTAAAACATTGGATGCATTTGCGTCGTGTCGCTATATATGATTGACCTAGCTAAATCCCAGCTGATGGGATATTTCCTAGATCAAGAAATTCAGGGATCAAATTAGAATCAGGTTTCTCTGACAATGTGAACTTCTTTACCTGGGAATTATTTTAACAAATTCTATAAGGAAAATAATTCAACACAAAATGACATCACTCTATAAAACCATTCATCAAGATGTCTTGTCGTTATCAAAGGCGGATATCACTTGGTTAGCGAAAATAATGGCTTATAAGATGATAGTACTACGCAAAATTATTTATTTGTGCAGATCTATCCCACTGGTTATTCCGAAATTATGGTTCCAGAAACTACAGAAGCAACTTGTTACCTTTACATGGAATTATAAGAAACCCAGAATACCACAAACCATACTAACAAAACATAAAAAGAATGGGGGTCTAGGACTCCCGAACCTGTATGCTTATTACCTAGCATTTAAGCTTAGTCAGAGTTCGTTTATTAAAAGCCATAACCCAGCATGGAAAGCAATAGAGAGAACAATGATCAATAACAGACCCATGGAGTGTATAGTGTTGGCACACTTAGTGAATCTTAAAACATCCAAAAAATACACACAATGTAGAACCTAAAGTGCACAGGTGGAGTATATACCTCACTGGCTATCCGCACTCTTGCACTTTATTAGTTTTGAGCACCTTTTCATACCTGCCGTTAGGGTGATTTAGGGCAGGTCAAGGATAGCCGTGGGGGTGAGTGGGGTGCCATATCGTTTTTTAGGGTGCCAACCCCCGCGTGAGGTAGTGGACAGGAGGGAGACTTACTTTTAGGGTTTTTATTCTTTACCCTCCTCCCTTCTCCACCTGTGCACTTTAGGTTCTACATTGTGTGTATTTTTTGGATGTTTTAAGCTTACCAATAAAATGATGTTTTAAGGGTTTATATATAAAATTGTTTCTTCAAACCTTCCCTTCACTTAAATATACACACTTAGTGAATCCAACAAAAGTTTTACCAAAGAATCCCCTTCTTAAAGCCACTATAACAGCCTGGAAACAACTTGCTAAAAATTCTAAAAATGAAGGAACCCTAACAAGGCCAAGGAATGTCCCCTTGAAGACTCTAGAGCTATTGATACCAAACCTCAATCTCTCCAAATGGATAGAAGCAGGTATAACAAATCTATTAGCTATAATAGCCAATGATACCCTTATTCCCTTCATGGAAATACAGCAAAAATATAATATTCCCACAATAGAAAAACGATGGTGGACACGAATCAGCAACTTTCTCTTGTTTTAGTCTACCATCTAATGTTGTTAATTTAATAAATCAACCATATAGTTAAATTTTTTGGAGAACCAACAATATCTATCAGTTATTTAGTGAAGAGCACAAACAAATGAAAGACCACAACATTATTACTGCTTGGCAAAAAGGAATTGCAAGTCACCATCGAGCCTGCTGAACTATTTAAAGCCTTAAAAATAACATATACAAACTCCTCCTGTATAACCCTGCTGGAGACACACTATAAGGTGTACACCAGATGGTATCTAACACCACAAAAGCTAAATATCATGTACCCCACAAAGTCACCAGATTGTTGGAGGGGTTGTGGTGGAATTTGCAGCCTAGCCCATATTTTCTGGAGCTGCAACCACATGAAAAACGTTTGGACGGACATTGAGGGACAAATTTCAAAGGTAACTCACCTAAACCTCACCCTGGACCCCCAGATGGTCTTATTATCGATAGGCATTGAAGCATTGCCCAGTAGATACAGACACCTGATATGTCACATTATTTTAACATCAAAATTGTTAATTGCAGCCAAATGGAGAAATACAGCTCCACCAGGAATAGGTGACCCTATAGAAAGAGTGTCCCTGCATAATTCCTATGAGTTCATCCTAGCATTGAGAAGTAACCAGATAGGGAAATATAACTCCAGATGGGGACCTTGGATCAGCAACTTCACAAGAACACCTAAAGCATAGCCGGCTGACGACAAGAACAACCTATTTAATTGACAACATGTCATAAATATAGAGTGTAGACAGCAGTGTAAACAGATGGCAGAAACTACAAATGATAAGTTAGCATTGAGTAAAAAAATTAATGTAGGATAAACCATCACCTGTTCTACTCGGTTTTCTTCCCAGAACTTCCCCAGTTCCCCTATAACTGCCCCTATCTATCCCCCAGGTATTTTACATTATTAAACTCTGTATCTTTTAGTTGTGGAATGCGAGCACAGATGATACGTACTGATCTTATTCAGTAAGATACGCATCAGTGATTTACTGTGTTATTTAGTACTATATTTATAAATCATAAGAGTTCTCTTATTTTTCATTGTAAAGAATACTTCCCCCTCCCCCGATCCCTTCCTATTTTCTCCAATAATATTCTTCTAATAATATGTTACCTCATTTACCCTTATTCCCCCCCCATAAATTGGAAGTATTTATCTGTAATGTCTGTGTTGGAAAAAATCTAATAAAAATATGTTGTACAGAACACGTACGTGCAAGATGGACACTTTCATGAGGCCTTATATTATAAGGCTATAGCTTATTTATTGTAATATTTATCTCCATTGCATTGTAATCCTTTGTCCAATGTTTATCCCAAAAAGTTTGAAGTGCAGGGGGTTTGGCCTTGTACTTAGTTACACTCTGCATCCTCTTTACAGGTTCCCTTTAAGTGATTTCATAGACCCGGGGAGTGGAGGAGAATCACATTTAGTTGCCCATCGCTTCCCCATCCCAAGATCACAAGGTGCAAATGCTGTTAAAGGAGTATTCCCATCTGGAAAATCCTACCCCAATATGTAGTAGGCAACTAACAAACTAACTGTCACCATGAGTGGATGAACCCATGGATATCTAAGCTGCAATGCCCTGCAAATGAGGTGAGAGACATGGCTATATCAGCAGTGCTATACTACATTTCTAATTGGAGGTATTTGGTAATATTATTATTATTACACCTAATACATATTGGGATAGGATCTTGGAGATGGGAATACCCCTTTAACTACTGAAGGCCCCCATTTCCATCATGAACCCTCATAGAGGATTGTGGATTTAATAATATGCTAGAAAAGTAAAATATTGCAGAATGTTATACAATTGATCAAGTGAACACAGTTTCTAGTTCTCTAAGGGAAAAAAGGAAGAAAAATCTAATGGTTTAAAACAATTTTTAATAATAAGAAAAAAATAATAAGAAAAAAATGTAAATAAACCTAAAAGACTAAGTCCCCCATCTTCCACCTTCCACCATTCTGAAATGGATCACCTCTCCCACTAAAGAACCACGTGGGGAACCAAATTAAAAAATAATTTTTAAAAACAGTAAAATATACATTCCCACCGCACATTGTAGAAGCAAAACAAAGACAATGAGATGATACAACTGCATTTTTTTTGCAGATTTTCACCCCATTTAGATTTTTTCACATTCCTCAAAGTAATTCAGATCTACAACTTGTCCCAAGCCCCCCAAGCCCTTATAGGTCTATTTTACAGAAAAGTAAAACATTATTAAGATGCTTGGAGACAAGAAAGAGGTGAAATGTCCTCTAGATATGAATCTGGGGAGAAGCAATGATCAGAAAATGTCATTTCATGATTTCAGCCGCCCACGCTCTATAAATCACATATAACAAATATTTGCATTATTTTATTTTTGCATTTCACATTACACAATACAATATAATATTTCTATTACTTTCCTTAGTAATGACAAATAAGCTAGACAACAGGTTTTGTGCGTATGACCCTCTAGTTCCATATGTCCCATGGATATACATATACACAGACACACACATAGTGTATAGACCTGAGCATCCCTGGTCTCCATGAGGGTCTTTCTTCTGGATCTTGACTGGTGGCTTCTTTTCTTCCACCTCAGAATCCAGGTTTCTCTTCTTGGCTCGTCTATTAAAGACGACGTCTTTCTCATGATGAATCCGTGGTTTGACGGACTTCACTGAGCTTGATGGTATTCTTCTCCTCTTCCTCCTTTGACTCTTGCATGACGTCTTCTCATCGGCCGATGAGTAGAGGGTACATGCTGGTCTCTTCCTCCTCACAATCTCCTCCATTTTCTCTGAATAATCGCTCTGCCCTGGTCCAGCAGACACAATCTCCTTCCTCTTCGCCAGTCTCCAACCGTCACTCTCAGCTTCCAACTGCCAACGCTATGACAATATTCTAATTGCCCTGGCCGCATGCATGGCACTGGTCATGTGACCAGTGACTGGCCAATGACGTTTCACTGTGCTATAGGCCTAGGTATTAGGTTGAACATAACAATTGCAATTTTTTTTAATGTTATATATAAAACTAGAAGGTGGCCCGATTCTAACGCATCGGGTATTCTAGAATTTATTGTGTAGTTAATGTATGATTTTTGTTATATATATAGATGTTGTTGTGTGTAGTTGCCAAGTGTTTGTGTAGGGCACTGTAAATGTTCTGGGTGTTGTCTGGGTGTGGGGGTGTGTGAGGGCAGTGTTGTTTGTGTGTTGCGTTGTGTGTGTTGCGTTGTTTGTGGAGCGCTGTGTGTCTGCAGTGTTGTCTGTGTGTGGTGCTGTGTGTGTTGCGCAGTTTATGTGCATGTGGGTGTGAGGTGCGTGTGTGTGTTTTGGGGGGGAGGTATGTTTTGTGCAATGTGTGTGTGTTGCGCGGTATGTGCGTATATTTGTGTGTGCAGCGGTGTTTGTGTGTTGTGTGTGTGCGGTGTTGTCTGTGTGAGTGGGTGTCTGTGTAGGGGGGTGTTTGTGGTTCCCAGTGTGTGTGTGGTGTGTTGTGCGGTGCGTGTGTGGCGGTGTGTGTGTGTGTTTTTGGGGGAGGTGTGCACCCCCCATCGTGCTCCATCCCCCATGCTGCACCCCCCATCGTGCTCCATCCCCCATGCTAAACCCTCCGTCGTGCTCCATCCTCCATGCTGAACCCCCCATCGTGCTCCATCCCCCATGCTGCACCCCCCATCGTGCTCCATCCCCCATGCTGCACCCCCCATCGTGCTCCATCCCCCATGCTAAACCCTCCGTCGTGCTCCATCCTCCATGCTGCACCCCCCATCGTGCTCCATCCCCCATGCTGCACCCCCCATCATGCTTCATCCCCCATGCTGCGAACCCCTCAGAGAGAAGTATAATAGGAGGATTATAATAGGAGGAGTATAATGGAAGGAGTAATCCTGGGGAAAGAGGAGTATAATGGGAGGAGTTGTCCTGGGGGGGAGGTGTACAGGTGCCCAACGTGTGCGGGGGGTGTGGCCGAGCGGGCATAGTGTGAGGGGGCGTGGCCGAGCGGGCATAGTGTGAGGGGGCGTGGCCTAGCGGGCATTGTGTGGGGGGCGTGGCCTAGCGGGCATAGTGTGAGGGGCGGGCATAGTGTGAGGGTAGCGTGGCCTACCGGGCATCGTGTGCAGGGGGTGTGGCCTAGTGGGCATCGGGTGCGGGGGCGTGGCCTAGCAGGCATCATGTGCGGGAGAGGGCCTAGCAGGCATCGCGTGCGGGGCGTGGCCTAGCGGGCATCACGTGGGGGGTGTGGCCTAGCGGGCATCGCGTGCGGGGGTATGGCCTAGCGGGCATAGTGTGCGGGGGAGGGCCTAGCAGTCATCGCATGTGGGGGCGTGGCCTAGCGGGCATCGCGTGTGGGGCGTGGCCTAGCAGGCATCATGTGGGGGGCGTGGTCTAGCAAGCATCGTGTGCCGAGCGGCCAATCCGTAGGGGGGGCGGGGGCCAGGCCGAGCCCAGCGGCCAATGCGACGGTTGTCACTGTAAGGACACAATGTCACTGTATCGACAAAATTTTGGAGCAAGACAGACAGACAGAATAAGGCAATTATATATATATAGATGGAAGTTTGTTTTCTTTCTTTTTAATAGTTTGTATAAGGTCAGGAAACATCTACATATAAATACAGATGGATCATGAGCTTGGTGCCTAGTTAGGGCACAAACCATCTAATACAATAATGTAATCACCATATTCTCATATTGATAACATAATAAACCAATTTAACAATCCCTCCCTTCCCCATAAACGTTCCTCCCATTTCTCCCCAGCACATTATAGTGGGAATTATCCTTTTCCGACACGACTATTTTCCGTTTTTTATTTTCGTATTTTCCTACCCTTTTTACAAGAACCATAACTTTTTTTTATTTTTCCATCATCATTGCTTGTTTTTGCAGTACGAGTTTTGCTTTTCAATGACACCATTCATTTTGTCATTTTATCATGTGAAAAGCAGGAAAATAACTCCAATTTCAGAAAAATTGCAAAAAAAATCCACAATTCTTTTTTATTTACAGCAATTATTATATGGTACAAATATAAATCTCCCAAAACACGGCCCCTCCTGCTGTTGGCTGAATTAAAGTGTTAAAAGTATCTTTCAGGAACTGGATAACTGTTTCCCAGAACTCTTGGATATGAGAACACTTCCAGATACAATGAAACAGGGCCGGCGCCAGCACCCGGCAAACCCGGTCAAATGCCGGGGCCCTGAGCTGCCGGGGGGGCCGACTCGCGGTGGCAGGAGTGGCGCATCGCTACTCAGGGGGGCCCGGTGGCCGCGCTGTCACCGACCCCCCCCCCGGACGTCATTACTGCGCGCGGAGAAGTGAGCCGCCCCTCTACTGACACTGGGCTCCCCTGACTCACAGGCCGGCCACTACACAGCGACACTAGTACACATAGGGGCCCGGCAGCCGCTCTGCAGAGCCGGCTGCCGGGCCCCTATGTGTAGTGCCGCTGTGTAGTGGCCGGCCTGTGAGTCAGGTGAGCCCAGTTTCAGTAGAGGGGCCCCTGACCTGGAGAGGCCCACCAGCCGTTTCTGAGCTGCAGGAGTGCTCCTGACCTGCACAGAAGACGGAATAATCCATCCTGCAGGACCTGCGATGATGTCACGCCCATGTGACTGTGTGTGAGGAGACACAGGATGCCGGCAGAAAGCAAGAGATGCTGAATCCTGACGGAGATTTGGACACATGATGACTGGTAATAAGAAAAGAGGGGACATGAGGGGAAAGGGGGCTGCAGGGTGAGTGGCATATGAGGGCTGCAGACTGTGACAGAAGGATGTGAAGGGGTGCAGAGTGTTTGAGAGGGGTAAGTTGGGGTACAGGCAGGGTGAGATATGTGGGCAGGGTGTGTGAGATATGGGGGTGTAGTGTGTGTGATATGGGGGTGCAGGCTGTATGGGGAGCAGGGTGTGTGACATGGGGGTGTAGTGTGTGTGATCTGGGGGGTGCAGGCTGTATGGGGAGCAGGGTGTGTGAGATATGGGGGTGTAGTGTGTGTGATCTGGGGGGTGCAGGCTGTATGGGGAGCAGGGTGTGTGACATATGGGGGTGTAGTGTGTGATCTGGGGGGTGCAGGTGTGAGATATGGGGGCAGGGGAGTAACTACCGCGGTCGCAGGGGTCGGAAGGAGAAGAGAGGTACTTGTTTTTTTATTTTGCTGGCTGCATGACACATGGAGGTCTATGGCACTACATAATAAACATGAAGGACACCTTATACATGGACTAGGGGTGCATTTTACATGGAGGAGTATGGGGCTGCATAATACAAAATGAAGGACACCTTATACATGGAATATAGGGGTGCATTATACATGGAGGAGTATGGGGCTGCATAATACAATATGATTTATGGCGCTACATTATAATACATATAGGACTATGGGGGCTACATTATAATATATGGAGGAATATGGAGGCTACCTTATACATGGACTATGGGTGTGCGTTATAAAACTGGAGGCCTATGTGGTGCAGTATAATATATGGAGGACTATGTGGTGCAGTATAATATATGGAGAACTATGGGGTGAATTATAATACATGGAGAACTTTGGGGAAATGCATTGTAATACATGGAGAACTATGGGGGTGCATTCTAATATATCAAGGGTTATGTGAGACCCTTTATATTATATGGAAGGCTATGTGGGGGCCATTATAGTATTTGGAGATCTATATACAAGGGGGGACAAAGATACAAGTATGGGATGGAAATGTTTTGTCCTGAGGGAAAAAGGCTCTTTCCCTCAGCACCCAGCTTTCCCATGCTCTGCTGTACATCTCTCAGCACCCAGCTTTCCCATGCTCTGATATGGGGAAGCTGGGTGCTGAGGACAAGATGGATTTCAGATCATGGGAAACCTGGGTGCTGAGGGTAAGAGCCAAGTGTCAGTGTCATTATTCCGTACCCTAAGTGTCGGTGTACGTGGAGGGGGGCCCCAGTCCAAATTTTGCACCAGGGCCCATCAAACTCTAGTTACGCCACTGAGTATTAATCACTGTATTCTATATGAGGGTGCCTACTGCTATCTGGCTCTGCACTGTGCTGTATACAGGCTGTGCTATGTTATATAGCACAGCCTGTATATAGCACAGTGCAGAGCCAGATAGCAATAGGCAAACTCATGTAGCATACAGCTTGTATATAGCCTATATACAAGCTGTATGCTACATGAGGGTGCCTATTGCTATCTGGCTCTGCACTGTGCTATATACAGGCTGTGCTATATACAAGCTGTATGCTACATGAGGGTGCCTAATGCTATCTGGCTCTGCACTGTGCTGTCTGGGTCTGCACTGTACTATATAGGTCTGTGTACTACATGAGGATACCTAATGCTATCTGGCTCTGCACTGTGCTATATAGGTGCTGTGTACTATATGAGGGTGCCTAATGCTATCTGGCTCTGCACTGTGGTATATAGGGGCTGTATACTACATGAGGGTGCCTAATGCTATCTGACTCTGCAATGTACTATATAGGGGCTCTGCACTACATGACGGTGCTTAATGCTATCTGGCTCTGCACTGTGGTATATAGGGGCTATATACTACATGAGGGTGCCTAATGCTATCTGGCTCTGCACTGTGGTATTTAGGGGCTGTATAGTACATGAGGGTGCCAAATGCTATCTGGCTCTGCACTGTGGTATTTAGGGGCTGTATACTACATGAGGGTGCCTAATGCTATATGTGTCTGCATTGTGCTATATGTGGGCTGTATACTACATGAGGGTGCCTATTGCTATCTGGGTCTGCATTGTGCTATAAGTGGGCTGTATACTACATGAAGGTGCCTAATGCTATCTAGGTCTGCATTGTGCTATATGGGGGCTGCTTAATGTTATATGGGGGCTGTGTAGTGCATATGGGGGCTACATAATACTATATGGAGGACAATGGGGGCTTCATAACACAATATGGGGGCTGCAAACTACTATACCCCCAGAGTTATATGTCCCCTCCACCCAGGTGCTGTATACCCCCTCAGAGCTGTATGTCCCCCCCACACCCCAGAGCTGTATACCCCCAGAGCTGCATGTCACCCCCCCCACCTCACAGCTGTTTGTCCCCCCCACCTCAGTCACTGCCCTCCTCTAGAGCTGTATGCCCCCCATTGCTGTATACCCCTTTCCTCAGTAATATATATTCCCCCAGTAATGTGTTTGTCCCCAGCCTCTCTTGTGATGTAAATACAGCATTGTTAGTGTGCTCTATGTGCGGCCATGTCTGTTAGACAAGCCGGAAGGTGAGTGAGGCTATTGCCGGCTTCCCAATATTAGAAATATATATACAGGATAAATATATAAAAATAATGTGTGTGTGTATGATGTGTATCTATGTATGTCAGTGTATATGACTGTGTCTAGATTTATGTCTATTTATGTGTTTTTGTGAATTTCTCTTTAAATACAGTTAGGTCCAGAAATATTTGGACAGTGACACAATTTTCGCGAGTTGGGCTCTACATGCCACCACATTGGATTTGAAATGAAACCTCTACAACAGAATTCAAGTGCAGATTGTAACGTTTAATTTGAAGGTTTGAACAAAAATATCTGATAGAAATTGAAGGAATTGTACACATTTCTTTACAAACACTCCACATTTTTGGAGGTCAAAAGTAATTGGACAAATAAACCAAACCCAAAAAAAATATTTTTATTTTCAATATTTTGTTGCGAATCCTTTGGAGGCAATCACTGCCTTAAGTCTGGAACCCATGGACATCACCAAACGCTGGGTTTCCTCCTTCTTAATGCTTTGCCAGGCCTTTACAGCCGCAGCCTTCAGGTCTTGCTTGTTTGTGGGTCTTTCCGTCTTAAGTCTGGATTTGAGCAAGTGAAATGCATGCTCAATTGGGTTAAGATCTGGTGATTGACTTGGCCATTGCAGAATGTTCAACTTTTTTGCACTCATGAACTCCTGGGTAGCTTTGGCTGTATGCTTGGGGTCATTGTCCATCTGTACTATGAAGCGCCGTCCGATCAACTTTGCGGCATTTGGCTGAATCTGGGCTGAAAGTATATCCCGGTACACTTCAGAATTCATCCGGCTACTCTTGTCTGCTGTTATGTCATCAATAAACACAAGTGACCCAGTGCCATTGAAAGCCATGCATGCCCATGCCATCACGTTGCCTCCACCATGTTTTACAGAGGATGTGGTGTGCCTTGGATCATGTGCCGTTCCCTTTCTTCTCCAAACTTTTTTCTTCCCATCATTCTGGTACAGGTTGATCTTGGTCTCATCTGTCCATAGAATACTTTTCCAGAACTGAGCTGGCTTCATGAGGTGTTTTTCAGCAAATTTAACTCTGGCCTGTCTATTTTTGGAATTGATGAATGGTTTGCATCTAGATGTGAACCCTTTGTATTTACTTTCATGGAGTCTTCTCTTTACTGTTGACTTAGAGACAGATACACCTACTTCACTGAGAGTGTTCTGGACTTCAGTTGATGTTGTGAACGGGTTCTTCTTCACCAAAGAAAGTATGCGGCGATCATCCACCACTGTTGTCATCCGTGGACGCCCAGGCCTTTTTGAGTTCCCAAGCTCACCAGTCAATTCCTTTTTTCTCAGAATGTACCCGACTGTTGATTTTGCTACTCCAAGCATGTCTGCTATCTCTCTGATGGATTTTTTCTTTTTTTTCAGCCTCAGGATGTTCTGCTTCACCTCAATTGAGAGTTCCTTAGACCGCATGTTGTCTGGTCACAGCAACAGCTTCCAAATGCAAAACCACACACCTGTAATCAACCCCAGACCTTTTAACTACTTCATTGATTTTAGGTTAACGAGGGAGACGCCTTCAGAGTTAATTTCAGCCCTTAGAGTCCCTTGTCCAATTACTTTTGGTCCCTTGAAAAAGAGGAGGCTATGCATTACAGATCTATGATTCCTAAACCCTTTCTCCGATTTGGATGTGAAAACTCTCATATTGCAGCTGGGAGTGTGCACTTTCAGCCCATATTATATATATAATTGTATTTCTGAACATGTTTTTGTAAACAGCTAAAATAACAAAACTTGTGTCACTGTCCAAATATTTCTGGACCTAACTGTATGTATGAGTATGTATGCCTGTATGTGTATGTATCTGTGCATGTCTATGTGTGGATGGGGCCCACTGAGACTCTTTCGCCCAGGGCCCACAAAAACCTGGAGCCGGCCCTGCAATGAAACATATCTGCTTGTGGGGTCTGACATTTACACCCTAAGTAAGTATGTGACGCTTTATCTGAGACAGTCTCTTTGGTGTGATATAAGTTCTATAAAATATTGAAGTCTTGGTTTTATAGTTTTCCTATGGGAGCGTTCTGTTACTTGTATTTGTAGTATCTAATATATCTTGGACTGAAAGAGTAGGGCATTAAGTACAACATTTGTGCGGCCCGTCGTAGTAACTACCCATTTCATTTCTGATTGATGACTTTATAACTGACATTAATGGGAATGATGTTGCTTTTATTGAAATTTTATCTAATGTATAGCCTCTACACGCCTCAGAAATTGACGCCAAAATTGTTTCTGGGAAATTTTTCATTTGTAGGTATGCGAATTCTTTCCTGGCTAAAGGCTGAAACTTAGTAACCACTTCATTAAATGAGAGGATATTGTGATTATTGATAACATATCAGATACACCCTCACATCCGCTCTGCGCCAAATTCTGTAGAATTCTAGATAGTCTACTTTCTAAAAAGTCTGGATTTCCTATGAATCCTGGCCCCAGGAATGTTCCTTGGGGATTCAGTTTACAAAGTTTTCTAGATACCTTCCAAGTTTTTATGGTGTTCCAATAAGGGTGTGTGCCCACGATCAGGGTTCACAGCGTTTTGGATGAAGCCTGTTTCAGCTGCGTTCAAAACACTGCGATGTACAGTACAAACAGATTTCTAGAAATCCCATGCCCACTGTGTGTACTGCCGGCAGCGTACACTGACCTGCGGTGCGGCTTTCCGAGCCACAAACATGTCAGGGATAACACAACGAGAGACCTCAGCGTCCCAAACCCTGAACATGGGCACGGGCAGCTGCAGTCTCCTGCTGTCTCCTGCGGAGGAGACTCGTGGTGTCGCAGGACAGGTCCCGCCGTGTCCAGGATCGTGGGCACGTACCCTGAGGTAGGTTATTTTTTTAATACTTTTTGGGATACTGGACGGTTTAATATTTAGCAATGTTCAAAGATGAATGGGATCACAAAATCCAGCATCAACTTATGTTACTGGTTAAAGACATATAACCTATTCAATCCATAGAATATCTCATAATGGCTGCAATATTATACTCTTAGGTTAGGCAAATTAAGTGTGACGCCCTGGAGTATCAGGTCGTCACAGGGTATTGTGCAATCTGCTCTTCTGTGCAATATCCACCTCCTCCTTGGTTATGGGTCCCCAACTACATGGTGTTGCCAACATCAGTCAATGAAAGTCCTAGGTACACTCTGCACCAGACACACCAGTGGACGGCCTGAGTGGAATAGGGTCGCCCACTTGGGGGGTTGGTTAAGGGGGGTCAGGAGTGTCAGGAGTGGGGTCAGTTGAAGTTTGGAGTTTGCGAGAGGAGGACAGGAGCCGGGCTCCTTAGAAGTAACTAGGTGGCAGACGGTGGTCTGGGCCTAGTAAGAGCTGGACCCCCGATCGCAGGGGATCGTAACAAGGGGCACGGAACTGTCGATGACAGCCGGCGGCCTTGTACCATCACCGGCCTGGGACCAGGACATGACGGGGTACGTGGACCCTAGGTCAGGGAGTAGCTTCAGGCAACCTGACAATTTACCCAACGAGAACGGAGCCTTTAAGATCCGCTCTCCACCTGCTCCAAAATCGGGGTGCTAGCGCAACGAGGGGGATAGGAGTTTCCACAAAAACGGTCCAGAAAATTCCAAGCGTGAACCCTGAGAGCAAGCTCCCACAGTTAGCCACACTGGGGAGCGGGACCCGACTAGTTTTATGCTACCGGGACCACAAGAAGAGAGAACTTAGTGCCAAAAGAAATGTCACAGATCATCAGGCAACACCATCGGGGACAGGACCCAAACTAGCTCCCCTCAGCGGCAGCGGTGTCCAGAACTTTGGTTTATACAGTTGTCGGTGTCAGCTCTGTGCACTGAGTGAGTACAAAAGTGGCCCCTTCGCTCCCCATGATACTCTCTGAACGCCATCACCGAGTCCCCGGGGCATCCCCCCTACCCGTGGAGGGTTCTAACACCCTGCTGCCCTATTCCATCTCCCATCTGCAGCGGTGGTACTCTAAATTACCGCATACCATGGGTGGCGTCATGAACTTTAACACTATCCCCTGTAAATACCCCCTTCATTTGAGTGGCTGCACGACCCACGGGTCCGGATGCCCCTTGAGCCACCGCGGATCCGAATCCGAGCAGCCCGACTGCTGACACAGGGGCAGCACATAAGGGCAGCTAAAAGTTTGGGTTGCTGCAATTTGAATAAGTTGATGCAGCATCTTCTTACGGATGAATATTCTAAAACAGTGATGTCCAACATTTTGGTGTCTAAGAATCTTTGGGTCGCATTGGTAGAGAAGAATTGTTTTGAGCCACACAAGAACATTTGGTCGTATGACTATGATGTCACCAAATGTCTTTCTTCCCTTGAAAACTGCAATAATTATGTAGAACTGGCATTATCACTGCAGCTTCTATCTCTTTTTTTAACCCCTTAACGACCGCTGGCAGTAATATTACGTCCCTGCGGTCATAGTGTTAATCCCCACTTGCTGCTGTGGGCTGCAGGCAGGGACCTGCACACATGTCAGCGATTTGTACAGCTGACATGTGTGCCTCACAGGTACGAGTGGAATCTCTATCCACCCTTACCTGTTAACCCCTTAAATGGCGCTGTCGAAATGTGACAGCGCCATTTTAACAGCGATCATGGTAATCGAATACTCACAGTCCTCCACCGGAAGTCACATGACGTGATTACGTTGATCCGATGGTTTTCATGGTAGCACAGACTCCTGTAGCTCACATGACTCAGGTCCTGTAAGAAACAGCCGAGTACTGGCTGTTACAAGAGATGATCATTTCTGCCGGTCTGAGCGGTGCTGCTCTGATGGGGAGAAATGAATGAGCGATCAGATAGCTGATCCTTATAGTCCCCTAGGGGAACTAGTAAAATAAAAAAAGTCTTGAAAAACTAAAAAATAAATAAATAAAACTTCAAATCACCCCCCATTCGCCCCATTGAAAACTAAAGGGTTAAAAAAATAAAAAAATATACATATATTTGATATCGCCGCGTTCAGAAATGCCCGATATATCAAAATATAACATCAATTAATCTGACTGGTAAATGGCATAGCAGGAAAAAAATTACAAATGCCAAAATTACATTTTTTGGTCGTGCAGATTTTGCGCAAAATGCAATAACAGGTGATCACAATGTAGCATCGGCGCAAAAATGCCATTAAATACCATTAAAAATGTCAACTCGAGATGCAAAAAATAAGCCATCACTGAGCCATACATCCCAAAACATGAGAACGCTACAGGTTACGGAAAATGGCGCAAAATATACATCACTTTTTTCGGACAGACTTCTGATTTTTTTTAAACTCGCACCGACCTGAGTGAGATCAGGAAAGCAGAGAGCGGCCATCACATATCACAATGATAATATTGCCAGACAGTCCAGGCAGACAGCAGGACCACAGTGGCCATACTGTCTTAGTGCTGCAGCTCTCACAGCTCTGCTGTATTGTAACAATATTGTAAGACTGTCTGCCTGTGAGATGGAGGCTGAAGCTGAGAGGACCCTGCAGATGTGTCAGTTATAATCACACACAGCTCTGCAGTGAGATCAGGAGAGCAGAGAGCGGCCATCACACATCATACTGGTAATATTCCCAGACAGTCCAGGCAGACAGCAGGACCACAGTGGCCATACTGTTTTAGTGCTGCAGCTCTCACAGCTCTGCTGTATTGTAACAATATTGTAAGACTGTCTGCCTGTGAGATGGAGGCTGAAGCTGAGAGGACCCTGCAGATGTGTCAGTTATAATCACACACAGCTCTGCAGTGAGATCAGGAGAGCAGAGAGCGGCCATCACATATCACAATGATAATATTGCCAGACAGTCCAGGCAGACAGCAGGACCACAGTGGCGATACTGTCTTAGTGCTGCAGCTCTCACAGCTCTGCTGTATTGTAACAATATTGTAAGACTGTCTGAGATGGAGGCTGAAGCTGAGAGGACCCTGCAGATGTGTCAGTTATAATCACACACATCTCTGCAGTGAGATCAGGAGAGCAGAGAGCGGCCATCACATATCACAATGATAATATTGCCAGACAGTCCAGGCAGACAGCAGGACCACAGTGGCCATACTGTCTTAGTGCTGCAGCTCTCACAGCTCTGCTATATTGTAACAATATTGTAACACTGTCTGCCTGTAAGATGGAAGGCAAAGCTGAGAGGACCCTGCAGATGTGTCAGTTATAATCACACACAGCTCTGCAGTGAGATCAGGAGAGCAGAGAGCGGCCATCACACATCATACTGGTAATATTCCCAGACAGTCCAGGCAGACAGCAGGACCACAGTGGCCATACTGTTTTAGTGCTGCAGCTCTCACAGATCTGCTGTATTGTAACAATATTGTAAGACTGTCTGCCTGTGAGATGGAGGCTGAAGCTGAGAGGACCCTGCAGATGTGTCAGTTATAATCACACACAGCTCTGCAGTAAGATCAGGAGAGCAGAGAGGGGCCATCACATATCACAATGATAATATTGCCAGACAGTCCAGGCAGACAGCAGGACCACAGTGGCCATACTGTCTTAGTGCTGCAGCTCTCACAGCTCTGCTGTATTGTAACAATATTGTAAGACTGTCTGCCTGTGAGATGGAGGCTGAAGCTGAGAGGACCCTGCAGATGTGTCAGTTATAATCACACACAGCTCTGCAGTGAGATCAGGAGAACAGAGAGCGGACATCACACATCACACTGGTAATATTCCCAGACAGTCCAGGGAGACATGAACAACAAAGAAAAATGGAGTTTCCAAGTCAATTAAAATTGTAAATTTTATTTCATCACAAAATTGAAATTAATTACAAAAGATCATATACAAAAATACATTACAGAAAAAGTGAGGCAAAAGAAGGGGAGGAAAATACCCCCAGACAAAGTGATATGGCTACAATTACATGTGGGGGTTAAATTTTAACCTTTTTCAGGAAGGGTACAATCCAATTACAACTGCATTCCTATCAGCAGTGGATTGGTCACAATGAACGTTAGTAAACTGCAGTTATTTGCTTACCCATTTAAATTCACAATTGTCCCCACAGGAGGTTAACGTGCCCACCAGAATATAATAGAACCCTCCAAACGCGCGTTTTCGCGTCAGTGTACTTCACCGCTTCATCAGGGATGGCATTTACCCCCACATGTAATTGTAGCCATATCACCTTGTCTGGGGGTATTTTCCTCCCCTTCTTTTGCCTCACTTTTTCTGTAATGTATTTTTGCATATGATCTTTTGTAATTAATTTATTCAATTTTGTGATGAAATAAAATTTACAATTTTAATTGACTTGGAAACTCCATTTTTCTTTGTTGTTCATGTAGTCCTTTTGGAGTAGTCTATAATGTCTTTTGATATCCTCTTGTAGGAACTATGGAAATGTTTGTATTAAGTCCAGGGAGACAGCAGGACCACAGTGGCATACTGTCTTAGTTCTGCAGCTCTCACAGCTTTGCTATATTGTAACAACATTGTAACACTGTCTGCCTGTGAGATGGAGACTGAAGCTGAGAGGACCCTGCAGATGTGTCAGTTATAATCACACACAGCTCTGCAGTGAGATCAGGAGAACAGAGAGCGGCCATCACACATCACACTGGTAATATTCCCAGAAAGTCCAGGCAGACAGCAGGACCACAGTGGCCATACTGTCTTAGTGCTGCAGCTCTCACAGCTCTGCTGTATTGTAACAATATTGTAAGACTGTCTGCCTGTGAGATGGAGGCTGAAGCTGAGAGGACCCTGCAGATGTCTGTGAGATGGAAGGTAAAGATGAGAGGACCCTGCAGATGTGTCAGTTATAATCACACACAGCTCTGCAGTGAGATCAGGAGGGCAGAAAGCGGTCATCACAAATCATACTTTTTATTTAAAATAAGCTCTGGAGGCAGATTCTCATGCAGATCTGTGCCTGACCCAGCTCATTTATATATAAACATAAAATTGGCAACCGATTAATCCACATGATTATTCACAATTCATCATAATTATTTTTATAACCATAAATTTATGGATGTCAAAGGACAGTCTAAGGACAATCGTGATTACAGGAAAAAAGGAAAAAGAGGAAAAACGATCAAAGTCCTATTAGATGCAAAAATATTTTTTATTTATAAGGTCAGGAGGATGAACACCACAATGTGTAATTTAATTTAAAATCAATAACATGTGGACTAAGAATGGCTCTACAATACTAGTTGCAAAATGTGCCATCATTCATAGCATTTTATCACGATATCAATATATTTATTGTGATAAAATGCTATGAATGATGGCACATTTTGCAACTAGTATTATAGAGCCATTCTTAGTCCACATGTTATTGAGTTTTAAATTAAATTACACATTGTGGTGTTCATCCTCCTGACCTTATAAATAAAAAATATTTTTACATCTAATAGGACTTTGATCGTTTTTCCTCTTTTTCCTTTTTTCATTTATATATAAGAATGGCTCATTTACATGTAAGAACAGAGTTGCTATCTCAGGAATTAGCCATCAGATCGCAAATATCGAGCTATCATTTAATTCATCTTCCTATGATAAACATGCCCATATAGACGGCTTAGGAAGGTTCATTCAACTGACAGATTATCTTTAAATAAAAGGGGGAAAGAGGGCATCCTTGTATTGTTCTCTTAAAAATACTAAATTGGTTTGATTTCCTTCCATTTATCCACAGAGTGGAAGATGGGGTGTTATAGATGGTACGTGTAAGGTTAATGAAGGGATTCGCAAATAAATGCCTGGCTCCAGGACATTATATATCATATACAGTGCCAGAGATTACAATATGTGATGTCCTGCAGCCAAGCCCAGGTGTGATCAGTAAGCACATCTACATAACACTGTATATATGCACATAGTATAGCACATCATGTACAGATGACTGGTATATAACATACTGTGATGCAGACACCAGATATGACAATATAAATTGTTATGTATCATCTCCTGTCTGTAGTCACAGTATATCATATACCAGACCTAGGAAAAGTGTGGCTCACAGGCCACATCCATCCCTCTGGCTACTCCAGTCTGGCTGAGACAGTCAAAGGGCTGAAATCAGTGGCCCTTGGCCCGCACTATACCCTCCCGTGTCCACGTCACGCTTCCCAATGCCAGCGCTATCAACATCCTCAGGATGTAGGCAGCACTGAATACAGTAGTGGAGAACAGAGCCACCAGCTCCTTCTTCCACCAATCTGCATATGCGACTGACAGCAGACGCCATGCAGCGGCGGATTAAGGGGTACTTTTCACGTTGCGACATCGCTAGCATCGGCTAGCGATGTCGAGCGCGATAGTACCTGCCCCCGTCGCACATGCGATATCTGGTGATCGCTGCCATAGCGAACATTATCTCTACGGCAGCTTCACACGCACATACCTGGTCGGCGACGTCGCTGTGACCGCCGAACAATCCCTCCTTCAAGGGGGAGATGCGTTCAGCGTCATCGCGACGTCACCGCGACATCACTAAGCGGCTGGCCAATAGAAGCGGAGGGGCGGAGATGAGTGGGACGTAACATCCCGCCCACTTTCTTCCTTCCGCATTGCCGCTGGACGCAGGTAAGGAGATGTGTCGTTCCTGCGGCTTCGCACACAGCGATGTGTGGTGCTGCAGGAACGACAAACAACATCGTACCTGCAGCAGGAGCGACATTATGGAAATGAACGGCGTGACACAGATCAGCGATTTTTGACTGTTTTGCGCTTGTTCATCGTCGCTCCTAGGGTTTACACATTGCGATGTCGCTACCGGCGCTGGATGTGCGTCACAACAATCGTGACCCCGACAATATATTGGTAGCGATGTCGCAACGTGTAAAGTATCCCTAAGGGTAACCAGGGCCCCGGGCTGTTCAGGACCTGTGCCCCCCCCTTCCCTACACACGGGTTATGTGACGGGTCCATCATCATACACCTGAAACAGATAATTTCTGAAAAATAGTTGCCGAAACTATAACCTTAAAAACATCCACTAATCTAGTAAATATACCCTTTAGTTTATAAAAAAAACAAAACAATAAGGCAGAGTATTGAACAGTTCAGCTGTAAACAAGACTACTGCCCAAAAAAATAGATGAAGAAATAAAAAAAAAAAAAAAACTGAGCAAAAACATCCTGTGTGAAAGTAAAATACTCACCAAATACTCATGTGCACGAGGCCTTACAGATACGGAGGTAAAAACTCACCAAATACTTAACACTGTTTTTTTTCTGCAGCAAAATCTGAGCAAAAGCTACAGCTTGTTATTAGCATGTATTTACATTAAACCAATGGAAAAAAAAATGCAAAACCGCCCTATGTGAACATAGCTTAACAAATACGGTAACAAAAACTCTAATACTGAACATGTGCATGAGGCCTTGGGGCACGGTATTTGGTGAGTTTATTACCTCATTATTTGTAAGGCAGTGTGTGTACGTTCAGCATTTAGTGACTCTTCTACCTCCATATTTGTAAAAAATACTGAGGTAAAAAAACTCACCAAATACTCAATGTGTGCACATGGCCTTATTGTAATAGTGGAAATATATATGGGGTATGGGATTGGTGTGGGCAGTTATCCCCAGCCTGCACTCTGTATGTGCCCCTCCATTATATCCACTACATACATCATGATACATGCAGAATATCCTGATGGAGGGGCACACACAGTATGTGGAGGCAGACATTGGAAATATCCAAGATGGAGGGAAGGCCAGTAGGGCACAGAGTGCTGGGGTTTGTCACTCATGGAGTTTCAATCCTCCATTCCCAATCTATAGATACACAGCATATGTATTGAGAATGGATACTTGAAACTACAACTACATAGATCAGATGCCCCAGAACACTTTGATAGAAGACACCCTCGTCCCCCCTCGTTTCACATAGTGTACTGCCATTGCCCCCCCTTTCACATAGTGTGCCGCCATTGCCGCCCCCCTTTCACATAGTGTGCCGCCGTTGCCTGCTGCTAGTGAACAGGTCGGCAGGCACCTCCACAGAACAGGTCACCGGTCCGTCTCCACTCTTCAGGCTGCTGGACTCCAGCGTGGCCTGCAACAACGCCATCTGCCGTCACCATTACAGAGGACGCTCCTCTTCGGCAGACAGGTGGACAGGACTCCCTCAGCTGCACCGCACCCTGTATGTTGCTCGTACATCCTACCCAAGGCTGCCACCAGAAATTTCAGGGCCCCATACTCCCAACATTTTCGGGGCCCCTTCAGACTCCGCCTCCACCACAGCTCCGCCTCTACCCCTCGAAACTTCGGCAATAGAAAAAAGTTGTTTCCAGCATCACGTCCAAGAAATTAGGTTAAAAAACAAATTTTATTCCATAAGGTTAAAACCAGCACTAGGCTGGATGGACGTCCACGAACTCTAAAACAATGTCTGACGCGTTTCACACCTAAAAGAGGCTCTTAGTCTTAGACATATCCTGCTAGATTTGCACAAGTAAGTTATGGAATAAAATTGGTTTTTACCCTTATTTCTTGGATGTGATGCTGGAAACAACTTTTTTCTATTGCCGGACTTTGCCTCTTTGAACATGGAGCTGACCTCCCTTCACCGTCCCCAAGAGAAAGGACCCAGGTGATGCATTTACAGGGTGAGCAGAGATGCTCCTGTGCATACTGACCTCCAACCATCCACAGTGCCACCATCACTCTTGGAAAATCTCCAATTCTGCAAACAGTCCTCATCAATCAAACATTAACCGCTAGTCATCATTCTGACAGGTCAAAAATAGCTGCATGCACTGTTTTTCAGGACATCAAAATTACAAGCCCAAGACAGAATCGTCAGCCATATTCGTACATCTTATAAAGCTGTGTGTATATACAGTGTGTGTGTGTGTGTGTGTGTGTGTGTGTGTGTGTGTGTGTGTGGTGTGTGTGTGTCCGCTTAAGGAATCCGCCCCATCACATTTACAATCACAATATTTTGCACAGACACCCCATTTCACTCAGGGAATTTCATAGACTACGTTTTGAGGGTAAAATTTAACCCCGTGCTTTACAGTTATGTGCCCAAAAACCTGCTTACATTAAAGTCAACGGAGTTGTGATTGGTTGCTATAGGCAACGAAACACATTCTTAGTATAAGAAGCTTATGTGTGAGGTAATATGATATCTGTGGAGAGACAGAGACTGACAGAGAGACAAAGAGAGAGAGAGAGAGAGACAGAGAAAGAGCCAGCCAGCCAGGGAGAGAAAGAGCCAGCCAGCCAGAGAGAGAAAGAGACAGCCAGCCAGAGAGAGAAAGAGACAGCCAGCCAGGGAGAGAAAGAGACAGCCAGCCAGAGAGAGAAAGAGACAGCCAGCCAGAGAGAGAAAGAGACAGCCAGCCAGGGAGAGAAAGAGACAGCCAGCCAGAGAGAGAAAGAGACAGCCAGCCAGAGAGAGAAAGAGACAGCCAGCCAGGGAGAGAAAGAGACAGCCAGCCAGAGAGAGAAAGAGACAGCCAGCCAGAGAGAGAAAGAGACAGCCAGCCAGGGAGAGAAAGAGACAGCCAGCCAGGGAGAGAAAGAGACAGCCAGCCAGGGAGAGAAAGAGGCAGCCAGCCAGGGAGAGAAAGAGGCAGCCAGACTACCTGCACATATACACATGTGGCGCCCCTGACCTGGTCAGGCACCACTGAGTACTGCACCCATGCTGGGGACAGTACAATACAGGTAATCCAGAAGGCTGACTGGGGTGTGGAACACAGGCGCATAGTGATCAGGTCTCACACATGTACCCATGAGAGGACCCCTGGGGATCCCAGGAGGGGGCAAGCCTTCACCTTCACTGGAATAGTGGAGGGGGTAGAGCCTCCATCTCCTCTCAAGGGGTGTGGTGGAGAGTCTGGTTGCTAGGTGGCGTAGGCAAGAACAGGAGAGGAGGGGCAGTGAGTCGGTTAGGGCAGAACTCCATAGGGCTCAGTGAGGAGCAGACCTGTGGGGCTGTTGCTGTCTAACAGCGCCCGCGCAGTGGCTACAGACGGGGGAGAACGGTCAACTAGGAGTGCTACCTGAAAGCCAGCTTCAGCTAGGGAGTGCAACGGAGTGGGAAGTAAGGAGACTGCTAGAGAGCACCAGGCCCAACCGGGCGGCAGATCCCGAAGCAAGGATAGATCCACCTTTCCCTGCTAAACCTGCCGGTGTGGGGCTCTCAAAGCCCACACCACAACACCACAAAAGCCGCAGCCACGTAACCACAGTGAGGGCCCATAGGTCACAGGAGGCAAGCAGCTGGAGTGGCCTGGTCCGGGGAACAAGCATACGGCGAACGAAGGGGAGAGAGAGGCTGCAGCATCTTCCCTGGGTGACCCCCATAGGGACTAAAAGTCGGGGTCACCCCAAACCACCAAGGGCTAAGGAAGGCGAGTCAGTAGTCACCCCCATAAAGTCAGCCTGAAGGATACCTGGTTCCCACCTGGTTCATCTCAGCTACGCCCGGGCTACTCACCCTGCCATCAAATGTGAGTAAAGCCCTTGAAAGACATTCCTGCCTGTGTGGTTATTCTGCGACTTGTGGTACTACAAACCTACACAGGGCCCTGGGGCTTGCCTCACTCTCAGGAGGCTACTACATCCGACTGCACCCACCATCAGCCCCAGGCGTCCCCTAACCTGCAGTGGCGGTCCCCACTGACCGCAATACTGAGAGTGGCGTCACGATCAAACAAGAAGATTTCCTACCAGTGACGGAGATCCAGCAACGTGGAGTCCCTGAAGGTAATGCACCGACACTGACGCTACACCTGTGGGGCTTCACATCTGGCGTCACGAACAGGATAAGGACTAGACCTGTTCAGACAGGTGACCATGTGCCTGGGCGGTCCGTTTGGAAAATTGGAAGCGCCGCCATATTGCCACCATGAAAAGCGCGCTGAAAAACAACAGCAGCCCGCGCTGGAAGAAGTTACCGCCCACGAAGAGGTGTGGCTACCCAGAGATCCCCTGCAGAGTCCTGACCTCGCTGATGAAGAAAGCGGAAGCGTCCAGAGACGGCGGAGCAGAGAAGAAGCCAGTAGCGTGCTAGAGGAAATGGAGTCCAGACGCGGATACCCAGAGCCAGGCTCTGCTGCCTGGTGGTGCCGGGAGCTTGCCATCTTCTGCGACCGGCTGGAGGCCGGGATTGTGCGACAGCTTAGGGAAGAACGCACGGAGCTCCTGGAGATGGCTGCGGCGGTGCGGACCTACGAGGAGGGAGCCGCGCGACGCATGTCAGACCGAGCGGCGACGACGCAGACCCCGATGCAGCCACAGATGGGTGAGTCGAGTGATGCCCCGGCCAGCACAAGTGCCCCGACCCCTGCTGCCATGCCCGCGGTCCCGGAAGAGGCGCCCGGCGCGGCGCCACCGAACCAGGCCGCAGCCACGCTAGATGCGGCCCGCCAAATCCAGGCCGCCGCAGCCATGCCCCGCCTGGCCCGCAAAGGTCCGACTACCACTGCGATACTGATCCGTGCCGCAGGTGTGACGCTGACCCAGGCTGCCACCCTGCTGAGCCCAGTCCGCCAAGACCCCACCGCAGCAGCGACGCTCGTCCGCGCCGCAAGTGAGATGCTGAACCAGGCCGCAGCCCCGCCGGGTGCGGCCCGCCAAGCTCCGATCGCTGCAGCGACGTCCAGCCCAGCCTGCACAGAGCCCCCTGCAACAGCGACACTGATCCAGGCCGCCGCCATGCCGGGCGCGGCCCGCCAAGACCAGGCCGCCGCCATGCCGGGCGCGGCCCGCCAAGACCAGGCCGCCGCCATGCCGGGCGCGGCCCGCCAAGACCAGGCCGCCGCCATGCCAGGCGCGGCCCGCCAAGACCAGGCCGCCGCCATGCCAGGCGCGGCCCGCCAAGACCAGGCCGCCGCCATACAGGGCGCGGCCCGCCAAGAGATTGCATCACTATTTTCCCCGGCCTGCAAGGCCAGAGCAGACACCGCTCCCCAGTCCAGAGAGGTCCCTGCTAGGAAGACCCTGATAGGAGAGGACCCTGAATACTGGAAGCTGAAGGCTGACCTAGAGGCCCAGTTCCCACAAGAGATGGTGGATCGGTATCTGCTCCCTCCGCATACCCCTAAGGAGATTCAGGCAACCCCTGCAGCCGCGCCAGAGAGTCCACCGCCCAGACCAGCTGAAGAGAGCCCATCCCCAGCACTGCCACAACCAGAGTGCAGCGAAGAACTAAGGGGGAGAGGAGGCCAGGAAGCTGAGGAGCTGACTCCGGAGCCACCAGCAGTGGATCTATACTCAGAGCCGGAGATGCTGCCCTATTCACGCTGGGATGAGGAAGATTTGACACCGTCTGCAGACGAAGATCAGCCCAAAGACCTCACCTGGGAGCCTGCAAGCATGAACCCAGCTCGCAAGACACGGCGCAGCAGAACAAAGTATCCTCCAACACCACAGTCTCCAGAGCAGAGAGAGGTCACAGCCAGAGACCTGCAGGAGAAAAGATTACTGAGAAGGTCTAGAGTCCAGGTCAGAGGACCCCTTTACAGAGGAGTTGTAGAGGACTTCAATTTGAAAAGCGGATACGGCTTTATTGTAGTAAGAGGAATAAAAGAGGGCATATTTGTGAATCGGAGAGATGTTCAAGCCCACCTGCCCAGAGGACATTCAGGCAGAAATCTGAAAGTTGGAGACGTAGTACAGTTCACCTTGCATCAAGGAGAAAGGGGCTACTATGCCTTAGATGTAGCACCATGTCCCAAAGAGGAAAGAAAAGACAGAGATAGAGATACAGAAACAGATGCAGAAAAGGAAACAGATGAAGATCAAGAAAGGAAAGACAAAGAGCCTACAGATGAAACTACCTCAGAGGATGACAAGGAGCAAGAAAGCAGCAGGTGCCGCAGCCCAATAGGCCAAAGCCCTGGTAAAGAGGAGTAAAGTAAAGAAAGAAGTACCGAAAGTTTGACCAGTTTGACAAGTTGAAAAGTTTGCAACGTTATTGTTTAAGTATGTGCCCACAAAAACTATTGTGAGAAATAAACTTTAAGGCTATGAACTTGCTATAGCCACAAACTCTCGCAGTGTAAATAGTTACACCAGTGGCACCACCACCAGGGCCAGCCTGTTTAGGGGCTTGGCTCGTCTGCAACCAGGAGGGGCCCGTCCGTATATAGGGCCTTGGCTCACCTGCGACCAGAGAGCACGCCTGTTTATGGGGCCTTGGCTCACCACCACCAAGAGGGTACCTGGTCAGCACCAACTGTGGAGGCCGCCTCTGCATCCTGCCAGAAGAGGCTGACGGCGCGGATCCACCAGGCCAGGTATACCCTGAAACCACCAGCCCATGAAAGCCGCCTCTACATCCTGCCAGAAGTGGCTGAAGTCGCGGCCAACGGGAGAGGAAGATTGGAGGAAAGGTCTGGGGAAACGGATGGCCCAGACCTGGTTACCAACAGGACCGGTGACCTGCCTCCTGAGAGGGTTTTGGGTGGGTTAACGGACTTGTGGGTGGAGGGTGGTGATGTCTGATACCTGGTGGTTTTAAAAATGTTTTACATGTTTTACTGTTTTATGCATTTTAAAATGTTGTCTTGCAGCCCGAGGACGTGCTGGTGATAACTAAGGGGGAATGTGGCGCCCCTGACCTGGTCAGGCACCACTGAGTACTGCACCCATGCTGGGGACAGTACAATACAGGTAATCCAGAAGGCTGACTGGGGTGTGGAACACAGGCGCATAGTGATCAGGTCTCACACATGTACCCATGAGAGGACCCCTGGGGATCCCAGGAGGGGGCAAGCCTTCACCTTCACTGGAATAGTGGAGGGGGTAGAGCCTCCATCTCCTCTCAAGGGGTGTGGTGGAGAGTCTGGTTGCTAGGTGGCGTAGGCAAGAACAGGAGAGGAGGGGCAGTGAGTCGGTTAGGGCAGAACTCCATAGGGCTCAGTGAGGAGCAGACCTGTGGGGCTGTTGCTGTCTAACAGCGCCCGCGCAGTGGCTACAGACGGGGGAGAACGGTCAACTAGGAGTGCTACCTGAAAGCCAGCTTCAGCTAGGGAGTGCAACGGAGTGGGAAGTAAGGAGACTGCTAGAGAGCACCAGGCCCAACCGGGCGGCAGATCCCGAAGCAAGGATAGATCCACCTTTCCCTGCTAAACCTGCCGGTGTGGGGCTCTCAAAGCCCACACCACAACACCACAAAAGCCGCAGCCACGTAACCACAGTGAGGGCCCATAGGTCACAGGAGGCAAGCAGCTGGAGTGGCCTGGTCCGGGGAACAAGCATACGGCGAACGAAGGGGAGAGAGAGGCTGCAGCATCTTCCCTGGGTGACCCCCATAGGGACTAAAAGTCGGGGTCACCCCAAACCACCAAGGGCTAAGGAAGGCGAGTCAGTAGTCACCCCCATAAAGTCAGCCTGAAGGATACCTGGTTCCCACCTGGTTCATCTCAGCTACGCCCGGGCTACTCACCCTGCCATCAAATGTGAGTAAAGCCCTTGAAAGACATTCCTGCCTGTGTGGTTATTCTGCGACTTGTGGTACTACAAACCTACACAGGGCCCTGGGGCTTGCCTCACTCTCAGGAGGCTACTACATCCGACTGCACCCACCATCAGCCCCAGGCGTCCCCTAACCTGCAGTGGCGGTCCCCACTGACCGCAATACTGAGAGTGGCGTCACGATCAAACAAGAAGATTTCCTACCAGTGACGGAGATCCAGCAACGTGGAGTCCCTGAAGGTAATGCACCGACACTGACGCTACACCTGTGGGGCTTCACACACACACAGCTCTACAACAAGCACATCTCCTTACACACTATACATTACCACATCTTGCAGCTCTTCATCGGTGCAGAGCAGGGGAGAAGACACCAGGAGCTGCACGGAGGCTGCTGCAGCTGAATAACAGGACCTGTCAGTTCACCGGTCATGTGATCTGGCTAGGCCCTTCACCTCAGCCTCCGTTCTGCCCCAGTACATTTCCTCCCCTGCTCTGCCCCGATCACATAGATCAGAGCAGAAAGAGAGGGCAACTCTCTATGAGCGACCCGGGCCTTCCTCATTACCCTGATGGCGGCCCCCGTCCTGCCGACGTGCTGCAGGGCGGGCGGATGACCCAGCATCTTTTAAATGTTTCATGCGGATTATAATGGGGGCAATTTACTTTTTGCAGCATGGGCCCCCTGGAGCCCCGGGACCCGGGTGGTAGCCCAGATATCCCGCATTATAATCCGCCTATGACGCCATGACGTCACCTCATCCTTGTCTGCTGTGCGGAGAGTAAAGCGGGCTTTACATGTTGCGACATCAGCAACGAGATATCGTCGGGGTCACGTTGTTAGTGATGCACATCCGGCGCCGTTACCGACATCGCAGCGTGTAACGCAAATGAGCGACGATCAACGAGCACAAAAACGTCAAAAATCATTGCTCGTTGTCACGTCGCTCATTTCCATAATTTCGCTGCAGCGACAGGTACGATGTTGTTTGTCATTCCTGCGGCAGCACACATCGCTGTGTGTGACACCGCAGGAGCGACAAACATCTCCTTACCTGCCTCCACCGGAAAAGGAGGAAGGAAGGAGGTGGGCGGCCTGTTCCGGTCGCTCATCTCCGCCCCTCCTTTTCTATTGGGCGGCAGTTCAGTGACGCTGCTGTGACGTTGCTGTGACGCTAAACGAACCGCCCCCTTAGAAAGGAGGCGGATCGCCGGTCACAGCGACGTGGCAGGGCAGGTAAGTGCGTGTGACGCTGCTGTAGCGATAATGTTCGCTACGGCAGCGATCACCACATATCGGCCTTACGACGGGGGCGGGTGCTATCGCGCTCGGCATCGCTAGCATCGGCTAGTGATGTCGCAACGTGTAAAGCCCGCTTAAGTGCACTGGAGACTGGAGCAGAGCGCCAGGAAACGGGAGCGAAGTGAGTATTGCTGTTTTTTATATTGTATGGAATGTGTGCCTGCATATAGAAGGGAAGGGGGGCTCATACTGAATTTAGGGGGACTGTGTGGGAGCACATGCTGTATATGCAGCTCTTACTGTGTATGGGGGGGTGTCAGAATAGTTAATTCTGCTCAATATTAAGTGACACAAATAATATTAATATAAAACAATTATAATTAATATGTTAATATTAATATTCAGCAGAATTAATTTCAGCCTATTAGTCTGTCCTCCACACCAGTCACGGTCTCTCATATGGCCTCTTGGGAAAATGATTTCCAGCCCCCCATCATAGCTGTACACTATATGTGGTATACTATGTACAGACATCTGATGTTATATAATATGTGATGATATAATATCTGATGTTCTGTACTTATAATATAATACCAGAGGTCCTCAATCAATATATCATACATCAGTCACATATTATCCTGTATACTGTATGTGATATACTATGTACAGACATCAGATGGTATATACAGGATAATATGTGACTGTTGTATTATCTGATATTCTACAGTCATGGTATATTACCGTATATACCATCACATATTATCCTATGCACAGTAGTGTAACTACAGTCTGATGGGCTCCGATGCAGAGTTTGAGCATGGGTCCCCCATCCTGGTCCACTTCCTGGTAAATATGTCCCCCATCCTGGTAAATATGTCCACATCATGGCCCCATCCTGGTGTATGACCCCATTATGGCTATATCCTAGTATATTTGGTCCGATCCTGATATATATGTGGCACCCCTGAGGCTTAAGTCGCCACAGAGGTACTGTACCTCAGCCAGAGGCGTGGTATTCCATCCTGGGTAAGGAGGAGGTCAACACTGGTTCACAAAAAGCACAACACCCAGGCTCAGAAACACCTCATCAGACATGGCAAGGGTGTGATTATACCCGAAGCCAGGCTGTGGGGATGGAATCTTAGGAGTGGAAACACAGTACAAGTGAGAACACAGTGTGTAGAGTGTGGAGGAGAGAAAGAGGAGCAGAGGAGGAGCTAAGACCTGCAGCCTGGAGCAGGTACAGTCAGAAGGGGTCCTAGAGACCACGGGAGCTAACCTCTCGTGGCCTTATTTCACCTACTGGTGGAAGGACTTGGCTGCAACACGGGTACTGGTCCCTAGGCTAGGGGAGTATAACCTACGGGCTTCGCTAACAAAACCAGCGTCTGAGGTGTCTGTACGCACTGTGGCTACCACCGCACACAAATTCACTGGAAGGTGACCCTCAAGGACCAAAGGGATAGAGCTTCACACCACCCCACAGGGTTCACAGGCACTGATACAGGGTTCAGTGAGCGAAGGCGCAACGCAGGAGAGAGAAACAAGCACAGGAGTCGGCCAGGAAAGGGTACACTTTCCTGCATCAGATTCGACTTCCGAACTACCCGGGATCGGCTGGAGCCAATCACAGTGAATCCCGGCACTCCAAACGTGGTCCCTAGTGTGTGTAACTGGCTACAGTGAGTAAAAACCTTGAGATTGCACCCTCCGTTATTTGCCTGCTCCCACCATCATAGACTACTACTACCACCCACATCCGCCCTCGGGCCCAGCACTACCTGTGGAGTGCTATACCATCTAAGCTATGTCACCATCTGCCTCGGAGGCCCCCCATCCTGCAGCGGCGGCACCCCACTTGCCGCATACCTCAGGTGGTGTCACGAACTACCATACCAATCATCCATTCATCCCCCATCCCTTTTGATTGACACCGCTGGGGTACCGGAATCAGGCCACGCCACCGCGACGCCCCAGAGCCAGAACCGCCGCTCGGTAAGGAGTCACCCCATGGCCCCGGTGTGGGCGTGTCACATATGTCCACTATCATGGCCCCATCCAGGTATCTATATCATCATCATGACCCCATAATGGTTTATCTCCCCATCATGGACCCATCCTGGTGTATGACCCCCATCATGCCTATATCCTGGTATATATGGTCCCATCCTGGTATATGTCCCCATCCTGGTGTATGATTCCGATCATGGATCTAGCCTGGTATATATGGACCCACCTTGGTATATGTCACCATCCTAGTCTATGACCCCAATCATGGATATAGCCTGGTATATATGGTCCACCCTGGTATAGATGTTCCCATCATTACCCATCCTGGTATATATGACCCAATCATGGCCCATCTTGGTATATATGGCCCCATCATGGCCCCATCCTGGTATATAGCCCCCCCCTTATCCTGCTATATAGCACTCCATCCTGGTATATAGCCTCCATTGTGGTATATAGCCACCTATCCTGGTATATAGTGCCCTCATCCTGGTATATAGCCCCTATTATGCTATATAGCCCACTCATCCTGGTATATAGCCCCCCACCACGCCGCACACAGTAAAAAAAAATGAACGATTGTACTCTGTGTTCACCTGTCTGTGTATACACAGACCGTATGCACAGACAGACAGTATGCCCAGACAGACAAACAGCTACATATTGCACACTATACAGGACAAACATATCTTATACATAACACATACAGACAGCACATAATACATGATTCACATTATACTCACCTACTTCTTGGCCACTGGAGTTCAGACGGTCTTTAGAAGCAGCTTCTCTGGCCGCAGCAGTGCATGTGTGACGCCCTGGACTAGCCAGGTAGTCACAAGTAGACCCCCGCACAACACCTGTTCCCCCAATAAGGTAACATCAGCCAACCATTAAAACCTAGTCACCTCTCTCAGTGCTTTATGGACACACCAGGGGGCGAAGCCAGGTGGTTGGCCACGCCCACCGAGGAGTCCAGAGGGCCTGAGGCAGGAAACACAGTAATTGAGATGAGTTTTAGTGTTGAGCAGTGGAGGAGGTCAGGCCTGTGGGACAGGCCTGTGACAGTCTGACAGGTGCCGGGGTTGGAGCCCAGGCACCTTTGGCTAGGAGGCAGATAGTGGCCTTAGCCTGCAGGAGCCGGGAAGACGGCTCGGCGGAACCGTGGTGGACCGGGACAGGGTAGTGGCTCGCCGGTACCGACCCGGGGAACCGACTTGGAAACCGGAGCACACAGGGGAGTACTCAGACCCTGAGAAATAAGGTCCAGAACCCACTGGACTGAGTTAATTAACTGATTGCGGTCTGGAATATAGGTCCTTTCCCACCCAAGTCCTAACTGAAGACAACAGCCCACCGAGGGGGATAGAAAGCCACCGCACAGGTAGAGAGATCCCACGGGTCAGCATCTGCGGGCAAAAGGGCTCTCCCGACATACATACAGCCGGGGAGCGGACTCCCGTCGCTGAAGTGCAGGCAGCCCAAATACACTACACGGTGCAGGAGAAAGGCCAAGACCACCGAACCGGGTGGGGGACCAGACGCAGCCTGCTGCGGGCACTGACCACCATCAACTTTGTTTACCAGAGACTTGTGTGTGTCAACTGCTGCTCCCTGTGGTGCCCCATCTGCCATCTGCTGGAAAGGGCCCTGTGTGACTAGTGGCCATGGTACTCACCTACCCTGCGCACCCCCGGCGTCCTCCTGCGACGCTGGGAACTGACGAGCTTGTAAACGGCGCAGCGCATGAAGTCAGTGTCATGTGCGGCCACGTACAGCAGCATCAGCTATCAGCGTGTTCTCTGCTCCCCGTGCCCAGGATCGTGTGCAATATTAATGGCCTTAATTGGCAGCTGGCACATCGCAGTACAAGGACCCGACGGATCACCTTTGAAAGACATCTATCTGAATCAGGGGCTGGAGCCGGCGGGCTCCCTGCATCCCCGGGCCCGGTCGTAGTGGCGATCTTTGCGACTGCGGTAGTTACTCCCCCGACTATATATCTGATGTCTGTAGTCACTGTATATCATATACTTATTTGTCTCCTTTATGTGGTATCCTATATGCACAGAGATCTGGTATATCTTGTACTATGAGTACAGAATATCAGATATTACAAGTGCAAGTGTGATACGAGCACTCACAGTAATCCCCGTGTGGCCTCAGCCTTACCATAAATACAGACACCAGATGTGTACAGGATAATATGCGATGATATAATATCTGATGCTCTGTAGTCATTGTATATTATATACCATCACCAGTGGTGGATTCAGAGTAGCCAGGACCCTGGGCAGTTTAGAAGGCGAGGGTCCCTAGCCCCCCCATCCTGAAGGATCATGTGACATGTCACATAACCACATTTTGATACATTATGTGATTAGCACACCGGTGCAGATCTGTAGGTGCCAAATGAGAAAAATAGTGGTACGTATAGTGCACCGCACACGTTTTCTTTCCCTTATATAAAACACTATACATAATAGAGCAGGAGTGGAAAATTATTTTAACATAGCTCCTATATACAGCATGAGACCCCACATAGCCCCTGTATATAGCATGAGCACCCACAGAGCCCCTGTATACAGCAGGAACCCCCACATAGCCTCATATATACAGCAGGAGCCCCCACATAGCCCCTGTATAAAGCATGAGTCCCCACATAGCCCATGTATACAATATGAGCCCCCACATAGCCTCCTATATAATACAGCAGGAGCTTCACATAGCCTTCTATGTACAGTAGGAGTCTCAAATTACCACTTTATACAGCAGGAGCCCCACAAAGCCTCCTATATACAGTGTGAGCCCCAATATAGCCTCCTATATACCGCAATAGCCCCACATAGCCTACTATATACCGCAATAGCCCCGGATAGCTTCCTATATACAGCAATAGGCCCACATAGCCTCTTATATACAGCAATAGCCCCACATAGCTTCCTATACACAGCAATAGCCCCAAATAGCCTACTATATACAGCAGGAGCCCCACATAACCCCTTTATAGACGTACACATCCCATACACATGTAAGAAAAATAAAAACACATACTTACCTCGCTCCCGTTCTCACGTCGCTCTGCTCTGATCCACCTGCCTCCATGTCCTCTTGATGCCAGCATGTACATGCTGGTGACGGTGCTCGCTGATGATGACGACGACGACGACGTCATGGCGCCGGTGACGGGAGCTCCCCTGAGCTGCACTGCTGCTCTGTATGGTATTGTATTTCTAGGAAAGCTCTCTGCTCGGAGGTCTGTGCCAGCGGAATATCTGTTGCAGCACAAGACATTATATTATTTATTGATATAACACCATTAATTCCATGGTGCTGTGCAAGAGAAGGGGCTACATACAAAATACAGATATGAGTTACAGTGAACAAATTAACAATGACAGAATGGAACAGAGGGAAAAGGACAAGGATGAAGACAATCTAGCCATGCGACCCTCTGGAGCCCCAGGCCTCGGGCGGTGGCCCAGATTGCCCTCATTATAATCCGCCTATGACCATCACATATGATTTTTATATAACATTTGATAGCCTATACTCACAATATAATATATATCAAACCCACATCTTGTATATATTGCATGTGCACTGACATCCCATATCACATACAAGATAATATGTATATTTAATAATAATTCATGCCTGTATCACTGCATATACACCATCATATATTCTCCTATATACTGTATGTAGTACACCAACATCTGATGTTATATATAGGATAAAATGCGAATGGTATAATATTTGATGTCAGTACTCACAGTATAATATACAACAGTCACATTATATAGTATATACCATCTGATGTCTGTAGTCACAGTGTATCATATACCAGCCATGTAATCTCCTCAATACTGGATGTAATATACAATGTACACAGACATCAGATGGTATAAACAGGATAATATGTACCGCCCCGCGGGCTCGGCTGCGACCGCCGAGCCGCTCAGATCCGTGCTCGTACTGCGGGTGGTGGCTCGAGCCTCTCACGGACCCGGGAGTCATGTTGCTTCTGCAAGGGAGTTGGCGCTACACGCGGGGATTTGGGTGAGGAGTTCCATGGCCGGGGCCACGGTGGTTTGGTTTGGGATGATAGTTCGTGACGCCACCCACGGGTTGTGGTGATTGTAGACACCACCGCTGCTGTGAAGGTATGGGAGCTCCCGGGAGCGATGTAATGGCGCAGCTAGGTGTTGACCCCTCCGTGGGTAGGGGGTGTTGGTCCGGGGGCCCGGTAGGCGAGGGCCGGGGTGCAGGGTGACGTGTTGCGGTGCGGTGCGGTGCCTGATGGCACTGGTGTACTCACTCTGACACAAGACACTGGAGTCTCTGGTAAACCAAACGGAGTGATGAACGGGGTCCGCAGCCGGCTGCAGCTTCTCCCAGAATAGGTTGGTGGTTTCCGCCTTTCTCCTGCACCTCTGTGTGTAAATGTTTGACTCCTATGCCTAGACACCGGTAGTCCGCTCCCCAACTTGTATATGCCGTAGGAGCCCGTTTGCCCGCAGACGCTGGCCCTTTGGGTCTCTATGCCTTGGCGGTGGCTTTACCCTGTATGGTTGGGCTGTTGTCTTCTAAAGGGACTTGTGTGGGATAGGTCCTTAAGTCCAGTCCGCAATCAGTTGATTCGACTCAGCCCTGTCGGTTCAGGGCTTTGTACTGGGTCTGAGTACCCTGCCTGGTGCTCCGGTATCCAGTTGGCTCCCCGGTTCGGTTCCGACGGGTCACTATTCTGTCCGGGTCCCTTTCGGTTCCACCGGTCATCTTCCCGGTCTCCTGCAGGTGGCCACCACCGTCTGCCTCCTTGCCAATGGTGACTGGGCCCCGACCCAGCCACCTGGTAGTCTCTTGGCAGCCTGGACACAGGACTGCCCGTGAATTTGTCTGCTCTACCTCCGTCCTTGAACTCGACTCCTCTAGAACCTGCACTAGACTCCAGTGTTTTCCCGCCTCCAGGCCTGTGAAGTCCTCGATGGGCGGAGCCAACCACCTGGCTCCGCCCCCCTGGTGTGGACATCAAACCTGGAGGGTGGTGACAAGGGTTTTTGTTTGACTGGTGTTACCTAATCGGGAGGGGGTGTGGTGTTGTGTGTGACTACCTGGGACGACCTGACTAGTCCAGGGCATCACATTCCCCCTTGGTTTAATGCAGACCGTCCGCGGGCTGCCCGTCCATCACCGGTTTATTTTTGTTTCTGGAAAATAGAAAACGGGAACATAATACAAGCATAATAACATTTGTACAAAGTTTCAACATTTTTATCTTTTGGATCTTCCCTTACGGGAGGCACATACTTAAATGTTACGGTAACATTTTTAATAACACGGGAAGCGGGTCCTTCAATCACCCACCCAAACAACCTAGCCTTGATGCTGCCCCTAAGAAGTGGGCAGCACCCCTTTTCCCCAGTCCAGGAACGGGCCCAGGTGTGTTTTAACGGGACGGGTGCAGGTTTCATAGTCTTTTCAGAGGCCCCACGTCCAGGGGACCCCTGACTCGGAGGATGGCCACAGGTTGTAGTGGTGGCGGGTCTCGGCCAACAGCTTCCCAGAGGCCCATCCTCCAGTCTGCCTCTCCGGAGGCGGTGAAACCGGACGGCTGGTTAAGGGAGGGATTATTTACATGCCCAATAGTTTTTAGTTGGCCTGCAAGTTCTCGGCCTTGTCTTTTGGGAAAATGGGGAAACAAAAATCCCAACAGGGACGGGCAGTCAGGGTCCCAACGGGGACTTCAACATGGTAGCCGGGAACCGCTACCGCACTTTAACTTTCTTAGTTGTCTTCTGGTCGGGGGCAAGGGATTTCATCCTCTGAGGCAGACTCCGCCTCGCCCTCGTACAACTCCAGCACACAACAGGCGCAGCGGGAGAGGGCCACCCGGTACCCGTTCCCACCATTGTGTGGGATGTACGTGGCCTCCATGTTGATCAGGCCAGGGATCTCTCATCTTCCGAAAGCGGCTCCGTGTCGGGCCCCGAGTCACTGCTATCCAACTCTTCGGGACTGGCGACGGGATCCCGCGGGCCGGGTTCCACCCCTTTTTCAGCTGCGGGACGCTCACTGCCAGCTGTCGCACCGGGGGGCGCAGCCGGCACCTCCAGGTCGGCCGCTCCTTCAGCCCCCACGGGCACTGTTATGCCCTTTTCCGGGCCACTGATTCTAGGGGTATCTGGATCCTCTCGGGGCAGGGCCGCGGACTCCGCTGCCGGTGGAGATGGCAGCGGGCCGGGTGGGGAAGCAACGGTGGCGGGCACGGGCAACGGGGAAGACCATATATGGGCCAGGGGCAGACCGGGTCCCTCAGCCGCAGCGGCCAGTCCCTCAGGGACATAGGGGCGTGGGTCACCTACCCACTCTGCAAGAATGGTCTCCACCTCGTACAACCGTGCGACCGTCACCAGCTCCTCCACCTCGGCTGTCCATCGATCCATCAGGAGGCGCACTTCAGCTCGGTTGCGGTGACACAGTAGCATCGTCTGGACCCCCAGCCATGCCGCCGACCCGGGCGCAGGCTTCGGGAACTCGGGTTCTCTTGGCGGGGCGGACATGGTGCTGTTGAGGAGTCCAGGAACCAAACGGGTAGCAGAGTCCTGGCGTCCCTGCTTTTTATCTCCTCAGTCACATGAGGCCGGATCTTCACCTGCCCCCCCCCTTGGTGTTTTCCGAGCACTTCGCTTTCTTTTCGCTTTGCTCCGCTCCACTCTCGGGGGACGGGGTTCCGTCTTCGTGCCCTTCCTGTTCAGGGAAGACGGCTCGGGCGGGAACTTTTCGCGCCCAAGATGGCGGATTTTCCAATTTTTCAGCGGGACGCGTCTGGCGATGATTTGAAGGCGCACTTCCACAGGTAAGTGGACGATTCTATCCTGTTCGTGACACCAGAAGAGTCGATGTGTACCGAGCCGAGCCGCTCGGATCCGTGCTCGTACTGCGGGTGGTGGCTCGAGCCTCTCATGGACCCGGGGGTCACGTCGCTCTGCAAGGGAGTTGGCACTACACGTGGGGATTTGGGTGAGGAGTTCCACGGCCGGGGCCGCGGTGGTTTGGTTTGGGATGATAGTTCGTGACGCCACCCACGGGTTGTGGTGATTGTAGACACCACCGCTGCTGTGAAGGTATGGGGGCTCCCGGGAGCGATGTAATGGCGCAGCTAGGTGTTGACCCCTCCGTGGGTAGGGAGTGTTGGTCCCGGGGCCCGGTAGGCGAGGGCCGGGGTGTTGCGGTGCGGTGCCTGATGGCACTGGTGTACTCACTCTGACACAAGACACTGGAGTCTCTGGTAAACCAAACGGAGTGATGAACGGGGTCCGCAGCCGGCTGCAGCTTCTCCCAGAATAGGTTGGTGGTTTCCGCCTTTCTCCTGCACCTCTGTGTGTAAATGTTTGACTCCTATGCCTAGACACCGGTAATGCGCTCCCCGACTTGTATATGCCGTAGGAGCCCGTTTGCTCGCAGACGCTGGCACTTTGGGTCTCTATGCCTTGGCTGTGGCTTTACCCTGTATGGTTGGGCTGTTGTCTTCTAAAGGGACTTGTGTGGGATAGGTCCTTAAGTCCAGTCCGCAATCAGTTGATTCGACTCGGCCCTGTCGGTTCAGGGCTTTGTACTGGGTCTGAGTACCCTGCCTGGTGCTCCGATATCCAGTTGGCTCCCCGGTTTGGTTCCGGCGGGCCACTATCCTGTCCCGGTCCCTTACGGTTCCACCGGTCGTCTTCCCGGTCTCCTGCAGGCGGCCACCACCGTCTGCCTCCTTGCCAATGGTGACTGGGCCCCGACCCAGCCACCTGGTAGTCTCTTGGCAGCCTGGACACAGGACTGCCCGTGAACTTGTCTGCTCTACCTCCGTCCTTGAACTCGACTCCTCTAGATCCTGCACTAGACTCCAGTGTTTTCCCGCCTCAAGGCCTGTGAACTCCTTGGTGGGTGGAGCCAACCACCTGGCTCCGCCCCCCTGGTGTGTACATCAAACCTGGAGGGTGGTGACAAGGGTTTTTGTTTGACTGGTATTACCTAATCGGGAGGGGGTGTGGTGTTGTGTGTGACTACCTGGGACGACCTGACTAGTCCAGGGCGTCACAAATATGTCACTGATATATCATATGCAAGTCACATATTATCATGTCTCCATATTTCTAAATGTAATCAGATCTACTAAAAAGAAAGGATATAACTGGATGTCGCTTATTTTCTGCTTTAAAGAAGTCTCCAATTAACTTGTCCCCCTGTAAAGTCAGTGCGTTAATATATTCACATAGCGCCTTCTCCGGTGTCCAGCGCTGCTCCTCTTCTGAGTCACGTGGCACCAATACAGACTCTGCGGATCACTCTTCTCTCTGTTTGTGAATGAACTTTCGCTGACAGTGTAAAGGGTACTTTACACTCTAAGATATCGGTACCGATATCGCTAGCGAGCGTACCTGCACCCGTCGGTTGTGCGTTACGGGCAAATCGCTGCCCGTGGCGCACAACATCGCTAACACCCGTCACACGGACTTACCTTCCCTGCGACGTCACTGTGGCCGGCGAACCGCCTCCTTTCTAAGGGGGCGGGTCGTGCGGCGTCACAGCGATGTCACACGGCAGCAGTCCAATAGCAGAGGAGGGGTGGAGATGAGTGGGCCGTAACATCCCGCCCACCTCCTTCGTTCCTCATTGCCAGTGGACGGAGGTAAGGAGATGATCGTCGCTCCTGCGGTGTCACACATAGCGATGTGTGATGCTGTAGGAACGACGAACAGCCTCGCTACGTATGCGACGATTTTTGGTAAATGAACGACCTCTCATATACCAACGATTTTTGTCTCTTTTGCGATCGTTTAAGGTCGCTCCAGCCTATCACACGCTGCGATGACGCTAACGGCGCCGGATGTGCGTCACAAACACTGTGACCCCGACGATATATCGTTAGCTATGTCGCAGCGTGTAAATGGCCCTTAAGTCTATGGAGCCTCGTTATAGACCTCGTTCTGACCTCTTCTGCATGTTGCAGAGTGGAGTGTAACCCGGAGAGTCTGAAGAGCCATCAGGTTTCTCAGGAAAGGAACGGAGTTGTGCTGGACACCAGAGAAGACAGTGATCGGTGACTATATTAACACCCCAATGCTACACTAACATTTACACAGGTTTAGAGAAAAAAGTTACTGTGCGGCTTCTTTAGATGGACGGTTTTGTCTGTTTTACAATGGAGCCGTGTATATCTGAATCAATTCTGAGGACAAGTTGCAATTTTCAAGCCACACACGTTTTTTTCCCCCAACACTGTTTTCTGAGCTCTTGACAAATTTCTGTAGTCACTATGTGACAGCAGACTGATGTATTGTGATAGAGCGCTGTGCACACTGTCAGGATTTCTCTCAAAGAGGGGGGGAGCCAGCACTGCCTGAGAATGGTATGCAAAATTTTTTTAGTGTAAATTCACAATTATTCTAACTGTAATATAATGCAAATTGAGATTTTTACCAAATGATTGATCAATAATTTGAGCCACCCCTGCCAACGTCACGGCAAATCTCTATAGGGGGGTCCTACTCTATATTTATATTTTCAATGTGCCATACGGCTAACTAAATAAATTAATTTAATTAGTTAGCCGTATGTCACATTGAAAATATTTGGTCGGTAATTTACATCAGCATTTGTGAGCCAAAACCATTAGTGGGTAAAAAATGCAGGAGTGGCCCCTGTGTTTCTATTAGACTTTTCCTCTGATTGTTTCACTCCTGATTTTGGCTAAAAATACAGAGGTAAAATACTGACCATATACTGAACATGTGAACATGGCCTTATGCTCACCTGCCGGCTAGAATGTCAGGCACCTCTCTCAGTAGCACTGATAAAAGTGGAGAATTTAGTCGGCATTTGATTTGACCACAACTATCCATCATTACTGCGGCTTTATCTTTTTACTCCCCAAATTAAGCAGCTGTAGGTAAATACAATAACGATGGGCCGCTGCTCTTGGGCCACTACTGTGTGCTTGCCCCCCAGGCCAAAGTTTGCCAGCCAGCCCCTGGGAGCAGTCAGTGTGTGATGCTCTATACTGGTGTCTGCAGTCAGTGTGTGATGCTGTATAGTGGTGTCTGCAGTCAGTGTGTGATGCTGTATAGTGGTGTCTGCAGTCAGTGTGTGATGCTGTATAGTGGTGTCTGCAGTCAGTGTGTGATGCTGTATACTGGTGTCTGCAGTCAGTGTGTGATGCTGTATACTGGTGTCTGCAGTCAGTGTGTGATGCTGTATACTGGTGTCTGCAGTCAGTGTGAGATGCTGTATACTGGTGTCTGCAGTCAGTGTGAGATGCTGTATACTGGTGTCTGCATTCAGTGTGTGATGCTGTATACTGGTGTCTGCAGTCAGTGTGTGATGCTGTATACTGGTGTCTGCAGTCAGTGTGTGATGCTGTATACTGGTGTCTGCAGTCAGTGTGTGATGCTGTATACTGGTGTCTGCAGTCAGTGTGTGATGCTGTATACTGGTGTCTGCAGTCAGTGTGTGATGCTGTATACTGGTGTCTGCAGTCAGTGTGAGATGCTGTATACTGGTGTCTGCAGTCAGTGTGTGATGCTGTATACTGGTGTCTGCAGTCAGTGTGTGATGCTGTATACTGGTGTCTGCAGTCAGTGTGTGATGCTGTATACTGGTGTCTGCAGTCAGTGTGAGATGCTGTATACTGGTGTCTGCAGTCAGTGTGAGATGCTGTATACTGGTGTCTGCAGTCAGTGTGTGATGCTGTATACTGGTGTCTGCAGTCAGTGTGAGATGCTGTATACTGGTGTCTGCAGTCAGTGTGAGATGCTGTATACTGGTGTCTGCAGTCAGTGTGTGATGCTGTATACTGGTGTCTGCAGTCAGTGTGTGATGCTGTATACTGGTGTCTGCAGTCAGTGTGTGATGCTGTATACTGGTGTCTGCAGTGAGCGTAAGATGCTGTATTGTCACGCTCCCCGTGTCCCAGCACCACTCCTTAACCACTGATCCAGTCCATGTGTTCACCAGTCATGGCTGCCGCTCCCGCTCTTGTTCCCCTGAGTCCTGTTCCTGGTCTCAGGAGTCTGACTCTGAGTATTAGCCTCATGGTTCTGTATAGGACCAGGCCGCGCCCACTCTCCTGGTCTTATAGGCCCAGCACACCTGAAGCAGGAAATGACATGGGGCTGTGCTGGGTATATAAGACTTGCCTTTCCATGTGGGCGGGGCCTGATCAACGTGTCTTGTAGCTAGTCTTATGAGCTAGGTGCTCAGGTCCCCTGGTGCCGTGTCCTGCGGACTTCTTGTCCTAGCTCCTTGGTACCTGTGCCTGAATACATTACGGTCCTTAAGAACTCTGTGACTCTGGTGACCTGTTTATACTTGTTCCTGCCACGCCAGCGCTCCGGCTGCCGTGTACCCTGCCCTCCGGTGGGGTGCAAGGTCCAGTGGATCCACCTCCTGGGCCCACCAGCCTTCCCGGCCCTGACAGATTGATCAGGCCATGGATCCCGCTGGAGCGCAAACATCAGAGCTGGCTGAGCTGCGCCAGGAGCTGGCACAACAGCGTGAAACCCTGACCCGGATGCAGAAATTCATGACGTCCGTGGACCACCGGTTGTATACGCTGCAGACTGCTGTCTCGTCCACGCAGCAACCAGTCTCCAGGTCTGAACCAGGTTCCTCCACGACCTCGCAACTTCGCCTCGCTGCTCCGCCTCGTTATGCAGGGGATCCCAAGTCCTGCCGCGGTTTCCTGAACCAGTGCTCCCTGCACTTCCAGTTGCTCCCGCACTTGTTTGCCTCAGACCAGGCCAAAGTGGCGTTCCTGATGTCACACCTGGAAGGCGAAGCCCTGGCCTGGATTAACCCCCTGTGGGAAAACGAGGATCCTATGATTACCGACATCCAGGAGTTCCTGCGAGCCTTCAGGGGTACCTTCGATGAGCCCGGACGAACTACCGCAGTGACCTCTTCGCTCCTCCGGCTACGCCAAGAGACCCAAAAAGTCGGCCAATACGCCATCCAATTCCGCACGCTCGCTTCGGAGCTGGGCTGGAACAATGAGGCCTTAACAGCGGCCTTTTGGGAGGGTCTCTCTGGTCGTATTAAAGACGAACTAGCCGGCCGTGATGTCCCTCACACCCTGGACGCTTTGATTTCCCTGGCCACCCGGATTGACCTCCGCTTTCAGGAGCGCACCAAAGAAAGAGTCCGGGAGAAGCGACCACCTTGCCATGCTTTGCCCCCGCAGAGACCTACTACTTCCTCGTCCCTGCCTTTCCGTGACTTATCGCCAGAACCCATGCAGGTGGACCGTCTGACCCAGGCCCAGCAACGCCGTGCAGAACGGCTTGCCCGGGGCCTGTGCTTCTATTGTGGAGACGGGTCACATATGCTACGTTCTTGTCCGGAGAGACCTGGTAGACCCCAGGTCCAAGGGATGATAGGAACCGCCACCCCTGGCACCGAAATCCCTTTAGTTCCAGTGAAACAGACTGCACGGGTGTCGACAGAGGGGACCCAGTTTTCAGCTGAGGCCCACATCGATTCCGAGGCAGCAGGCAACTTTATTCACCAGGCCACGGTAGACAAATACCAGGTCCCTGTCACCCCGCTGAAGAAGCCTCTCTGGTTCGCCTCCATAGACGGCAAACCGCTCCACAAACCCGTCCGGTATACCACCGAGCCCGTGACCCTCCAGGTTGGAGCTTCGCATACCGAGACTATAGCCTTCTATGTCATCCCAAAAATGGCTCCTGAGCTCCTGCTGGGTCTGCCCTGGCTTCAACTCCATGACCCTGCCATTAGTTGGCGCTCTGGCACTATTTCCCGCTGGGGACCCTTGTGTCAGGACCAATGCCTACAGCCTGTTCCTCAGTCCCTGTCACCTGAACCGTTGGAACCATCGACCCCTGAAGAGGTGACGACTCAGTCCAGTGCCGTGCCACAACTCTTGTCACTGGTACCTGTGGTGCCACCGGAACCAGAGGAGACGACGCACTCCAGCAACGTTCCACCGTCCCTGACAATTGAGACTGTGATGCCACCGGCTACCGAGGAAGAGACACTGTCCTGTACCCTGTCAGAGACGCCCGGTCCGGTCGTCCACGACCCCAGTCCTGCTTCTGACTGTCTCCCCCCGCTTCCCGTTGCCACTACTGGTAGATCGGCTAGGCGTCGTGCGGCCAGGAAGGCGGTACGGGGTCAGCAGTCCTTCCCCGCCTTTGTGTTGGATCCTGGTCCGGTGACTCGATCCGGGGTGCCCCTGGGGTTCTGTGCTCGGAGGGGGGGGCATAGAGGGGGGGGGGTACTGTCACGCTCCCCGTGTCCCAGCACCACTCCTTACCCACTGATCCAGTCCATGTGTTCACCAGTCATGGCTGCCGCTCCCGCTCTTGTTCCCCTGAGTCCTGTTCCTGGTCTGAGGAGTCTGACTCTGAGTATTAGCCTCATGGTTCTGTATAGGACCAGGCCGCGCCCACTCTCCTGGTCTTATAGGCCCAGCACACCTGAAGCAGGAAATGACATGGGGCTGTGCTGGGTATATAAGACTTGCCTTTCCATGTGGGCGGGGCCTGATCAACGTGTCTTGTAGCTAGTCTTATGAGCTAGGTGCTCAGGTCCCCTGGTGCCGTGTCCTGCGGACTTCTTGTCCTAGCTCCTTGGTACCTGTGCCTGATTACATTACGGTCCTAAAGAACTCTGTGACTCTGGTGACCTGTTTATACTTGTTCCTGCCACTCCAGCGCTCCGGCTGCCGTGTACCCTGCCCTCCGGTGGGGTGCAAGGTCCAGTGGATCCACCTCCTGGGCCCACCAGCCTTCCCGGCCCTGACATGTATACTGGTGTGTGCAGTCAGTGTGTGATGCTGTATACTGGTGTCTGCAGTCAGTGTGAGATGCTGTATACTGGTGTCTGCAGTCAGTGTGAGATGCTGTATACTGGTGTCTGCAGTCAGTGTGAGATGCTGTATAGTGGTGTCTGCAGTCAGTGTGAGATGCTGTATACTGGTGTCTGCAGTCAGTGTGTGATGCTGTATACTGGTGTCTGTGTGACACCCTGGGCAAGCCAGGGGTCACAGGTCATTGCACCACCACACCCTACACCCCAGTTAGGAACATCAAAGCTACCAAAATCCTTGTTGCCTTCTTCCAGAGGCTGATGTTCACACCAGGGGGTGGGCCAGGCGGTTGGCTCCGCCCACCGAGGAGTTCACAGCTCTGGAGGCGGGAAAACCAGGCAGTTCAGTTTAAGAGGTGAAGGAGTAAACAAGTAGTGAAGTGAAGTGAAGGAAGTGAAAGTGAAGTGAAGTGGTAGAGGAGCTTAAGAGAAAAGCTGAAGCGAGGTGCAAAGGACAGTTTGTAAAGCCTGAAGTTGGTCCGGGTGTGTGCCCCGGGCCGAGTGACAGCAAGGTCAGCAGACGGCGGTGATAGTCCGCAGGGGTGACTGCTCGGAGGTCACTGTAAGGACCGCGGACGGGTGGTGACCCGGCGGTTTGGAGCAGTGTACAAGGAACAGTCAGCACCAGGGCAGGGGCCTTTCGGATCCCGGCAAGGCTAGGAATCGCCATAATTTGCCAAATCCGTCAGTGAAGGAGACGACTGTCTCCAAACAACCAAGTCCCGATTGAAGGCAACAGCCCAACCATTAAAGCAGAGACACCGCCACCGCCAGGGCACCAGTTTCTGAGGGCCAGCGCCTGCAGGCAAAGAGTAGAGCTCCTCCGGTCCAGCTTGAAGTCGGGGAGCGGGTTACCGGTGGGAACCCATCGAAACCATCAACAACATTAGGTGCAGGAAAAGGGACATCACCGTCACCTACTGGGGAAGCAAGTGCAGCCGTCCGTGGGAACAGTCTTTCCAGCCGTGTGGTTTACCGAGAACTGTGTCATCGTCTCAGGCTGAGTGAGTACCACAGTGCCGCAAGGCACAGCGCTGCCCCCGCGTCCCTGCGCCCACCAGGCCCTGCATCTCACACCTCATCACCGGGCCCCGGAATCACCAACCCCTACCCACGGAGGGGCAACACAACAACTCGCTGCTATACACCATCACTCCCGGGATCCCCATATAGAGCAGCGGTGGTGTGTAAAATAGTGAGTTTATGGAGATTTGATTCATAGACTGGATTACATGCATTCATATAATGTATGTATATTGCCCCATCCCTTTCAGGAGAGTCTGTAAGTTGGAAAATGCTAACCAAGGTTTTTGACATTGTAGAACCAAAGTCATCTGCTAGTTGTTCATCAAAGCCATCTGACATTGTTTGTCAAAGTTGTCAAAGAAGAGCTATATTCTGTTTGGAATGTTGGGCTAAGAGCTGAAATAGCTATGAGAAACGTCTTACTGTTACTCTAAGGTCAAAGTTCAGCGAGCTTCAAAGGTTTATAAATAAGTTGAAGTAAGTTTTGTTACAAGTCTCTAGTGCGCAGGTACACTTATTTCGCGGGTAAAATGTACCACGTGACATGATGTAATGCTCAACCTAAAATAAGGATAGTTAGTTTTTGTGTTACCATGTAAAGAGATAAGGATAATCAGGAGGAGGGGTTTGGGTTATAAAAGAAGCCCACACTTCAAAGGTTGAGGAGAAGGAGGGAGGAGAAAGACGGACTCATCCGACCAGACCATCCCGAGACGGCTTACACACTACAGCGATGTAAGAAATATGAACTGTTATTTTTTCTATCTGTCTTCATCTATTAACTCAAGCCAAGACAGTTATTTTTCTCTAATGACTGTAACCCTCCAACTCTTATCTGAATAAATTCATAATATGTTTTTGACCTATCTTCGCTCCAATCATTATATACTGGCTATGCAGTTGTCGCCCTAAACCCATTATTTAACATTTGGCGAGCACCAGCCTGAATGATTGTGAAACACAGCTGTTTTCTGTGAGAGGTGATTTTTTTCACGCTGCCTATTCTTGCAGAAGGACTCTTTTTTTTTTTTTTCTCACGTCATTCCCTGCCTTTGTCCGAGAAGGGGGGTCTGTGGGTCTGTGAGTAATTTCTGTCCAAGCTGCAGGCGAACGACGATACACTGTGTCCACATCAGAACCTAAGAGAGGGTTAACGTGACAAGCTGCACGGAGGTCGTATGTGTCAAAGCCATTCCAGGACCATCCATCCAAAAGACGGTTGGGGACATCTCAGGACCATCCATCCAGTCGGTTGGAGCCATCTGAGGACCATCCATCCATAGGACGGTTGGAGCCATTCAAGGACAAGCATCACATATTGGTGAGAAATGGATTTTATTCATCATTATTCTAGTAACTGTCATGTAGAGTATTCATTTGATCATACACATAGTGACGCACAGTTATGGTCAAATCTGTACCGGCAATGTGAACTTGAGAATACTAAGTTAGATAAAAAGTTTTTTACTGTGAATCGGTTACAGAAAAAGATACAGAATGTATTGGGTATGGTATACACTTACAACTCCATGGTGGGTGGGGCACAGCCATATGCACACACTATCTGCATGGTGACTGACACACCCATAACAACAGGCACGCCCAATACAACAGACACACACGTCACAGATTCAGAAGCAACAGATTGTCCAAATTGTTCGATATTAGCAGAACATATCGAACATCTGGAGGATCAGTTGGAAACAAGAGCAGATTTAATATCAAAACTACGGAAAGATATTAAATATGTATCTGTTAATACGAGACAGAACAAGACAGATGCTTCCGCATCACCTGGTTCAGGTTCAGACATCCCGGACAGGCTGGATACGGCCGAGGACGAGAGTCTGAATGAGGAGGAACTTCGGAAAAAGAAGTTACATGATAAGGCCGCCCGTCTTAACATTAAAATCCATGACCAACTAATGAAAATCATTAAAGACATACCGAAATATGATGATAAAATGGACGCCTTCCATAATGCGGACATTTTTGAGTCACATTCCGATAAATATAATCTAACAAATGAACAGAGAAACAAGATTTATAGGGTATGGCTTCCCTCCCACATGGCAAAAAGGTTACAAGCAACACCTAGGACTGACGAACACAATGACCTGATCCATGACACAAAGGAAGATAGGCTGAGACAGTTAATTCTTTTTACCACAGGAGAGTCTACCCCAACAGTCGAATTGTTAGAAAACCTTAAGACACACATACAGGAGGATCCGTTTGTCTTCTTAGTGAAATTCGAGCAAGGATATCGTTTGATAATGGAAATCGGATCTGATCAAGAACCGCCTTCCATGATCAAGGCCTTTGTTAAAAAGTTTAAATATTTGGACCCTGCTTCATTCGAAATAGCTTCTAGGATGGAAAATCTACAAGAGGCCACATCATTTATTGATAGAATACGTAGACGAATGAAGCAAAATCAGGTAAAATCAAAAATAGCCATGATAGAAGGGAACACTGACACATTAGTATCCCAGGAAAAACAGATCAAAAACAACAAAAGACCGGTGTTGAATTCTAAAAACAAGAATTCAGGGGGGGGTAACAGGAAAAGCACAATTCATTGCTTTTTTTGCGGCCAACCCGGACACCTGAAGTGGGAATGCAAGAAATTCCTGAGGGCGGGAGCTGAGGAAAGGCTGGGTAAGGAAAATGGACTGATGCCAAACACATCCAGTGCACCTCCCCCATCTTCAGCACCTCCACCATTATACACGCCCACTCATACTGACAACAGAAATAACCAATCACCATACACGCCCACTCATACTGACAACAGAAATAACCAATCACCATATGCACCTCTGACCAGACAGATAAGGGAAATGACCATACAGGGATTGGATGGAAGGAGCAAGACACCTGCTGCTCTTCTCCCTTCTCCATCATCCTGACTGGCAAAGCCGGTCCCCAGGCTCCATCCACTGGAATTTGTCACTCGAGTTTCAATGGATAGCTGTGGTCGACCATTTTTAAAGGTAAATCTTGAAGGTCAGGAAGTAACATTTCTCCTTGATACAGGTGCGCAATTGAGTGTCACAAATGTTGATTTACATTTAAAGCCAGATTCCCCTGTATGTACAATTGTTGGTTTCAGTGGTAAAAATGGAACAAAGGTGACTTTAGCGCAGGATGTTTCTTTGGAAATACCTGGTTTTTTGAAAACGAAAATGGATATTTGGTGTTGTCAGGATACTGAGAATATAATTGGCACTGATTTTATGGAAAAGCATGGCTGGATTATTGATTTGGGTAACAAAACAGTTTGGAAAGACTCTAACGGTTGTAAGGCGGTAGTTATTGATCCAGATGAATATAGTCATGTCGGGACCATTTGTTTGACCGATGTAGTGTCAGCAGATCATTTGTGGCCTGAAACTGGTGATGATGAAGTATTGACTGAGTTAGTACAGCGGTTTCCTTCTTTATGGGCTCAGTACAGGAATGAGGTTGGAACAATGAAGGATGTAGTTGTCAAAATTGAAGGCCGAGACCCACCTCCACAGCGTCAGTATAAGTTGCCTCCGGAGTCAGTTGCTCCGATGTCGAAGATTATACAGGAATTGTTGGCTCAAGGTGTGATACGTAAGGCAAATTCTGTCTGTAACAATCCATTGTGGTGTGTTCTGAAAAGCGATGGTAGCTATCGGATGTTGTTGGACTTGAGGATGTTCAATAAGTATACTCCCAATGTAGCACCGATTGTAGCTGATACACATGACATGATGTCGAGATTGGATGCTAAGGCAAGGTATTTCTCAGTATTGGATATCAGTAATGGTTTTTTCAGTATACCGATTGAGCAAAGTTGCCAATATAAGCTTGCATTCAACCACCTCGATCAGCAATTTGTATGCTGTAGGCTTCCTCAGGGGGCAAGTATGTCGCCAAGCATTTTTCATCAGGCGCTAGCGAACGTTTTGTCGAAATTTTCTCGTCCGGAATGTTTATTGCAATATGTGGACGATATCTTGTTGAGTACGGAGGACAAGGAGATGCACGTGATCTTGCTTGCAGAATTGTTTGAGCTGCTGCATGATGCAGGTTTAAAACTGAATACCAAAAAGGTCAAGCTGATGCAGACTGAGGTCAGGTTTTTAGGAGTTCTGTTAAATCCAGGTACACGGCGACCCCTACAGGACAGAATAGAGGCAATTGCATCTCTTCCAATTCCAACATCACACAAGGCACTAAGACATTTTTTAGGGCTTGTAAATTACTCAAGGGATTTCATTGAAAATTTTGCTGACAAAGCCAGACCTTTGTATGATCTTTTAAAGGGTGACAATGATGATTATTTTGGTCCCTGGAGTGTTGAACAGGAAAAAGCCTTCACACAATTGAAACATGATCTACAACACGCACCTGCGTTAAGTATGGTGGAAAGGAACGCACCTTTTGCGCTTCAAGCACACACTTCAGAGACAAGTGTCTCTGTGGTTTTGCTGCAGCTGCAAGGGGGGGAATGGAGAATCTTGGGGTACTTCTCTAAGCTTCTCTCACCTGTTGAGAGGGGGTTTGAGGTGTGCGCAAGACACCTGGTGGGAGTGTATTTTGCGATAAAAATCACTCAACACATCATCGGGTTCCATAAGGTTATTCTCCAAACGCCACATTCCACACTGAAACTTCTCTTTGAGAAAAACATCCCAGGTGTGTCAAATCAGAGATTTGCCCATTGGTTGCTCTCATTGTCTCCAAATCAAATTGAGGTAGATTATAAGGCCAAGTATGTTCTTCCTCAATTGATGCAGTATGAAGGACAAACCCATGATTGCATAGAAACGTTCCATGAACCAAGTCCATCTCTCTTCAGACGACAGTCGGAAGACGCAGATGAACCTGTGTTTGTAGACGGTTCTAGATTTTTTCTGGAAGGACACTATCACACAGGATATGGAATTTTCTATTCCAAGCGAGGACAAGTGGTAAAACACAAGTTACCAAGTCATTTCTCAGCTCAAAGGGCAGAGATAGAAGCGGTAAGAATGGTCTTACAGCTGAATGAAGCTGATGATCAAACTCCAATGGTAATCTACAGTGATAGCTCCTATGTTGTCAGATCCCTAACCGATTACCTGCCTGTTTGGGAAAGGAGAGGCTATGTGGACTCGTCCAACAAAGCCTTGTTGCACCGCGAAACTCTAGAATCAATTTTTGAGATGGCATCTAGGGCCCCAAATAGATTTGCTATAGTGAAAGTCGCTGCACATCAAAGATCTGATGATGAGTTATCTGTAGGAAATGCAACCGCAGATGCTCTAGCCAAAGAAGCTGCCCTGACAGGAGAGGAAGTGTTTGACTCTGAACCTTCTGAGATTTCAGCGGTTCAAAGAACAGACACGTACATACCTTCATTTGCAGAAGAACAGAGAAAAGATCCTTCTCTTGTTATTTTTCTGGATGATCTAAAACCTCCTTTTATCTGTGAAAATGGGGTTTTGTGTCACAGTTCAAATGGTGAATTGCGTCCAGTTGTACCAAAACATCTACAGGTAGAATTCACTCGATACAACCATGAGAGTTTAGGTCACTTGGGACAACAGAAATTGTTAGTCATTCTCAAGGAGAAATTTTATTGGGAAAAAATGGACGAAACAGTTCAAAGTGTTGTACTATCATGTCTCATTTGTGCCCAAATAAATCCAAGACCTAAAGGACAGAAGCCACCACTTCTACGGATCGCACCTGCAGATGGTCCATGGTCTACACTGCAGATAGACTATATTGGTCCTTTACCCTCAGGTAAACATGGTCTCAGGTATGCATTGATTGTGGTAGATGTGTTCTCAAAATGGGTAGAAATATTACCTGTTAGGAAAGATGATGCTTTGTCCACAGCAAGGGAATTGGTACAACATGTCTTTTGTACTTGGGGGATCCCAAGGATGATTACCTCCGATCGAGGTAGCCACTTCACAGGTAAAATCATGCAAACTGCTTGTGCTATTCTAGGGGCGCGACAGCAATTTCATGTCCCCTATCATCCACAATCTGCGGGAATTGTGGAAAGAATGAATAGGACAATCAAGTCCAGAATTGCAAAGATGCTTTTGGACAAAGGTAACACTTGGGTTGACAAGGTTCCTTTCATACTCATGAGTATAAGAGGTTCAATCTCTTCTACAACTCAATTCACTCCGTTTGAGTTGATGACGGGAAGAAAAATGCCATTGTGGTTCCCACATGAGCCATTTTTATCCACTCCACAAAAAGATGCTATCTCAAGGTCCCAATGGTTGAGATCGCTACAGGAGAACCTGAAAGCGATTCTGCCATATGCGGCATCGAGAATGCAGAAAATGGAGCCACCCTATGAGTCCAAATTCAAGAAAGGTGCTCTAGTGATGATCAAAACCTTTCGCAAGAGTGGTCCATGGGAGTGTAATTGGGAAGGTCCTTTTGAAGTCCTTGAGACTATGGGACAAGTCATGATTCTTGTGCACCGAGTGTCAAATGTGGTAAAAAAGACCCGGAAAACACAAAAAGTGTGGGTTCACGTTGACCAGTGCAAAATATTTGTGACAAAATAATGATACTGCATTTCTTTCCAGGAAGAAATGGATTCCTATACGAACTGGAATAAAGAACCTAAAGACTGTGAAGGAAAGATGACATCAAGCCTTCTGGAGAAAGAACATCTTCCCAAGCTCAAGACAAGCTTCTACGTGATGGGATCTACGTTCCTGCTGCTTTGCTTTATTTTCGTCATTGTTTACATGTTACATCAAGGAACAATCGCCAATGATGTGAATGAACAGACTAGAGAGATTCAACATTCTCGAAGACCAAGAGGATCAGATACACGGAACTTACTGACAGAGAACATCACGGATGATTCTGTGGAGATAACAGGAAATATCTGCATGGGATATGGAACAAAATGTTGCATTGAATTACATTTCATACACGACACAGACATAATATTACATGCGATTGCAGGACCTAAAACTAGATTCACACAATTACAAGGAGAATATGTACACAATAATAAAACGGGTACATGGGAATGTTCTCCTACAGATGTACTATACTGGAACGTAGAGATCAGAGGTGATGAACCTGCTGTATGGTCCGGTGATATTACAAATGACATGATTGCAAGGGGAAAGTTTGGAAGATCCAAAACAGAAATTTTGTTAAAAACTCAGGTTTTTGGGAAAATTCTGGATCCTTCTTTACTCTCCATCACAGAAGGAGATAAAGATTGGGTCAAAACATGGAATTTCCAGATAACACGGGAACCTGTGCAAGTTCAGGTATCTGTAGTGTTTACCGTTACTAACACTATAGTTCCGGAAATAAGGGTTTCACCACAGACAGTACATAACAAAGTAAATACATTACCCATAATGTTAAAATGTAACACAAGGTTGAAATTGCCTTCTGAGTCTTTGTTGACATGGACCAAAAATTCATCATTTTTGGGAAGTTTTTTAAACAGTCCAATTAATGTCATTCACAGAGGTCAGATTGGTAATATCAGGTGGATGGATGATACGTTCATTTTTTCCATAGAAAATCCATCTTCCAGGGACTCTGGAATTTACCAGTGTTGCGTTGAAACAAAGACACATTACAGACATTGTAAAGACGTTAGTGTGAATATTTGGTCAGCAGCAGATAGTGCATGCACAGACACGAGGTTCATGCCGTCTACTCCTTTCCAAATTAATCAATTTCAGTCCAAGTCCTTATTAAGGGATGGAGAATTTATGACAATGGTGTGGACTTTCAATATGTCTCATTGGAAGATCTCTACCAGGTTTCCTCAGTGTCAATCACATCTCATAAACATGGAGATGGGGATAGAACAATGGTTTGGGAAAAGAACTACTCAGACTAGGAGTAAGAGAGGAGTGTTAGAAGGAATTCTGGGAGGAATTGGGACAGTGGGAAGTCTGACTAATGCCATGAATATACAGACACTTAAGTCAGATTTGGATAATATTGGTTTTATTGGAGGAAAAGGTGTAAAGGTTCAGAAGAGTCTGAATCAACTTCTTGAAAAGATGGTAATGAATACAGCTGCTGTACTAGGCTCTTCCGTGTCACATCTACAGGATGCTACATTAGCTCTCGTGGAAAGCACACACGAAACACAAGTAGCTAAAGCGTGCCTGGAGATACAGGTAGAGTACTCTTCTAATTTGAAGTTGATTGCACAAGCTTTACAGAGTGGAATTACTCCACTGGGAATACTGCGAAATTTACCTGTAGAGTATGATTTTGCATTGAATCATACGGATTTGTGGGTAAATAAGTGGTTAGGATGTGAACGAAACATTTGTGTTGGCACATCGCTAATCCCGGTGATTGGAAGAGAGGGGACTATTGTTCCTGTTACAGTTTTGGGTATACCTGTGAGCAACACACAACAAGTGTTCTATCAACTGCAGTACACAGATTTTGCATTTGATGGAGTGAACACTGAACAAGTAGACATTTTTTCATGTTTGCATTTTGTTTCTAAGGTGATGTGTTTACCTGGACAGGATAAGGTGATTTATCATTCATGTTTTCATAATCATTCTTCTTGTCATGCGAGAATAGAGACTGTACAGACACTACATGATCTGGTGACTCCAGTAAGTCCAACTAAGATATGTTTTCAGGTCATGTCTGAGACAGAGAAGGTTTCTGTTTTCTATTCTGCTTGTGTACATAAGGAAAACCTACCTATGGGTTTGTATTGTATAGAAGGAAATGTGAGGTCTCTTTCTAAGAAGGAAGGAAGTTTTAATATCACTTCTATAGGAAAGAGAAGCTTAACGGCATTTCCGATACAATTCAATTTATCACAGATAAATGATTTTCCTTGGGATATGTGGACAAGTGAAATAAAGAAAGATAAGGGTTTGTTAGATTTATTAACGAAACAGTTAAAGGAAGCAGAAATTATATTCAGGCATGAACAAGGTGAAGTAAGTGATATTGAACACGAATGGAATGGAATGTCAGGTAGAACTTGGTTGAAGAGTTTTAGCAAATCTGTACATTCCTGGTCTCAGTCATCTTTTCAGTCAGCGGTTGGTAATGTTTTATTTAATCCCATCATAATCATATTTTTATTAGTTTTGATGTGTATTATATATCAAGTTTTTGTGATGTGTAGAATTCAGAAGATATATAGGAACATAAAAATAGAAATGAAAAAGGAAGATAACATTCTTAGAGGAATGTTAAATCGCAAGATGACTTTTTGACAGAAAGTTGCAGATTGGTTTATCAAGTCAAATATTGGTCTAGAATTTCCAACAAGAATGTATGTGATACGAATGATGACACGATTGAGTTAGGGTTTCCCGGGGTTCATCAAACTTCCATATAAGGGGGGACTGTAAAATAGTGAGTTTATGGAGATTTGATTCATAGACTGGATTACATGCATTCATATAATGTATGTATATTGCCCCATCCCTTTCAGGAGAGTCTGTAAGTTGGAAAATGCTAACCAAGGTTTTTGACATTGTAGAACCAAAGTCATCTGCTAGTTGTTCATCAAAGCCATCTGACATTGTTTGTCAAAGTTGTCAAAGAAGAGCTATATTCTGTTTGGAATGTTGGGCTAAGAGCTGAAATAGCTATGAGAAACGTCTTACTGTTACTCTAAGGTCAAAGTTCAGCGAGCTTCAAAGGTTTATAAATAAGTTGAAGTAGGTTTTGTTACAAGTCTCTAGTGCGCAGGTACACTTATTTCGCGGGTAAAATGTACCACGTGACATGATGTAATGCTCAACCTAAAATAAGGATAGTTAGTTTTTGTGTTACCATGTAAAGAGATAAGGATAATCAGGAGGAGGGGTTTGGGTTATAAAAGAAGCCCACACTTCAAAGGTTGAGGAGAAGGAGGGAGGAGAAAGACGGACTCATCCGACCAGACCATCCCGAGACGGCTTACACACTACAGCGATGTAAGAAATATGAACTGTTATTTTTTCTATCTGTCTTCATCTATTAACTCAAGCCAAGACAGTTATTTTTCTCTAATGACTGTAACCCTCCAACTCTTATCTGAATAAATTCATAATATGTTTTTGACCTATCTTCGCTCCAATCATTATATACTGGCTATGCAGTTGTCGCCCTAAACCCATTATTTAACATGGTGAAATCACCACAACCGTGGGTGGCGTCACGGACAATAAACAATATCCCAAAACCCAATCCCCTTTCACTCACTGGTGAGGAGCGCCGCTCGAGAACCCCCGGGATCCGGCCCACGGCTCGAGCCACCACTGAGCAGCAGCAGCCGGACCCGAGCAGAGGGGTGAGCGCAGTGCTGACACCTTCCTCCCCGCCCGCGACAACTTGGCGTCACGAACAGGATCTTACCGCTCTGCCGTCTGGTAGAGGTGCGCCTTGTTACCGCCGGAGGTGTCCGGCAGAAATATTTCAGAAGCCGCCATCTTTGGCGCGAAAAGTCCCCGCTCGAGCGTCTTCTTGAGTAGCAGAGGCGCGAAGGCCAAAACCCCGCCCCGAAAGAGGAGTGGCTGAAGAGAAGCTAAGGGGGACGCGATGGCGGCTGGCTGCATGTAACAGCAGCTATAAAAGCAGGGACGCCAGGACTCTGCAGACATCTTGTTCCTGGGAAAAACTGCCAGCAACATGTGGATGCCGTCCCGCGACACCGTAGCCCCCGCGCCTGGAACCGCGGCGTGGGTGGAGATCCGGACCGCGAAGCTCTACCAACGGCTGCAGGTCAAGATGCAGCTCCTCATGGAGGAGTGGGAGACCGACATGGCGGACGTTATAGCAGCCGTGCGGAGACGCAAGGAGGAAGCGGAGAAAGGGAGGGTGAGTGACCCACGCCCCGATGCCCTGGAAGGGCCGGTCATCGCGGCTGCGGGACCCGGTCCAAGCCCTCTCCCCCCCGCTGCCTCCCTCGCCACCCGTCCCGGAGGCCGTGACCCCGCCATTAGGCCTGCTAACACCGCAACCGGTAGCAATACCCAGCGTCCCCGCCCAGGCGGGCCGACCTGTAGCCGGAGCCCGTAGTCGACCGGAAGTGTTGCCGTGGAAGGTCCCAAAGACTGAACCGGAGGCATCCCCTGAAAAGTCCCCCGAGCCGGAGCTGATGACCCGCTCCGAGCCGAAGGCCCAGTAGCGGAAAGCCCCTGTGCCCATCCCCCACACCTCGGCTGAGGTGGCGCCGGGTTGCAGCTGTAAGGCAGCACCCAAAGCCAAGACACCGCGGGACCTGCCGCCCAGATTCCTGACAGTGGGCAACGTCCAGGATGTCCCGCGGGGCCCGACCCGTGCGCCGGAGCTCGCAACAGCGCCATATTGGGACAGGGAGCCGGTACCGCTGGGCCTGGAGATCGGTGAACGGGAGAGGAAGAAGGCCGAGCTGGTGGCCCGAGCGATAAGGGAGAAGGAGAATCTCCGCCAGGCCACGTTCCGTGTCCGGGGTCCGCTGTACGTGGGGCAGGTGAGGCGGTTTGATGTCCGTCGGGGCTATGGATTTATATTTGAACCGGGCCTGGAGGCCGAAGTGTTTGTAGCCCGGCGGGATGTGAATGCCCACCTGCCTGAAGAACATCCCGGCCGCAACCTGATGCCGGGTGACATTGTACAGTACACCCGGCACTGTGGGGAGAGGGGGTGGTTTGCGCTGGACGCTAAGCTGAGGGGCAGCCAGGAGTCCCGAGTGAGCGCCGCGCCCCCTCCCTCAGATGCAGCTGAAGCCGATTATCCGGAGTAAGGACAGCGGATGCCTGCTGCAGCAGTCCCCGTTGGGACTACCACTGAGTTATGTTTGAAAAGAATGATGATAAGATGATAACCGGAAAGTAACCTGATTGTCAGCTTGATTAGGAAAACCGGCCGTTGCCGGCACCATTGTCCCCGTGGGGACCGTTTAAAAAGGTTGCATGAGGGACTGCTCATGGACAAGCCCGTGAACTTGCAGGGCAACCACAAACGTTAAGTGGCATGTAAATAAGTTGTTTGCCGTTACCGTTTCCGCATTGCCGCCTCCGGAGAGGCAGGTTGGAGGGAGGGCCCGCAGCAGAGCCGGCTGGGGCTCAGCCACCACAGGGACCGGTGGCTACCCTCTGGAGGGGAAGGACAGATCCCGCTTGGGTACCGTGTGCTGGACTGTGGGTCAAGGGGTGCTGCCTGGGCTTTAGGGGCAGCATCAGGGCCAGGTTACTTGGGTGGGAGAGAGCGGAAACCGTAACCGTGAACCGTTGCAACCTTTAAGTAAAGTGCCTCCCGTTATGGGAAGAATTAATAAAAATGTACATATGTTACTGTTTTTACAATGTTATATTTTGCAGAAAAATAAAACCGGTGTTGGACGGGCAGCCCGCGGACGGTCTGCATTTTGCTAAGGGGGAATGTGACACCCTGGGCAAGCCAGGGGTCACAGGTCATTGCACCACCACACCCTACACCCCAGTTAGGAACACCAAAGCTACCAAAATCCTTGTTGCCTTCCTCCAGAGGCTGATGTTCACACCAGGGGGTGGGCCAGGCGGTTGGCTCCGCCCACCGAGGAGTTCACAGCTCTGGAGGCGGGAAAACCAGGCAGTTCAGTTTAGGAGGTGAAGGAGTAAACAAGTAGTGAAGTGAAGTGAAGGAAGTGAAAGTGAAGTGAAGTGGTAGAGGAGCTTAAGAGAAAAGCTGAAGCGAGGTGCAAAGGACAGTTTGTAAAGCCTGAAGTTGGTCCGGGTGTGTGCCCCGGGCCGAGTGACAGCAAGGTCAGCAGACGGCGGTGATAGTCCGCAGGGGTGACTGCTCGGAGGTCACTGGAAGGACCGCGGACGGGTGGTGACCCGGCGGTTTGGAGCAGTGTACAAGGAACAGTTAGCACCAGGGCAGGGGCCTTTCGGATCCCGGCAAGGCTAGGAGTCGCCATAATTTGCCAAATCCGTCAGTGAAGGAGACGACTGTCTCCAAACAACCAAGTCCCGATTGAAGGCAACAGCCCAACCATTAAAGCAGAGACACCGCCACCGCCAGGGCACCAGTTTCTGAGGGCCAGCGCCTGCGGGCAAAGAGTAGAGCTCCTCCGGTCCAGCTTGAAGCCGGGGAGCGGGTTACCAGTGGGAACCCATCGAAACCATCAACAACATTAGGTGCAGGAAAAGGGACATCACCGTCACCTACTGGCGAAGCAAGTGCAGCCGTCCATGGGAACCGTCTTTCCAGCCGTGTGGTTTACCGAGAACTGTGTCATCGTCTCAGGCTGAGTGAGTACCACAGTGCCGCAAGGCACAGCGCTGCCCCCGCGTCCCTGCGCCCACCACGCCCTGCATCTCACACCTCATCACCGGGCCCCGGGATCACCAACCCCTACCCACGGAGGGGCAACACAACAACTCGCTGCTATACACCCTCACTCCCGGGATCCCCATATAGAGCAGCGGTGGTGAAATCACCACAACCGTGGGTGGCGTCACGGACAATAGACAATATCCCAAAACCCAATCCCCTTTCACTCACGGGCGAGGAGCGCCGCTCGAGAACCCCCGGGATCCGGCCCACGGCTCGAGCCACCACTGAGCAGCAGCAGCCGGACCCGAGCAGAGGGGTGAGCGCAGTGCTGACACCCTCCTCCCCGCCCGCGACATCAGCAGTCAGTGTGAGATTCAGTATACTGAATGTCTGCAGTCAGTGTGTGTGATGCTGTATACTGGTGTCTGCAGTCAGTGTGTGATGCTGTATACTGGTGTCTGCAGTTAGTGTGTGATGCTGTATAGTGGTGTCTGCAGTCAGTGTGAGATGCTGTATACTGGTGTCTGCATTCAGTGTGTGATGCTGTATACTGGTGTCTGCAGTCAGTGTGAGATGCTGTATAGTGGTGTCTGCAGTCAGTGTGTGATGCTGTATACTGGTGTCTGCAGTCAGTGTGTGATGCTGTATAGTGGTGTCTGCAGTCAGTGTGAGATGCTGTATACTGGTGTCTGCAGTGAGTGTAAGATGCTGTATACTGGTGTGTGCAGTCAGTGTGAGATGCTGTATACTGGTGTCTGCAGTCAGTGTGTGATGCTGTATACTGGTGTCTGCAGTCAGTGTGTGTGATGCTGTATACTGGTGTCTGCAGTCAGTGTGTGTGATGCTGTATACTGGTGTCTGCAGTCAGTGTGTGATGCTGTATAGTGGTGTCTGCAGTCAGTGTGTGATGCTGTATAGTGGTGTCTGTGTGACGCCCTGGGCAAGTGACTCGCCCACCCCAGGGCTATGGGACACCCGGTGCCGGGCCGGACTAGTCCGGTGGTAGTGGTGGCTGGGCCCGGCTCCGTGGCCCTGGTGGGTGTCAGTAGAATATGTGGCTTGATGAATAAAGTTTGTGTTCGTGACACCACCTGTGGTCTGCGGCTATTAAGCCGCCGCTGCTGTGTGAGGCCTCCGGGGTGATGATATAGCAGCAATGGTGGTACTGCTCCCCACAGGTGGAGCGGAGCCCCGGGGACACTGTTAGTGCTCGTGAAAGTCTATGGGGTTGTGTGGCTAACACAGTGCAGGGCCGACAGGCAATGAAAGAACCAGGCACAAACAACAGTCTCTTTACCTTTTCCTCTTTTACTTTGGGAACAGTCCAGTCCTGGGAGACCGTTACAGGTGGTGATGGGGATCCGGTCGGCCTGGAAGTACTTGGGGTGATCTTTCTGGCCAGCTGAGTATGAGGCCTACTCCTGTGCTTTTCTTTGTTATGATAGGACCCTGCTTCTCTGAATCCAGCAATGGCCCTCTTTGCTGCTGGGACCGATGGTACGTCCCTTTCCCTCTGTAGCAGGCTGCGCAGGCCCTCTCTGGTGCTTCTCTGCTGGAGTCCACACCGGGCCCTGATGCTGCAGCTGTACCTTCAGGATGTTTATGGGCCAGGTGCTTGCAGCTCTCCTGCCCTTCGGATTCGGCTACCAGGGAGTATTTTAAGCCCTGGTGGCCACAGACTCCGATGTCCGAGTCTCTCCGCTGCCTCTCTGCTACTCCTGCTTCCCTGGGCCAAGCTACTCTAGCTCTAGGCCCCAGATCCACAGGACGGCACACTCTGCGTCTGCTTCCTTCCACTTCTCTCTACAGACTGACTACTACTTCCTCCCTCAGGTCAGACTTGAGGAAAGCTCCCTGGAATTCCAGGTTCAGAGCTCCCCCTGCTGGCCGGAGGGAGAACTGCGTTGGGTGTTAAACTTGCTGGCCAATGGACCTCCCCATTACCTCCAGGCTCAGCATTAACCCTTTGGGAGGGCAATGCTGTTGTGGCGACCAGGTCCTGGGGCACCACACTCCCCCTTAGTTAAATTCAGTACTCCCGGACTGTAGAAAACAAAACAAGACATACATGTTACAACCTTAAACAACTATAAGAGTCCAGTGTGGCTCCCTGCCGGGTGTCCATTACACTGCTCCATAGGGGACCCGCCGCGATAAAACCCCCAACGTAGGCTCTGGGCGTGCGTCAGAGCATTGATGACCCCACTCTATGCACGCCGGACGGGTTTTTCTTCAGGGGTGCTAAGCACACTGGTGCTAACTATGTACAGCTAGGTGTTGGCCACCCATAGTCCAGTGGCCCAATTGTCTATTTTCTTAATCAAAAAAGAAAAACATTTTGTACACAACATTACAGACATTTCACATAACTATTTACATTCTAATAAGTACTCTTTCTTTTTACTCTCTATACCTTGGAGGGGGCTGTCCCCGAGTGCTGCGTTGAGACCTGCATAGCTCTGGTGTTTGTCCCTGACTACTTGGTGTGTCTTCTACCTCAGCACTACAGGTAGGCCTAACTATGATAGGTAAGCGTGATGATTGCCTATGTGGTCTAAGAGTCGCCAAGGGTATGACAGGTTCACCACTGACAGGGGGTTGATTCTCCTGTTCCACTGCTGGCGTGTCATCTCGTGTTGGAGCGGACGGTTCTTTAGGTGAATCTGGAACCTCTTCTGTTTCTGGCTCAACCAACTGCGGGAACGTCAACACTGGTACCACTATGGCATTGTTTATTCGGGTCCAGGTTTTGGGGAATTTTCCCAGGATTGTTTGGATCATCTCTTCCTCTTTTTCTGGACTTTGGGGACTTTCTTGTACTTCTACTTCTTTTTGGATTCTGCACCGTTCAGGGCATGCTTTCAGGCGGTCTCGAGAAACTGCTTGATAGGTCTTGCCTTCATCTTTGCTTATGAGGCATACCTTACTATTGTCAAAGTTGGAGGGGATAATGGTGTAGGATTCATTCTCCCACTGATCATCTAATTTATGCGCCCTCCGCTTTTTCTTGAGGACCTGTTCTCCAGGTGCTAAGGGAGTTGCTGGAGCTGTTTGATTGTAATGCTGCTCTTGTCTCATTCTTGCTTGAGACAGGCTCCTTTCTACGCATTCCTGGACCTTGCGGTACTGCTGTTGTCGCTCTGTATCCCAATCTTCTATCTCCTGAACCGCTTCAGGTGACACAGTCCCCATCTCAAAGTCTACAGGTAACTTGCCAGGTCTTGCTCGCATCAGGTAAGCAGGGCTGCAGTGGTCGAATTTACCGGGATATGGTTGTACAGGTCTACCAGATCTGGTAACTTTTCTGGCCATTGGTTTCTTTCTTCCAGAGGTAGAGTCTTGAGCATATCAATAACCACATGGTTCATCTTCTCGCACAATCCATTGGTTTGGGGGTGGTACGGTGTGGTTCTGATTTTCTTACAACCGTACATGTTACAGAACTCTTGGAACACTTCTGCCTCGAATGCAGGACCTTGATCAGTCAGTACCCTTTCAGGGTAACCGTGAGGTCGACAAAAGTATGCCTGAAATGCTCTAGCTGCTGTTCTGGCTGTCTGGTCCTTCACGGGCACTACTACCAGGAAACGAGAGTAATGGTCCACAATGGTGAGGGCGTACACATAGCCTGACCGGCTTGGTGTTAACTTCACGTGGTCCAGGGCCACCAACTCCAGGGGCTGCTTCGTGACAATTGGCTGTAGGGGAGACCTCTGGCTGGCATCATCTTTCCGCCTCAGGTTACACGGACCACAGTCTCGGCACCACTTCTCAACTGTCTTTCTCATGTGCACCCAGTAGAACCGATCACGGAGTAGGGTCTCCAACTTCTTCCACCCGAAGTGTACTGCGTTATCATGATAAGCTGCTAGGACCATTGGAGCATCCCTCTGTGGGACCACTATCTGCCAGACGAGTTCATTCGTTCGCCAGTTGACATATCTCTTGCAGAGCTTGCCTTGGTATGTGAACAGTCGTCCCCTCTCCTTCCACAGCTGCTGGGCTTCTTCTGGAGCATCTGGGCCAAGATGGGTCTCAGCTTGTGCTAGCTTTTCTTTGACCAATCGCACGGCCGGGTCACCGTTCTGTGTCTCTTCCCAATTATGGTGGAGTAATGGGTTGACCGAGACCTCGTGCTGGCTCGAGCGCTTCACTCCTACAGCATGCTCACACTGGGAAACACCTTGGTGATGGAAAGCCGGTAACTCTATCTCTTCGAGTTCATCCAGGTCTTCTCCAGACTCGGGTAAGTGAGGCATTCTGGACAGCGCATCAGCATTGTTATTCTTCTTGCCAGCCCGATACTTGATGGTAAAGTCAAAGTTAGACAGCCGGGCCATCCATCGCTGTTCCAACGCACCTAACTTGGCTGTTGCCAGATGTGTCAACGGATTGTTGTCCGTGAAGATGGTGAACTTGGCCGATGCCAGATAGTGCTTGAAGCGTTCAGTCACTGCCCAAACAATAGCGAGGAACTCCAGCTTGAAGGAACTGTAGTTTTCTGGATTCCTTTCTGTGGGCCGAAGCTTCCTACTGGCGTAAGCTATCACCCTCTCTCTGCCTCCCTGCACCTGGGACAGAACTGCTCCCAGTCCCACGTTGCTGGCGTCTGTATACAGTACAAACGGCTGGCTGTAGTCAGGGTAGGCCAGAATTTCTTCTCCCGTGAGAGCTCCTTTCAGCCGGACAAAGGATGTTTCTATTTGGCTGCTCCATTCAAATGGAGGGCTCTGCTTCTTAGCCTGCTTTGGCTGGCCCACCAGGAGATCTTGAAGGGGCGCTGCTATCTTTGTGAAACCATCAATGAATCTTCGGTAGTAGCCCACCAGCCCAAGGAACTGCCGCACCTCCTTTACCGTGGTGGGTCCTGGCCAGTCCTTGTGTGAAGCCCCACAAGTGTTGTGTCGGTGCATTACCTTCAGGGACTCCACGTGGATGGAACAGTCTGGTCACAGGTAGGAAACCTTCTTTTAGAATTGTCGTGACGCCACTCTCAGAATTGCGGTCAGTGGGGACCGCCACTGCAGATGAAGGGATGCTTGGGGCTGATGGTGGGTGCAGTCAGTTGTAATAGCCTCCTGAGAGTGAGGCAAGCCCCAGGGCCCTGTGTAAGTGTGTGGAACCACAAGGCGCAGAATAACTCAACACAAGCAGAATGTCTTTCAGGGGTTTTACTCACTGTTGATGGCAGGGTGAGTAACCCGGGCGTAGCTGGGATGAACCAGGCTGGAACCAGGCGTCCTTCAGGCTGACTTGTGAGGGTGGCTACTGACTCGCCTTCCTTAGCCCTCTGTTGTTTGTGGTAACCCCGACTTTCAGTCCCTATGGGGGTCACCCAGGGAAGTTGCTGCTCCCCTCGTTTCGGCCCGTTTGCTTGTAGCCTGGACCAGGTCACTCCGGCTGCTTGCCTCCTGTGAACTATGGGCCCTCGTTTTGCTACGTGGCTGCGGACTCTGTGGTGTTGTCTTGGGGGTGTAAAGTGCCCCCTCAAGCAGGTTTGGCAAGGGAAAGGTGAATCTATCCCTGCACTGGGACCTGTTACCCCTGCGGGCCTGGTACCTCCCTGGCAGTCCTCTTACTCTCCACTCCGTTGCTCTCTCTTTAGCTGTGTGTGGATTTCGGGCAGCAATGCCAGGTGACCGTTCTCCCCCGTCAGTAGTCACTGCGCGTACGTTGTCAGAATCGTGTGGAGCTACAGGGTCTGCTTCTGCTCTCCCTGAACTTCACCACTCAACTGCCTGGCTCACTCTTCCCTCCTCTCCTGTTCTTGCCTGCGTCACCTAGCAACCAGGCTCTCTACCACACCCCTTGAGTGGAGATGGAGGCCTCGCCCCCTCCTGGGATCCCCAGGGGTCCTCCCAAAGGTACATGTGTGAGACCTGATCACTATGCGCCTGTGTAGTCACACCTCGGTCAGCCTTCTGGATTACCTGTTTTGTACTGTCCCCAGCATGGGTGCAGTACTCAGTGGTGCCTGACCAGGTCAGGGGCGCCACACTTGATTACGGTGACTTTCTCCGGATCAGGTGCCACACCTTCTGCGCTGACCATATGACCCAGGTACTGTACCTTTGGCTTCAAGAGGTGACATTTGGACGGCTTTATCTTCAGGCCATATTTCGACAAGGACTCAAACACTTCTGCTAAGTGCCTCAGGTGGTCTTCATAAGTCTTGGAGTAGACTGACGTCATCCAGGTACAACAGCACGGTTTCAAAGTTGTGGTGGCCCAAGCAGCACTCCATCAACCTTTGGAATGTCCCTGGGGCGTTGCAGAGCCCGAATGGCATACAGTTGAACTCGCAGAGGCCCATTGGTGTCGTGTATGCAGTCTTCTCCTTGTCCGCCTCTGCCACGGGAACCTGCCAATACCCACTGGTGAGATCCAAGGTGGAGAAATAGTTAGCTGACTTTAAGGCTGTTAGTGACTCCTCTATTCTGGGTAGTGGATAAGCATCTTTATGTGTAATGCGGTTAATTTGCCTGTAATCTACGCACATTCTCATTGTACCATCTTTTTTCTTTACGAGCACTAGTGGAGCTGCCCAGGGGCTACAACTATCTCTGATAACCCCAGCCTCCTTCATTTCCCGTAACATCTCTTTGGCACGCTGATACTGTGCGGGGGGTACAGGGCGGTGTCTTTCTTTAATGGGATGATGATCACCCGTGGGGATTTGATGTTTAACCCCTTTCACCTGCCCAAAATCTAGGGGGTGTTTGCTGAAGACCCGCTCGTACTCCTGTACCACCCGGTAAACCCCATGCTTTTGGTGTGAGGGGGTGGAGTCGGTGCCCACATGTAATTTTTGGCACCAGTCTTCCAGCTGCCCCTTGGAGCCATTGTCTTCCGCCTGGTCGGACGGGATCAAGGGTTCCACTGCTTTGATGGTATTGTTGCTGACAGTGTACAGTTTTGCTACAGTGGCGTACCGGGGCAATTTGGCTTCCTCCTCCCCACAATTCAGGACACGGACGGGCACTCTCCCCTTGCGAACGTCTGCTACCCCTCTGGCTATCAGGACTCCAGGCCTACTGTCTGAATACACCGGTTCTACCAAGGCATGGTAATCCTGACCCTTGAGGCCTATTGCTGCCCGACACCATATCAACATTTCACTTCTTGGGGGTATTGCAATGGGGAGGGGGTCACTTACCCTCACACTGCCAATTTCTCCTCCGGCCAGCTCTACCTGCTGCCTCCTCATCAGGGCTCTGATCTCCCTCTGTAGGGCACGCTGCTGCCCGGAGCTGGCAGTTTCAGACGCCTGTTGCAACAAAATTATCACTTCGGCAATACAATTTTCTATCACATTTGTACCAATGGTTAGCAGTGGGTCAGATTCTTTGCGATCAATATCTACAATTATCATCCCCTGACATGGCAATTCTACCCGCCCCACTTTAATGGTTACTTCTTTATACCCAATTTGAGGTAAGGGCTGACCATTACTGGCCACAATTGTTAAATCATCATCTGGGCCATGGTCAATGTCTGAATCAGCCCAATATCTTTTGTACAGTTTATAAGGGATGGTTGTTACCTGGGACCCCGTATCCAGGAGGGCATTCAAAGGGATCCCATCCAGCACAATAGGAAGGACCGGTCGTCCTCCCACATATTTGCTGCGGCTGGGGGTTGAGCCGGGCTTCCTTACACCTGGGGGTTGGCTCCTGGCCCCAGGCTCGGCCCATTTAAAGGACAGTGTTGTGCAATGTGGCCCGCCTGGCTGCAGCGGCGGCAGATTGGTTGTCCTGTTGAATCATACCGGTCTGTGTCTTTTCCTCGGGTCGGCGGAATCCTCCTCTGTCGCATCCATGGGACGTCATCTGGGCTGGAGGCCAACTCGATTCTTGCAGGCGATGGGGTCACTTGTAGAGACTGCACGGTCTTGGCAAGGGCAGCTACAGTCTTGGTCAGCTCCTGGACCTGCCGTCTGAGCTCTGCAGTGGGATCCTTATCCAGGGACTGCGCCTCAGCCCCTGCAGCGGCTCGTGTTGCAGGCACCACCCCGGGGTACGTGATAGCAAGAGGCCGGAGGGGTACTGGGTCATTCGGTGTAGATTCTCTCAGTATCCGGATGGCCTGGTCCTTAAACTTTGCAAAGTCCAGAGCAGGGGTCTGCAGGACCATGATACGCAGCTGGGTCCTGTGGGCATCTGACAGGAGCCCCTCTATGAACTGCTCAGTTAGGAGTTTGTCTCCTTCACATACACTCTCTGGGTCCACCTGTTTAACTGCTTTCAGGGCCTCCTGCAAGTTTAAGGCATAGTCCCTTATGCTGTCTGGCCCGTTGTTTGCACCCAAAGAATCTCATCTTTATTTCTGCTGCGGTGCGGGTGTCAAAAGTACTCTAGCTTGGCCAGTATCTGGGTTGCTGTCCCTTTATCTGTATCAGGCCAGGACTTCACTTCACGCTGGGCCGCGCCGGCTAGCTGCCCCATTAATATGCCCACCTTCTGGCTCTCAGTCAGCGGATACACCTGGAACAAGCTGTGCAGACTTTCTCTGAAGTCGCTCAAGGTATGGGACTCCCCGGAGTACTGCGGCAGCCATTCCGCTCCCGGGATGTACGGCAGTGTGATCGGCATTACCGGCGCTACAGCGGGGGCTGGGGCGACGGCGACTGGGATTGCTTCGGCTGGCGCCGCGGCGTCTCGGGCTATGGCAGCCACCTGCCCTCCCTCCGAGTCGGACATCTTCCTCCCCCTTAGTGAACCTTACCAGGCTCCGTTCACTTTTCAAATTCCCTTCTGGGTCGCGCGGGGTTAACAGCGCTCTGCTCTGATAGCGCGCTCCCTTCGCGCTCTTTGTCAGGCACGCCCCCCTTCTTCCTGCGCTCAGCGAGGCTAATGGCGGCGGCAGTTTGCAAACAGTAACACAGTCTTTTAAGCACAGTTTCTGCAGGCGCACAGTACCCGGTGGGACCAGGCACGAAATCCTGTTCGTGACGCCAAATTTGACTCGCCCACCCCAGGGCTATGGGACACCCGGTGCCGAGCCGGACTAGTCCGGTGGTAGTCAGTGGTGGCTGGGCCCGGCTCCGTGGCCCTGGTGGGTGTCAGTAGAATATGTGGCTTGATGAATAAAGTTTGTGTTCGTGACGCCACCTGTGGTCTGCGGCTATTAAGCCGCCGCTGCTGTGTGAGGCCTCCGGGGTGATGATATAGCAGCAATGGTGGTACTGCTCCCCACAGGTGGAGCGGAGCCCCGGGGACACTGTTAGTGCTCGTGAAAGTCTATGGGCTTGTGTGGCTAACACGGTGCAGGGCCGACAGGCAATGAAAGAACCAGGCACAAACAACAGTCTCTTTACCTTTTCCTCTTTTACTTTGGGAACAGCCCAGTCCTGGGAGACCGTTACAGGTGGTGATGGGGATCCGGTCGGCCTGGAAGTACTTGGGGTGATCTTTCTGGCCAGCTGAGTATGAGGCCTACTCCTGTGCTTTTCTTTGTTATGATAGGACCCTGCTTCTCTGAATCCAGCAATGGCCCTCTTTGCTGCTGGGACCGATGGTACGTCCCTTTCCCTCTGTAGCAGGCTGCGCAGGCCCTCTCTGGTGCTTCTCTGCTGGAGTCCACACCGGGCCCTGATGCTGCAGCTGTACCTTCGGGATGTTTATGGGTCAGGTGCTTGCAGCTCTCCTGCCCTTCGGATTCGGCTACCAGGGAGTATTTTAAGCCCTGGTGGCCACAGACTCCGATGTCCGAGTCTCTCCGCTGCCTCTCTGCTACTCCTGCTTCCCTGGGCCAAGCTACTCTAGCTCTAGGCCCCAGATCGACAGGACAGCACACTCTGCGTCTGCTTCCTTCCACTTCTCTCTACAGACTGACTACTACTTCCTCCCTCAGGTCAGACTTGAGGAAAGCTCCCTGGAATTCCAGGTTCAGAGCTCCCCCTGCTGGCCGGAGGGAGAACTGCGTTGGGTGTTAAACTTGCTGGCCAATGGACCTCCCCATTACCTCCAGGCTCAGCATTAACCCTTTGGGAGGGCAATGCTGTTGTGGCGACCAGGTCCTGTGGCGCCACACAAGCTAGGGGTCACAGGTCATTGCACCACCACACCCTACACCCCAGTTAGGAACACCAAAGCTACCAAAATCCTTGTTGCCTTCCTCCAGGAGCTGATGTCCACACCAGGGGGTGGGCCAGGCGGTTGGCTCCGCCCACCGAGGAGTTCACAGCTCTGGAGGCGGGAAAACCAGGCAGATAGAGTGTGGAGTTTGAAGAGAATGGAAGTCTAGCTGAGGGCTAGAGAGGAGTCCAGCTAGGGACGGAAAGGAGTAAACAAGCAGATCAGTTTAGGAGGTGAAAGTGAAAGGAAGCAAAGTGAAGTGGTAAAGGAGGACAGTAAGAGTGGTGACAGAAAAGGAAGAGTTTGAAAAGCCTGAAGTTGGTCCGGGTGTGTGCCCCGGGCCGAGTGACAGCTAGGTCAGCAGACGGCGGTGATAGTCCGCAGGGGTGACTGCTCGGGAGTTCCTGGAAGGACCGCGGACGGGTGGTGACCCGGCGGTCTGGAGCAGTGGACAAAGGACAGTCAGCACCAGGGCAGGGGCCTCTCGGACCCCGGCAAGGCTAGGAGTCGCCATAAGTTGCCAAATCCGTCAGTGAAGGGGACGTAGATCCCCCAACAACCAAGTCCCGATTGAAGGCAACAGCCCAACCATTACAGTAGAGACACCGCCACCGCCAGGGCACCAGTTTCTTAGGGCCAGCGCCTGCAGGCACAGAGTAGAGCTCCTCCGGTCCAGCTTGAAGCCGGGGAGCGGGTTACCGGTGGGAACCCATCGAAACCATCAACAACAAAGGTGCAGGAAAAGGGACATCACCGTCACCTACTGGCGAAGCAAGTGCAGCCGTCCGTGGGAACCGTCTTTCCAGCCGTGTGGTTTACCGAGAACTGTGTCATCGTCTCAGGCTGAGTGAGTACCACAGTGCCGCAAGGCACAGCGCTGCCCCCGCGTCCCTGCGCCCACCAGGCCCTGCATCTCCCACCTCATCACCGGGCCCCGGGATCACCAACCCCTACCCACGGAGGGGCAACACAACAACTCGCTGCTATACACCATCACTCCCGGGATCCCCATATAGAGCAGCAGTGGTGAAATCACCACAATCGTGGGTGGCGTCACGGACAATAGACAATATCCCAAAACCCAATCCCCTTTCACTCACGGGCGAGGAGCGCCGCTCGAGAACCCCCGGGATCCGGCCCACAGCTCGAGCCACCACTGAGCAGCAGCCGCCGGACCCGAGCAGAGGGGTGAGCGCAGTGTTGACACCCTCCTCCCCGCCCGCGACAACTGCAGTCAGTGTGAGATGCTGTATACTGGTGTCTGCAGTCAGTGTGAGATGCTGTATACTGGTGTCTGCAGTCAGTGTGTGATGCTGTATACTGGTGTCTTCAGTCAGTGTGAGATGCTGTATACTGGTGTCTGCAGTCAGTGTGTGATGCTGTATACTGGTGTCTTCAGTCAGTGTGAGATGCTGTATACTGGTGTCTGCAGTCAGTGTGTGTGATGCTGTATACTGGTGTCTGCAGTCAGTGTGTGATGCTGTATACTGGTGTCTGCAGTCAGTGTGAGATGCTGTATACTGGTGTCTGCAGTCAGTGTGAGATGTTGTATACTGGTGTCTGCAGTCAGTGTGTGTGATGCTGTATAGTGGTGTCTGCAGTCAGTGTGTGATGCTGTATAGTGGTGTCTGCAGTCAGTGTGTGATGCTGTATAGTGGTGTCTGCAGTCAGTGTGTGATGCTGTATAGTGGTGTCTGCAGTCAGTGTGTGATGCTGTATACTGGTGTCTGCAGTCAGTATAAGATGCTGTATACTGGTGTCTGCAGTCAGTGTGAGATGCTGTATACTGGTGTCTGCAGTCAGTGTGAGATGCTGTATACTGGTGTTTGCATTCAGTGTGTGATGCTCTATACTGGTGTCTGCAGTGTGTCATGCTATATAATGGTGTCTGCAGTCAGTGCATCTGTCGCGGGCGGAGGCGCCAGCCACGGCCAAGGGAGAGCTACTCAAGATGCTCGGATCCGGGATCGTGGCTGTGGCTCGAGTGGTAGCTGGATCATGGACTCTTGCAGCAGCCCGTCGCCCACAACGTAATAAAGGGGTTATTTACAGGGGAGTACTCACTGTTGTTGAATAATTCACACACAATCCAAGTAGTAAACCAAGTGCCGGATACCGGTAGCCTCCGGAGGGCTGTGCTCGGGTCTCGCACACCGGTGAGCAGAACAGGGGCGCTTCCTTTTGCACTCTAATTTTGTGTCTCGTGTGTTGACTAGTCTGCATGGAACGGGAAAAGTCCACTCCCGGTGTCTTTGCCGTGGGAGTTGTGGCCCGCGAGATCTGACCCTTGGGATTTTTGCAGGCACTTGCAGATGCCCTATCCCCCGCGTTGGGCTTCCATCTCGCTCTATCTGGGCTACTCGTGGGACAAGATCTGGAATCTTGTCCCCTGCTGGCTAATTGACAAAGTGCTTGCAGCTTTCCTCGCCCTGGGGTCCAGGTACCCCGACTGTGCACGGCCTCCGGACCGGATTCTCGCTGTCGGCACTGGCGGGCTACAACCCTGCCCGGGTCCACTTAACGTCTCCCGCGACCAGATCTCCGTTGCCTGTGGCCCTGCTCTGCCGTCTGCCACCTAGTCATCTCAGGTAGTCCGGTAGTCCGGGAGCTACAAGCCCCGACTACCACTTCACTCCTCTCACTTCCTCTGTCTACTCAGTTCTACTCCTCCACTCTACTGACGTGTTCCCTCCCCTGACACCTCAGGACCCCTAGGTGGGCGTCACCATCTGCCTGACCCCGTCCACTGGTGTGTCCCTATTGTCTTGAGGGATGACTAGGCTTTGTGGCTGGTGCTTGTACCTGTGCGTGGGGTTGTGTTGGTAGGACAAGGAGGAGAGAGTCCTGCATCTTAAAGATGGATGCAGTCTCCTGTGACAACCTGATTTTGTCAGGGAGTCATACATCCACAGACACACGGTAGCCCTGTACCTGACACCCTGCCCCGGACCTCCTACTCCCGAGCTACTGACCTAGTCTCTGTCTTCTCTGGCAAGGAAGCAGCCTGCCCGGGCCGGTGCGCTAAGGAGACAGGTCAGCCGACATGCCCACACAGCATGAACTGTGGTTGTGTTTGTAGTATTAGGCCCGGCTGGCACTTGTAGGGCCGTACGCATGTAAAGTACAGTGCCAGCAGTAGACATTCAGGTGGCCCAAAACTGTTGCTAGGAGACCGGCCCAGGGGACATCTGCCACCCAGCCCCACAGGCCAGCCCACCCCTGGTGGCCAGTGTTTTGCTTCCTTTTCATCTCTCATATATACTCGTTCTCCATAATTTGTAATAATTTTAACATTTTTAGCCAGAATAAATGTTTTAATAGTGGCTAAATTCTTTCATTTTTCCTTGAGGTCTAAATGGAGTGGTGGCTACTCCAAAAGAAAATGAACTGCTTTTTTCTATGTCCCTGCAAGGTTCTTATCTTCCTTGATAGAATTATAAGATCTTTTATATCCTTTTTTTATCCTGTTTTTTTTCACTTTATTTTACATTTTTGCATCACACATTATATTAATTCTCCTCTTTCATACTTTTAGTAGTAAAATCCCCCTTGAGTTTCTCTTTTTTGTATTAATAATAATAGTAATTATTATTATTATTACTATTATTTATATATATTTTTTTCTCTAATTAATGATCCATTACTCATTTTTACTCATTACTGTTTATCATTATTTTTTCATTATTTTAAAAAACAATATGATATGCACAAATAATGCCACTTTATATAGTTGCCTTAATTTAATTTTATTGACACCTTTTTCTTCATAAATACAATTTTCAAGTTTTTCAAGCAGAGATGGTGGGGAATGTTTTCGCTCACTGACAGCAAGCAGAGATGGTGGGGAATGTTTCTATTCACTGACAGCAAGCAGAGATGGTGAGTAATGTTTCAGCTTACTGACAGCACGCAGAGATGGTGGGGAATGTTTCTATTAACTGACAAAAAGCAGAGATAGTGCGGAATGTTTCTATTCACTATGGGGAGATAAGGTATGCACACCAGTGACTATGTAAGGGGAATACGTGGAATAGCAGAAACTGCTGTGTGAATACTGACTTGAAAAATCCAATAGCTATATGTAAAGTGAAAATGTGAAAAATGGAATCTGCATTACTGCCATGAATATATGAATCAAGAGAAATTTAGCTACTGAATTGATCAATGCAATAGAGCCCCAACACTACGCCAAAGTATTTCTCTACGTTGGGGTCCCTAGCTTGTGTGTGTCCTCTCATGCAGTTAAAAAACTTACCGTGTATGGGAAGCTGAGACCCAGGCTATATATGCGTATGATATGGATTGGCAATAGGCGTGGTTGGACTGACTTTCAAGTCAGTATTCACACAGCAGTTTCTGCTATTCCATGTATTCCCCTTCCATAGTCACTGGTGTGCATACCTTATCTCCCCATAGTGATGTTTTTTTAGGTTTTTGCACCCAGTTCAGACTTGGAATGGTGTTCCAAACGTTATTCCTTATTTGTTAGTTGTTTTTCGTTTGTGAACCCTCCCCAACCACACCTATTGCCAATCCATATCATACGCATAAATAGCCTGGGTCTCAGCTTCCCATACACGGTAAGTTTTTTAACTGCATGAGAGGACACACACAAGCTAGGGACCCCAACGTAGAGAAATACTTTGGCGTAGTGTTGGGGCTCTATTGCATTGATCAATTCAGTAGCTAAATTTCTCTTTATTCATATATTCATGGCAGTAATGCAGATTCCATTTTTCACATTTTAACTCTTGCATATAGCTATTGCATTTTTCAAGTCAGTATTCACACAGCAGTTTCTGCTATTACATGTATTCCCCTTACATAGTCACTGGTGTGCATACCTTATCTCCCCATAGTGATGTTTTTTTAGGTTTTTGCACCCAGTTCAGACTTAGAATGGTGTTCCAAACGTTATCCTTATTGTTTCTATTCACTGACAGCAAGCAGACATGGTGGGGAATGTTTCTATTAACTGACAAAAAGCAGAGATGGTGGGGAAAGTTTCTATTCACTGACAGAAAGCAGAGATGTTGGTGAATATTTCTATTCACTGACAACAAGCAGAGATGGTGGGGAATGTTTCTATTCACTGACAGGAAGCCGAGATGGTGAGGAATGTTTCCGCTCACTGACAGCAAGCAGAGTTGGTGGGGAATGTTTCTATTCAATAACATCAAGCAGAGATGTTGGTGAATTTTTCCGCTCACTGACAGCAAGCAGAGTTGGTGGGGAATGTTTCTATTCAATAACATCAAGCAGAGATGTTGGTGAATTTTTCCGCTCACTGACAGCAAGCAGAGATGGTGGGGTATGTTTCTATTTCCTGACAGCAAGCAGAGATGTTGGGGAATGTTTCTATTCACTGACAGAAAGCAGAGATGGTGAGGAATGTTTCCCCTCACTGACAGCAAGTAGAAATGGTGGGGAATGTCACCGCTCACTGACAGCAAGCAGAGATGGTGGGGAATGATTCTATTCACTGACAGCAAGCAGAGATGGTGGGGATTTTTCGATTCACTGACAGCAAGCAGAGATGGTGAGGAATGTTTCCATTCACTGACAGCAAGCAGAGATGGTGAGGAATGTTTCCGCTCATTGACAGCAAGCAAAGATGGTGGGGAATGTTGCTATTCACTGACAGCAAGTACAGATTTTGGGGAATGTTTCTATTCACTGACAGCAAGCAGAGATTGTGGGGAATGTTTCCTCTCACTGACAGGAAGCTGAGATGGTGGGGAATATTTATATTCACTCACAGCAAGCAGAGATGGTGGGGAATGTCTCTGCTCACTGACAGAAAGCAGAGATGGTGGGGAATGTTTCTATTCACTGACAGCAATCAGAGATGGTGGGGAATGTTTCTATTCACTGACAGCAAGCAGAGATGGTGGGGAATGATTCTATTCACTGACAGCAAGCAGAGATGGTGGGGAATGTTTCTATTCACTGACAGCAAGCAGAGATGGTGGGGATTTTTCTATTCACTGACAGCAAGCAGAGATTGTGGGGAATGTTTCTATTCACTGACAGCAAGCAGAGATGTGGGGATTTTTCTATTCACTGACAGCAAGAAGAGACGGTGTGGATTTTTCTATTCACTGACAGCAAGCAGAGTTGGTGGGAATGTTTCCATTCACTGACAGCAAGCAGAGATGGTGAGGAATGATGTTTCCGCTCACTGACAGCAAGCAGAGATGGTGGGGAATGTTGCTATTCACTGACAGCAAGTACAGATTTTGGGGAATGTTTCTACTCACTGACAGCAAGCCGAGATGGTGGGGAATGTTTCCTCTCACTGACAGGAAGCTGAGATGGTGGAGAATGTTTTCGCTCACTGACAGCAAGCAGAGATGGTGGGGAATGTTTCTATTCACTGACAGCAAGCAGAGATGGTGGGTAATGTTTATATTCACTGACAGCAAGCAGAGATGGTGAGGAATGTTTCCGCTCACTGACAGCAAGCAGAGATAGTGGGGAATGTTTCTATTCACTGACAGCAAGCAGAGATTCTGAGGAATGTTTCACTCACTGACAGCAAGCAGAGATGGTGGGGAATGTTTCTATTAACTGACAAAAAGCAGAGATGGTGCGGAATGTTTCTATTCACTGACAGAAAGCAGACATAGTGGGGAATGTTTCTATTCACTGACAACAAGCAGAGATGGTGGGGAATGTTTCTATTCACTGACAGGAAGCAGAGATAGTGAGGAATGTTTCCGCTCACTGACAGCAAGCAGAGTTGGTGGGGAATGTCTCTATTCAATGACATCAAGCAGAGATATTGGTTAATATTCCTGCTCACTGACCGCAAGCAGAGATGGTGGGGTATGTTTCTATTCCCTGACAGCAAGCAGAGATATTGGTGAATATTCCTGCTCACTGACCGCAAGCAGAGATGGTGGAGTATGTTTCTATTCCCTGACAGCAAGCAGAGATGGTGGGGAATGTTTCCATTCACTGACAACAAGCAGAGATGGTGAGGAATGTTTCCGCTCACTGACAGCAAGCAGAGATGGTGGGGAATGTTGCTATTCACTGACAGGAAGCTGAGATGGTGGGGAATGTTTCTATTCACTGATAGCAAGCAGAGATGGTGGGGTATGTTTTTGCTCACTGACAGCAAGCAGAGATGGTGGGGAATGTTTCTATTCACTGACAGCAAGCAGAGATGGTGAGGAATGTTTCTATTCACTGACAGAAAGCAGAGATGGTGTGAATGTTTCCGCTCACTGACAGCAAGTAGAGATGTTGGAGAATGTTTTTATTCACTGACAGTAAGCAAAGATGGTGGGGAATTTTCTATTCACTGACAGCAAGCATTCTGATGTGTGTGTTCTGATGTGTATTCTGATGTATGATTGTGTGTTCTGATGTGTGTGTTCTGGTGTGTATGTTTTCATATGTGAGTGTGTGTTCTGATGTATGAGTGTGTGTTCTAATGTGTGCGTTCTGATGTGTTCATTCTGATGTGTGCGTTCTGATGTATGAGTGTGTGTTCTAATGTGTGCGTTCTGATGTGTTCATTCTGATGTGTGTGTTCTGATGTGTGCGTTCTGATGTGTACGTTCTGATGTGTGCGTTCTGATGTGTGCGTTCTCATGTGTGTGTGTGTTCTGATGTGAGTGTGCGTTCTGATTTGTGTGTTCTCATGTGTGTGTTCTCATGTGTGTGTTCTCATGTGTGTGTGTGTTCTGACGTGTGTGTTCTCATGTGTGTTCTCATGTGTGTGTTCTCATGTGTGTGTGTGTGTGTCTGTTCTGATGTGTGTGTGTGTGTGTGTGTGTGTGTGTGTGAGTGTGTGTTCTGATGTGTGCATTCTGATGTGTGTGTTCTCGTGTGTGTATTCTCATATGTGAGTGTGTGTTCTGATGTGAGTGTGTGTTTGATGTGTGCGTTCTGATGTGTGTGTGTGTTCTCATGTGTGAGTGTGTGTTCTGATGTGTGAATGTGTTCTGATGTGTAGGTCCTCTGGATGCAGGGGAGGGTGGCGTGCAGCACAATCACACACGCATCAAACTGCAGAAAACAATGTACCACCTCTAATTATAGTCACAACAGCTTACAAGAGACCATATAGTGTAAACACACCCAGCACACAGGGGAGACACCACATAGTGATCACAGCTCAAGAAACACAACACCAGATACCAATATACAGCACACAACAAAGAAGAGACAGTGCACAGGGGGGGAAAGAGGTCAAATGACGCAACTCATACAATACACAAATGCAGAGGGATGACATACAACAGATATGTTGGAAAACGCAAACAGTGACACATGTCCACTGCTCCTGTCAGCACCACTAAGCATACAGATGATCATTGCACCGCACTCCCGATGCGATAGCATCGGGCCTATTTCCAGTGTATATATAACTGTCATTTACTGTATGTCCGCATATTGTTGATTCTTCCTTGGCCCTGAAGAAGGGGACTGAATCCCTTAAACACGTTGACCTATGAAATAAAAGAATTTATTATTAATCAACTAGTTTTGTCATTTGGTGGTAGCGTGGCGTTTAACCCCGCTTCTCCTCTCCAGCACGTCTCAGAAGGGTTGTCGGAAGTTGCCGCAGCACAGACCTTATGACTGCACCATAAAGTTGAAGCCAGGGGCCAAGTGTAGACTGTATAATCAGTCTGGTCCTCCTGAGAGACAAGGTCTCAAGGAGTATATAATGGAGAGTTTGGCTAATTGTCACATTAGGCCATCTTCAACCCCTGTGGCTGTGAGCTTCGTTTTTGTCAAAAAGAAAAATTGTGGATTGCGTCCATGCAAAAAAAAAAGTTTTTTTGAATGAAGACACCCCCACACTATCCCTCGTTCACGAATTTATTACCAAAAATGTATCCACAAAGCTCGTCTGCCATAGTCCATGTTCCCCAACTGCAGCTACAGCAACTGTGAATAGCAGTAAAGTATAGCTATTCATACATACCTGGTAGTGACGACAACTCTCATCAGTGTAGCCAGGTCTTACTGAGCAGTTTTTTGATTGACAGCAGCTGCAGAAGCTAATAGCTCGGGTGGGTTTTGATAGTGATTCCCGCCCCCTGCATGTCCATCCTCCCTCTTTCTTTTATTTATGCTAATTCCATTATAGAAGCATTTTACTAATGGTTGTGACTAGAAAGACCTGTGCTGATGTATATCCATATGACCAGAAAGGGCAGGGCCTCACCCAACAGAAAAATAATATTGCTTCCTGGTATCAGCTATGTTGGCTGAGGCCACGCCCTTTCTGGTCACATGGGTCGGACATCAGCAAGGTCCGTCTAGCCACTTTGATTTATAGCCACAACCATTGGTAAAATGCTTCTATAATGGAATTAGAATAAATTATAGCGGGAGGATGGACCAGCAGGGGGCGGGAATCACTTCCAAAGACCACCCCAGCTATTAGCAGCTGCAGCTTCTGCCAATCAAAAAGCTGTTCATTTTAGAAGCTTTACAAAACCTATACATCCTATCTGACAACTAAAGATGCTGTATGTATAGAATCAGCCTGATAGTACCAGTACAGCACTGGCTTTAGGTTATATAGGAAAATCCTGGTGGTTGGTGCGCTTTAACTATTTTCTTATTTTGACACATTCATATATAGTCATAGCTGAATGTGTTGGCACCCTTCAAATTATTCCAGAAAATTAAGTACAGTGGAACCTTGGTTTATGAGAACAATCCGTTCTGGGAGTGTGCTTGTAAACCAAGTTACTAGTCTAGCAAAGCAAAATTTCCCATAGGAAATCATTGCAATGCAGACCATTCCTTCCACAACGTGTTCAATGTCCCATCCTGGTCCCCTATTGTGTCATTCCACACACGTACAAACATGTACAAACATGCACAAACACGCACACACGCACAAACACACATATTATGCTCACCTTACCTTCTGTTCCCTCGCCGGCCTCCTGGTTCTTGTAGTATCCGCTTGCCTCTGATTGGTCAGCATGCTGCCTTTAAGAAGCGTCTGACAGCGGAAGTTCCTCCCTCGTCTCGATGGTTACCCGATATACATCCTGTAGCAGCGAACTACAAGAACCGGGAGGCCGGCGATGGAACGGAAGGTAAGATGAGCATAATATGTGTGTGTGCGTGTTTGTGCGTGTTTGTGCGTGTTTGTGCATGTTTGTGTGTGTTTGTGCGTGATTGTGCGGACTGCAAGAGCGGGTTAGAGCGCGGTGGAAGTACGGAACCGGAAGTGTGTGCGGTATTTTGCTCGAACGGCAAAACTTGCTCGGAAACTGAGTTCCAAATTTACAGCAAGCTTTGCTCGTATAGCGAAATACTCGCAAACTGGATTACTCGTTAAGCAAGGTTCTACTGTATTTCTCCATGAAAATTTTTGCAATTTTAACCCTCCGTCACATACAATATTGGTTCTAACGAGTTCACATACAATGTGACTGTCAGGCGCAGGCTAGAAAAATACCTATAATATCTAATGTTTGCAATTTCAGCGCTCTAAGTGATCAGTGACCTTCATAGGGATGTAATAAAAGAGACTACACATAATCAGGTGCAAAAAAAACCATTTACTTAACATAAAACTTAACATAAAACTAAACATAAAACTAACTCTGAAATACAAACATTTTTAAACTCCCGCCAAATAGTCCCCAGTTCGAAAATTTATGGAAACAAACTTAATTTTAAGGTACCTTAAGTACTATTAACACTAGAACTACTGAGGTAGTCATTTTGACTACTTTGCACCATGTATTTCTATATAGGTGTCACGAGTCCAGTAGTTCTAGTGTTAAACACATATTCAATCAGAATTAGATCCTGAAGTTTCCCCAGAAAAATTACACTTGCAGAGCATGTGATGAATAAAAACATAAAATACCAACCTTATTGAGTGTGACGTGTTCACATACAATGAGCCTGAGAGATTAGCGCAGATATATCTGTCCTCCTGAAGCTCTGCAATCCAACTGTGGTATGAGGTTTCACAGAGCTGCTAGAGACAGGAGACTACCTGGAGGGAGGGGATTTCCTCACAATCTGGTGAGGAAGGAGAAATGAAAGTAAAAGAGATGTGCCTGTCAGGCCTATTGTATGTGACGAAGGGATAAATGTTGTGTTATGCACATCATTATTTCCTTTGTGTGTATTGGAACAAAACAAACAAACAAAAAAGAGAAAAAAAGGCAAATTGGAAATAATTTCAAACAAAACCCCAAAAATGGACCAAACAAAATTGTTGGCAGCCTCAACCTTGGGGTACTCCAGTAATTGACTGAGTGCCCCTGACTGCTATGCCCTGTAATAAGGGGAAAATCTGTTCATCCCATGTAATTTCTCCCTCCTCCCTGTTTTGTTGCAGCCAATGATTCTGCTCTCCTCCTCCTCCTGCTTCTCTCCTTTATAAACCTCTTCCCGGCCTCTTCCGGTCTCTCCCCACTTTGTGGGACCCAGAAGCAGCTGTCCCATCCTCCCTCCCTTTGTCAGCGTTGATGGTTTTTGGTGTGAAAGCTTACCTGCATCGGGAGTCCAACTGCGACAAAATGATTTGTACTGGTTTTGGCTTTCATAATATTGTATTAAGTCAAAGCAGCGGTCAATTCAGCAATGTTGGTCGTTTTTTGGTACAAAAGCTACGTGCACCAGGAGTCCGGCTGCGGCACAACGCTTTGTACTGGTTTACTTTGATTTATTTCAGTGGTTTTATTTTGATATTTTGGGCTGTGACCGACCACCATCCACTAAAAGATGAGATTTGGTTATTAAATCTCCAAATAAGGAGAGTTATGTTTTATGTACCCGAGTCTGTTTTTTTTATTACATGGGACAATCAATTTTGGGTTTGTTGGGTCTCAGCAGTCTTAACATTTGGTTGCACACCCTTTGGAATAAAAAGCTGCAATCAATCACTTCCAATAACCAACAATCATGACCGGCTTTAGGCATGTGCGACTTGTGTGGTCGCACAGGGCGCCGACGGCAATGCTTCAGGGGAGGCGCAGTAGAGAGGTAAGAAATAACATTTCCTGGCTCCTCCAGTCCCAGCACTGCGTTTTTACTGTAACCGCCACTGGTTACTTATACAGCTTATACAGAGGAGCAGTGTGTATGTGGGGATATTATACAGAAGACCAATGTGTCGGGGGTATTATGCAGAGGGGCATTGTGTGGGGGGAATATTATACAGAGAAGCAGTGTGTGGGGGGATATTATTGCTGAGGAGCAGTGTGTGGGGGAATATTATACTGAGGAGCAGTGTGTGTGTGGGGGATAGTGTACTGAGGTGCAGTGTATGTGGGGGATATTATACAGAGGAGCAGTGTGGGGGGATATTATACAGAGGCACAATGTGTGGGGGATATTACACTGAGGAGCAGTGTGTTTGGGGGGATATTATACAGAGGAGCAGTGTGTGTGTGTGTGTGTGTGTGAATATTATACACAGGGGCATTGTGTGGGTATATTCTATATTTGGAGTGGTGTGGGGGGTCTGTCCTTATCAGGTATTATACCATAATAATCTGTTGATATTCAGCATTATATGGATTGATGCACTGAATACATGTGCATTGCATCTAACAGTGTTTAAATCAAGTGTATCTTTCCATGCGATTTTCTTATATGCTACACTAGTCTGATGTCTGTTTCTAAAAACTCCATGGAAACTACCATAGATTAACCCCTGATGGGTTCAGCTGATTGATGTCACCTCATGTGTAACACTATGCGCATTAATATGCGTGTTATATCTGATTGATGCTCTTTCCTTCTTTTATATAAAATCTATGAGAACCATCAGAGATTAACCTTTAATGAGCTTAGCTGATTAAAATCACTTTATGTGCAGTATAATTGAAGGATCTATGGTACACCTCATGGAGCTGTATGGTTTCATATTGTGAAACTGACTAGTGGTTATTCGGACAGACCCTCCGTTTTACACCTCATCTGTTTTTAATCATGTCTTTTGTGTATATGTTTTTTTAATCATGATAATAAAGATTATTTGTATATTTTGAAATGGTCACTGTAGTGATTTATTGGATTACTGATTGAGATGCACTCAGGGACCACGTGATTGTTTTTGATAAAGATTATCTCCTTGTGAGTAAAATATTCTACTGAGGGGCAATGTTTGTGGGGGATATTATACATGGGGCAGTGTGTGGGACAGATATTATACAGAGGAGCAGTGTGTGTGTGTGTGTGTGTGTGTGTGATATACAGAGGGGCAGTGTGTGGGGATATTATACACAGGGATATCGTGTGGGGGTGCACTGAAGAGCAGTGTGTGGGGGAATATTATAAATAGGGGCAGTGTGGGAGAGAGATTATGGAAAGGGGCGGTGTAGAGAGTATATTATGGAGAGGGGAGGCGTAGGGGGTGTATTATTAATTTTCTAAGGGAAATGCTTTATTCTCTGGATCAACTTCAAAGGTGGTAACACTTTTGGCCATAAGTGTGTGTGTGTGTGTGTGTATATATATTATATATATATATATATAATATATACACACACACACACACATCTGTGTGTGTGTGTGTGTGTGTATATATATATTATATATATATATATATATATAATATACACACACACACATATGTTTTTCCAAGAATGGTGGTGAGTGTGGAGGGCTTGAGGGGTGGAGTCGGAGCTGAGGTGGGTTGTAATATCCATGGATACAGCATAAATGGTTGAAATCGGAAGACCTCTAAAAAAACGAGATCAGACGTGGTGGATTTGAGGTGCAGATTCTCCAACACAAATTTTTAAGTTATTGTACATTTGAAGACATCAATTTTCTTAGGATATAAAAAAAATGGCCTCCTCTCCTCGTTTGTTTCCTGGGAAACTGGGTAAAAAATCAGTGGGGGGGGGGGGGCACCAAAAGGCAGTTTTGCACAGGGCGCCATTCAGGCTAAGGCCGACCCTGCCAACAATAAACTTCTTACACCTCTTATCTGGAATTTTGGATGACTCTTCTTTTGTAAACTGCTCCAAGTCTCTCATATTTGAAGGATGCCTTCTTCCAACAGCATTTTTAAGATCTCCTCACAGATGTTCACTTGGACTTAGATTCAGACTCATTGCTGGCCACTTCAGAACTCTCCAGCACTTTGTTTCCATCCATTTCTGGATGATTCTTGAAGTATGTTTTGGGTCACTGCCCTCTGGAAGGCACCTGACCTAGGACACAAACTTGGCTTTCTAACACTAGACTCTACATTGCGACCCAAAATCACTTGGTAATCTTCAGATGTCATGACACCTTGGATACAGTCAAGGCACTCAATGCCAGAGGCGGCAAAACATATTTGAACCTCGACCATATTTGACTGTAGGTACCATGGCCGGACACAGATTGCAGAGGGCTCCTGTACGAGGAATGTCTGCCCCCACCCTCCCCCTGCCTTCATATCGCAATGATATGATCCAAATATGATCTATTATCTAAAAACATATACAGTGGAATATTGGTTTACAAGAACAATCCGTTCTGGGAGTGTGCATGTAAACCAAGTTACTCGTCTAGCAAAGCAAAATTTCCCATAGGAAATAATGGAAGCTCATACAATTCGTTCCACAACTTGTGCAATGTCCCCTATTGTGCCATTCGAAACGCACACAAACACACATATTATTCTAACCTTACCCTCCGTTCCCTCGCCGGCCTAAAGGTTCTCATAGTCCGCAGGTATGTGTATCCGGTAACCATCGCGACGATGCAGGAGCTTCCGCTGTCAGCGTCAACGTCATATGCAGGAGCCGCTTGCCTCTGATTAGCCAGTGCACTGACGTCAAAAGCATGAGCCGCTTGCCGCTGATTGGTCAAATATTTCAAAAAAACTGACCCACATATCCAACAAGTGTGAATAGGTGCTAGCTGAAAAAACATAGTAAATATAAGATGCATACAGCTGCACACTAAAAAGCCAACAATGTATAAGGGAACTCTAGTACTGCATTACAGCTATATGAAAAAATGAGATTTTTAGTTTATATATTGGCCAATGCATATATGCCTGGAAACCAAAGGTCAGGTAATCTCTATAATCCGGGTACCTAACTTAAATGCCACTATCTAGGTTAAAAACATCCGTGTCTGGGCAGCTAGACTAAAAAATCTAACTTGAAATGCCACTATTTAGACTAACCTCCATGTTTGGGCAGCTAGACTCCTGCTATAAAGGTTATAAACAAAGCCTTGTTTATAGGGAAGAGTACTCAGTCAGAAAGAGACTCACTACAAGCTAGCTGAAAAACATAGTAAATATAAGATGCATACAGCTGCATCTTATAGTTACTATGTTTTTTCAGCTAGCTAGCACCTATTCACATTTGTTGAATGTGCGGGTCAGTGTTTTTGAAATATTTGTAGTGAGTCTCTTTCTGCTTGAGCACTCCGCCCTATAAACCAAGCTGTGTTCATAACCTTTACAGCAGGAGTCTAGCTGCCGAAATATGGAGGTTAGTTCAAATAGTGGCATTTCAAGTTAGAATTTTTAGTCTAGCTGCCCAGACATGTATGTTTTTAACATAGATAGTGGCATTTAAGTTAGGCACCCGGATTATAGAGATTACCTTGCCGTTGGTGTCCGGGCTTACATGCATTGGCCAATACATAAACTAAAAATCTCATTTTTTCATATAGCAGTAATGCGGTACCAGAGTTCCCTAATACATTGTTGGCTTTTTAGTGTGCAGCTGTATGCATTTTATATTGCCTCTGATTGGTCAGCGCGCTGCCTTTGTGAAGCGTTGACAGCGGAAGTTCCACCATCATCACGATGGTTACCCGATACACATACTGTACCTGCGAACTACAAGAACCAGGAGGCTGCCGAGGGAACGGAAGGTAAGGTGAGCATAATATGTGTGTGTGCGTGTGTGTGTTTGTGCAGACTGCAAGAGTGGGTCAGAGCGCGGTGAAAGTACGGAACCGGAAGTGTGTGTGGTGAGTATTTGCTCGTACAGCAAAGATTGCTCGTAAACTGAGTTACAAATTTACAGCAAGCTTTGCTCATATAGCGAAATACTCGCGCACCAAGTTACTCGTAAACCGAGGTTCCACTGTATAAATTTACAGAATAGGCCACAACCTAAACAATGAACAAGTTCCATATTTAACAGCAAAATATAACTCATATCAGTTATGTAACTGAGATGTAATATTTTCATGTAATTGTTAATCACTTAGTGGGGGCAGAGAATGGAGCTGGGCGTTGAGGCAGTAGAAGTGTTCTGTCCCACCCAGAGCACTTGCAAACTCATTTGCATATCACTTCAAATGTAGATTCCTCTGCAGCAGATGAGTACTTTTATTTAATAAGGGTAAGGATTCACTTGTATTATAACCAACATACACGTCATTGGCAGAATGAGGTGATAGATTCCCTTTAAAGGGATTATGCCTTAAAATGTTTTAACATTATAAAGATATAGAGTACTACAAAATCAAACAATGCTCTTAGGCCCCAAGCTGCTATGAAAGGCACAGACAGTCTGCAGTCCTGTCACGAGGGTACCTCTCGGGTGACATGATAGTTCCCATCCTCTTTCTAGCCTCTTAGATGCTGAATGCCCGATTGTGGTCGTGATCCCCTGACCTATTAATAACAATTTAAAAAAAACTATACTCCCCATCCTCTGCAGCTTCTATCTCCCCTTCCAGCTTGTCTAGTAAAGTTGCTTCTCAGGTGACACAATACAGTAATATCCTTTTTCATTACTGTGATGTTTGCGGCATTGTTTTTGCACATTTCTGGCTGTATTTTCTTGCTATGAGTACAGCTGAGGCTGAATTTGTATGTGATTTCCTATAAACTGAATTTAAAAAAAAAATCCGGCCTTCTCCACCCCCACCAATAGCCAGCCATCACTCACCTTTTTCCCCAAATCTATGAATCCATTGTCATGGTCTTGGGGAAATTCAATTACTGGTATGTTTTATAATGTATTATTTACAGAGTGTAAATCTATATATAGTACCATAAAGATGGAATTATTATAGATATGGGCCCAGCCTCCTCCATCCCTTAATAGCCGGCCATCAGTCACCTATTTATTTCCCTCTTACCCAACACAGCACTCACTGAAGGTGTTAGTGCTGCTATGGATGAGATGAAATGTAATGACCGGTATAAAAAATTTGTAGTGTCTCACAGATGCCTATAATTGAGATGGAAAATCCCATACACAGTATAATAGCCCAACGCCCTACAAACATAGTATGATCACCCATAGCACCCCTCATACACAGTATCATCACCCATAGCACCCCCCATACACAGTATGATTAACCATAGTACCCCCCATACACAGTATGATAGCCAATAGAACCCCCATAAAAAGTATAATAGCCCATCACCCCACATACACAGTAAGATGACTCATAGCCCCCAATACACAATATAATCACCCATAGCACCCCACATACACTGTATAATAGCTCATTGTCCCACCTACACTATGAACAATAGTAGTAATGTCCCCTTTCCTGGTCCTCTTATTGTAGTAATTTCCCCTTTCCTTGTCCTCTTATTATAGTAATGTCCCCTTGTTACATCACCACTGGAGTCCTCTCCAGCGACTTCTACTCCAATCGCCAGGTGATGCCATGTTCCTGCCGTGGATGGTGCTGGTGATGGGAGAGGAGTCGATGCCAGCGGCACCGGTAGGCGCAGGCTCCAATCATCCACTGGGCTGATTATCTTGGGATCTGCAGTACCACTGGCTGACTATAGGTGGCGTGTTTCTTCCAGCTGAAGTTGCCATCATTGAGCTACAGCCAATGGAAAGACACCACACCCTTCTTAATTCCCCTCCTGTCTGCTGACCTCTGCCAGAGATAGTTCTGATATTCTGGCTCCTGTTCTGTTTTGTTATACTGGTGTTCTGACTTTTGCTTGTGTTCTGACTACCTCTCTTGCCTGCTGTTTTTGTACCTCGCTGCCCGTTCCGGTTTTGACCTCTGCTTGTTTCTGATTATGTCCTTGCCTACCGATTCTGTCCCTGTTTTGCAATTCCTGGTTTGGTCCCTCCTGTCGACTACTCTCTTGGACTGCTGCCTTCCACAGGTAGTGAACTCCAGGGCCCTGTGTAATTCCAAATCCCTGTATAGGGGTTAAAGGGTTTCAGGGCTCTGGGGGTCCTGCTTGGTGAGTGGCTTCCCTCGATCCTGTCCATTACAGCCCGTCTGAGTCTGTGGATCCAGGCAGGCATTACACCCCTTTCCTAGACTTCTTATAGTAATATCCCCTTTCCTTTTCCTCTTCTTGTAGTAATGTCCCCTTTCCTGCTCCTCTTCTTATAGTAATGTGCCCTTTCTTGAACCTCTTCTTATAGTAATGTCCCTTTTCCTGGTCCTCTTCTTGTAGTAATGTCCCCTTTCCTTGTCCTCTTCTTGTGGCAATGCTCCATCCTGTAGAATTGTCCTCTATTGTGCCATTCTTCTGCAAGAAAAAAAACAAAGACAAATTCTTCTCACTGTCCTCGTTCCCTCGGTGGCCTATTTCCTGCTTCTTGAATGCTGCCGGTGCAGGGGCCGCCGCTAACAGAGCTTTATATCAGAGGACATATTCCTGGGCGCTGCGAAGATATGAGCTCTCTATGCAGCTTCTCCAATGATCAGCTGCTGCCTCTGATTGGCCGGCAGCTGATCATTGCAGTAGCTGTATACAGAGCTCGCATCTGCGCAGCGCCCGGGAATCTGTCCTCTGATATAAAGCGTTGACTGCACAGCTCCAGCACAGGCAGCGATCAGCAAAGGGTCTGTGAGCTTGTGCACCGCAAGCAGCATCAGGGGCAGCATGCGGCCTACGTGATATGTGGAAGGATGCGGGGAAGGGGGTCAGGGACATGAAGTCTGTTGTGTTGCCCGTCAACAAGCTTTAGCCCCTGTCGACGTGACATCACAGGAAGCAGCAAAATCACGGCAGGATTGGTCACATGACCACTCTGTGCCAGGGGAGAGGTGCGGACAGCAGGGCAGGTAGGTAGTTGCTATCCACTTACCTGCCCCTATGTAACCCAATAGTGAAATGACAAAAAAAAGGCAAAATAAGCCGGATAACCCCTTTAACGTGTGCACATACCCTTACAAGGAGAACACTTTTAAATCATCCATTACTTTTAATAGACATTACTTAATTTGCCATCTTTATCAAGTGAGGACACAGAATACCCCGGAATTATTGATTTTTTTTTTCCTACATATAAATGCGCTAGATCTCGGACTAATGGTGCACAATTTCTTGGTAGATTCTGTTTTGTTATTGTAGTAATGTGATATATGGTAGTAGCATTACCTGGTACTTTTAGTGTACAGTGTAACAGTGAACTTTAGTGGATTTGTTGGGTACACAACAATCCTCCGCCTGTGTTCACATTCTCGTCAGTGAACAAGTTAGGTGAATTCCCCAGGACACTTCAATCAAAGTCGTACATTGACTATGCTGGCTTACCACTTATAGGAATGTCTGGTAACATCTTCTTAAACCCCAACGACAAAGCATACCAACAGAATAACCTCTTCCATTATATTTGAAAAAACTGTTAGCCCCTAGAAATAAGTGTTCATTTTCTAAAGTGTTAATATAATGCTTCGGTGTACTCAGTAATCTACAGCATTGTTGTCTGTAAGGGCAATATATTAGGCTGTGCTACTGGGCTTATTTTAGGCCCCTAACTACCATACAAACCCATTGGTGTCTTGCAATGGACAGCCCTTCCTTGATTAATCTGCTTACAGGCTGCAGGTGCTATTGCTTTGTGTATATAGGGGATCAATGGCCTGGATCGGATTCATGCAAAATCCAGGCCTTTACAGCAGCAGTCACTGACGAGCTTACTTGCCACAATCATAATGACATACAGTTAGGTCCAGAAATATTTGGACAGTGACACAAGTTTTGTTATTTTAGCGGTTTACAAAAACATGTTCAGAAATACAATTCTATATATAATATGGGCTGAAAGTGCACACTCCCAGCTGCAATATGAGAGTTTTCACATCCAAATCGGAGAAAGGGTTTAGGAATCATAGCTCTGTAATGCATAGCCTCCTCTTTTTCAAGGGACCAAAAGTAATTGGACAAGGGACTCTAAGGGCTGCAATTAACTCTGAAGGCATCTCCCTCGTTAACCTGTAATTAATGAAGTAGTTAAAAGGTCTGGGGTTGATTACAGGTGTGTGGTTTTGCATTTGGAAGCTGTTGCTGTGACCAGACAACATGCGGTCTAAGGAACTCTCAATTGAGGTGAAGCAGAACATCCTGAGGCTGAAAAAAAAGAAAAAATCCATCAGAGAGATAGCAGACATGCTTGGAGTAGCAAAATCAACAGTCGGGTACATTCTGAGAAAAAAGGAATTGACTGGTGAGCTTGGGAACTCAAAAAGGCCTGGGCATCCACGGATGACAACAGTGGTGGATGATCGCCGCATACTTTCTTTGGTGAAGAAGAAGAACCCATTCACAACATCAACTGAAGTCCAGAACACTCTCAGTGAAGTAGGTGTATCTGTCTCTAAGTCAACAGTAAAGAGAAGACTCCATGAAAGTAAATACAAAGGGTTCACATCTAGATGCAAACCATTCATCAATTCCAAAAATAGACAGGCCAGAGTTAAATTTGCTGAAAAACACCTCATGAAGCCAGCTCAGTTCTGGAAAAGTATTCTATGGACAGATGAGACAAAGATCAACCTGTACCAGAATGATGGGAAGAAAAAAGTTTGGAGAAGAAAGGGAACGGCACATGATCCAAGGCACACCACATCCTCTGTAAAACATGGTGGAGGCAACGTGATGGCATGGTCATGCATGGCTTTCAATGGCACTGGGTCACTTGTGTTTATTGATGACATAACAGCAGACAAGAGTAGCCGGATGAATTCTGAAGTGTACCGGGATATACTTTCAGCCCAGATTCAGCCAAATGCCGCAAAGTTGATCGGACGGCGCTTCATAGTACAGATGGACAATGACCCCAAGCATACAGCCAAAGCTACCCAGGAGTTCATGAGTGCAAAAAAGTGGAACATTCTGCAATGGCCAAGTCAATAACCAGATCTTAACCCAATTGAGCATGCATTTCACTTGCTCAAATCCAGACTTAAGACAGAAAGACCCACAAACAAGCAAGACCTGAAGGCTGCGGCTGTAAAGGCCTGGCAAAGCTTTACGAAGGAGGAAACCCAGCGTTTGGTGATGTCCATGGGTTCCAGACTTAAGGCAGTGATTGCCTCCAAAGGATTCACAACAAAATATTGAAAATAAAAATATTTTGTTTGGTTTTGGTTTATTTGTCCAATTACTTTTGACCTCCTAAAATGTGGAGTGTTTGTAAAGAAATGTGTACAATTCCTACAATTTCTATCAGATATTTTTGTTCAAACCTTCCAATTAAACGTTACAATCTGCACTTGAATTCTGTTGTAGAGGTTTCATTTCAAATCCAATGTGGTGGCATGCAGAGCCCAACTCGCGAAAATTGTGTCACTGTCCAAATATTTCTGGACCTAACTATACATGACCTGTATTTTGTGGTAACTAGCCTCTGCTGATGATACACATGGATATTATTCTTATTAGGGGCAAAAGCCAACCTGCTCTGACCTTCAATGTAGGACACAGATATGACAAAATATATTATTTTTCTCCTTTTTATCATTTTTTGGCAGCAGCCAACGTGGATGCTTGCAGCAGCGGCATCGGATATCGTAGTAGGCGGACGGCTTAGCTACTTGAAGTAGATATCCATAAGGGAAGAAAAACGCGACCACAATGCCTGATAGTACAAGAGTGATGTCTTTATTGAAACCAGGAGAGGTGAATGGCGGCACAATTACAAGTGAGACTGCAGGAAACAGGAAGTCCAAGGCAATAAATCTAGTCAAAAACATGTGCACATATAGTTATACAAATACCGTCCCATTAATTAAATGAGTAATTGGAGCGGTACAATTTGTCAACCAGGAGAGAGTAAAATAAAGCAGATGTCAGAGCGATGTAATAGCCAGACCATAGTGTATCGCAGTTTAGCGATTAGACACCCATAGCAGATGTGGAATGAAGGGGTATATACTTAAGCCATAGTAAATCGCATGTAAGATATACTACCATACCTGGGAGGACAAAACCTTGGAGTGCACCGTGACCTGCATCACCCGACGGCCGTTTCGGCTGTCCAAGCCTTTGTCAGGGTCGAAGCAACGTATAGAACTCATTGCCCAGGCACCTCCCTAAAGGGGAAGGTGCCTTAAATACCTGAAGACTAGCCAAGCTGAGAGGCACTTTTGGGTCAGGGCATACTGGCTTTTTAAAAAAAGGGGCATGTTCCCAGGAGGCATGTGTGGCATGCGCAGGGCCTGGGAGACAGCAGCATGGACTGGGGACTGGGTAGCCACCGCTGGGTGGCTGAGAAAGTGAGAAGGCTAGCGTCCCCGCCAGAAGAAGGGGGGCAGGACAGTGTGGGAACGATGATATGGGCGTTACAAAAATTAAGCGCTATAGACAAATAGGACTATTATCTTAATGATTTATTAGGATTTTTCAATGTGTCTTTAAAAATTATTGTCTGTCTGTGATTTTTTGATAAGCCGTCCAAAAAAAGTAAAAAAATCAAAGTGGCTACCATGCTAAGTAGTAATTAAGTAAAGCTTTCCCTTTATTCATCAAAAAAAGTGGAGAACTTTTCCAGGGGACTACAAAAATCCCTACTGAATGTTTACTTCATGTAACCTGCAAGATTCAGCAAAACGTACGCACAGATGTTAGAAAATATCAGCCGTGTGTGTCAACGCGTTTACTGACTGTAAAACGAAGCTGGTTTTCTAAAGAAGCGGGTATCAAGTAAATGTCTTACTAAAGAGAACTTCTGAGAAAAAAAACTACATAGGATTTGCTATATAATAATGGCTTTGTCTTTGTGCAGCATTCTTCCACAAAAGAAGTACACGACTTTAAGGTCATTTACATGTAGCAATTCAATCACATTTTTCACTTCTTTTGCAGAATGTTTTTCAGATTTCAATACAATTCTTAAAGGGAGCTTGTGACCCCGAAAATTCCCTTCTTTGGTTTAAAAAATAAAATAATGTTCAATTTCATATGCAAATGAGGGTTTCCTGGAGCACCCTTGGTATGACCAATGGCTCAGTGCGCAGTTCCGCCCCCTCAATCAGCATGCCACACCTCCTCTTAACATGATTGACAGTACACGCTTGATCAAAGCGAATGGTGCTTGAAATTAATCCACGGCCCTGCATTTTTACACTCACACCATAGAAGTTCGCTGGGCTCTTGCAGTCAGAGGCGGATTATAATGAGGGCAATCTGGGCTACCGCCCAGGGCCCGAGGCTCCAGGGGGCCCATGCTCCAAACAGTTAATTTCCCCCATTATAATCCGCATGAAACATTAAGCTGCTGGGTCATCCGCCCGCCCTACAGCACATCGGCTTACAAAACGTGACTCCTGTAAAGGGCCCCATGGGCAGAAGCCAGGAGGGGGCGGGGCTGCTGACAGCTTGGGCCCCACCCCTTTCATTCCTCTGCTCACTGGGCCCCAGAGGTCGTGGCCACCATCAGGGTAATGAGGGGGGCCCGAGTCGCTCATAAAGAGCTGCCCTCTCTCTTCCTGCACTGATCTATGTGATCGGTGCAGAGTAGACAGGAAATGTACTGCAGCAGAACGCAGGCTGAGAAGGTGAAGGACCTTGCCTGATCACATGACCGGAGAACTGACAGGTCCTGTCACTGTTCAGCTGCTGCAACCTCCATGCAGCTCCCAGTGTCTGCTCTCCTGCTCTGCACTTATCAGGAACTGCAAGATGAGGTAATATATAGTGTGTGTAAGGAGATGTGCCTGTTGTAGAGCTGTGTGTGTATATGTGCATGTAGTCTGTCTGTCTCTTTCCCTTGCTGGCTGGCTCTGTATGTCTGTCTTTCCCTGGCTTGCTGTCTCTTTCCCTGGCTGGCAGTTTATGTCTGCCTTTTCCTGGCTGGCAGTCTCTGTCTGTCTGTCTTTCCCTGGCTGGCTGTCTTTGTCTGTCTGTCTTTCCCTGGCTGGCTGTCTCTGTCTGTCTGTCTTTCCCTGGTTGGCTGACTCTTTCCCTGGCTGGCAAGTTATGTCTGTCTTTCGCTGGCTGGCAGTTTATGTCTGTCTGTCTTTCCCTGGTTGGCTGTCTTTTTCCCTGGCTGGCAGTCTCTGTCTGTCCATCTTTCCCTGGCTGGCTGTCTCTGTCTTTCCCTGGCTGTCAGTTTCTGTCTGTTTTTCCCTGGCTGTCTGTCTATCTCTCTTTCCCTGGCTGGCTGTCTCTGTCTATCTGTCTCTCCCTGGCTGGCAGTCTCTGTCTGTCTGTCTTTCCCTGGCTGGCTGTCTCTGTCTGTCTCTTTCCCTGTCTCTCTATCCGTCCCTCCACCAACATCATATTACCTCACACATAAGCTTCTTATACTAACAATGTCCCTCGTTGCCTATAGCAACCAATCGCAGCGCTTATAAATGACCTGTGGCTCCCAGCTCCAATGACTTTAATGTAAGGAGGTTTTTTGGAGAGTAACTCTAAAGCGCAGGGTTAAATTTTCCCCTCAAAACATAGTCTAGGACGTTCCCTGAGTCACCTGAGGCGTCTGTGTAAAATATCGTGATTCTAAATGTGACGGTGCGGATTCCTTTATCGGACATACACACACACACATGCATACACACACATATACACATATACACATACACACATACACACATATACACATACACACACTCAGCTTTATATATTAGATATATGGCTGACGATTCTGGGGCTCGTCATTTTGATGACCCGAAAAACGGTGCATGCAGGGTTTTTTTGGGATCTCAAAATGACAACTAGCAGTTAATGTTTGGTGAGGACTGTTTGCAGAATTGGAGATTTTTCAAGAGTGATGGTGGGACTGTGGGAGGTTCGAGGAGGATCTCAGCTCACCCGGTAAATGCATCACCGGGGTAATTTCTCTGGGGGACGGTGCAGGCAGGTCAGCTGCGTGTTCAAAAAGGCAAAGTCCAGCAATAGAAAAAAGTTGTTTCCAGCATCACATCCAAGAAACAAGGTTCAGCAAAGTACAAGAGACGTCCGGCACCACCAAATCCATACCTCCCAACCGTCCTGGATACAGCGGGACTGTACCGGATTTCAGCGGGTGTCCCGGTGTCACGATCGTGAGGCTTTTTGTCCCGCCCGTGGCTCTGCCCACCCGCTCTCTCCCCGTCTGACTTTCTCCCCCTCCTAATGCACATGAGCAGAGCAGAGCCGAGCGCTGCTTCACTGCTCTGGCTCTGTGCTGCCGCTGTTATGGGTGGGCGGCAGCAGCACTCTGGCTGCCGGCACTTTAAATCTGCAGCTCAGCGTGCACTCACTGCTCACTGCTGGGCTGTTTGTGTACGGAAGTGCATCTGTGGGCGGAGCTACCGAGCAACATGCTGAGCTCCACCCACAGATAAAGAGACTGCAGGAAGAGCAGCTGAACACCAAGGAACGCTGTATGTGACCCCCCCCCACCTACCCAAAGCTATATGCCTCCAGTCTCCCCCTCACCACAACTGTATGGCCCCCTCACCAAATTTGTATGCCACCCCACCAGATCTATATGCCCCCCAGCACACCCCAGCTCTGTATGCCTCCAGCCCCCTTCCACCAGATATGTATGCCCCAGCAGCCCTCTCCTCACCAGAGCTATATGCCTCCAGCCACCCCCCTCACCAGATTTGTATGTCCCCCAGCCCCCACACCAAATTTGTATACCCCCCAGCCACCCCACCAGATCTATATGCCCCCCAGCACCCCCCAGCTCTGTATGCCTCCAGCCCCCTCCCACCAGATATGTATCCCAGCCCCCCCTCACCAGTTATGTATGCCCCAGCAGCCCTCTCCTCACCAGAGCTATATGCCTCCAGCTACCCCCCTCACCAGATTTGTATGCCCCCAGCCCCCCCATCGGAGCTGTAAGTTCCCCCAGAGCTGTATAAGCCCCAACACCAGAGCTATATGCCCCTTAGTAATATCTATGCTACCAGTTATTTATATGTCCCACAGTAAAGTGTATTTCCCCCAGTAATGTGTATACCCCTTAGTAACGTGTATGCCCCTCAGTGAAAAACACAGACGTTCTTCACTGACGTGTTAAACACGCATATGTCCCTTCATACTCCGTGATTCACGGCACACAGTGGTTGTCCATGTGCAATCCATGATACGTGATCCATACTCCGTGATTGCACATGGACATATACTCACCTGCCCCCCCCTCCTGCTCTCCGTGGTGCTGAAGAGTCCCGCGATTCAGCATCCAGCCACCGCTCTCTCACCTCTGCAGCTACTTCCGGGTCGTATCTGGCTGCATAAATGAATATGCATGCCATAATGTGCCGGTCAGGAAGAAGCAGAGAGCAGCTGCTGAATTCAGCATCGCTGGAGAAGGTGAGTTGAAAAAGATTTTTATTTTAAATTTCCGTGTTTTTCTGGTACGTGTTTCACGGATCACACCATAGTGTGGTCTGTGGGACATCAGTGATGCCAGAAAAAAACCAGACATGTTTCTGTGCGGCAATCACGGATACGCATGTACGCCGCACGGAGACACGGTCAGTGAAAAATCATTGATGTGTGTGCAGACCCATTGATTATAATGGGTCTGCATAGGTCAGTGATTCTGGTACGTATAAAAAGTAGCACATACATACCAGAATCACTGACATCTGAAACAGGCCTAATATGTATGCCCCCTCAAGTACTGTCTATGCCCCCAGCCCCTCCTGTGCTGTATATACTGTAGCCCCAGCCCCTCCTGTGCTGTATATACTGTAGCCCCCAGCCCCTCCTGTGCTGTATATACTGTAGCCCCCAGCCACCACTCCTGTGCTGTATATACTGTAGCCCCCAGCCACCACTCCTGTGCTGTATATACTGCAGCCCCCAGCCCCTCCTGTGCTGTATATACTGTAGCCCCCAGCCCCTCCTGTGCTGTATATACTGTAGCCCCCAGCCCCTCCTGTGCTGTATATACTGTAGCCCCCAGCCCCTCCTGTGCTGTATATACTGTAGCCCCCAGCCTCTCCTGTGCTGTATGTACTGTAGCCCCCAGCCCCTCCTGTGCTGTATATACTGTAGCCCCCAGCCCCTCTTGTGCTGTATATACTGTATATATACAGTGTGTGTGTGTGTGTGTGTGTGTATATATATATATATATATATATTATAGTATATAAAACCCCCATCCTCCCTTGTGATACATACACAGCGGTGTCAGTGTGCACTGTGCGTGGCTAGGTCTGTTAAAGTGTTGCCAAGTGATCACATGCCGAGGAGGAGCTGGACAGAGACAAGCGGGGTAGGTGAGTGCGGCTGCTGCCGACTTCCCCATGTTATTACCTCCAATGTGTGTATATGTATGATGTATATATCTGTGTATGTCAGTGTAGATGACTGTGTATAGATTTGTCTGTTTATATGTATTTTAGGGAATTTGTCTTCAAATATGTACCGTATATGTGCGTATGCCTGTGCCCACGATCAGGACTCGCTGTGTCCTGGAGGCAGCGCGTCCTGACCTGCGGGGCTGCACGTCTCCTCCGCAGGAGAACGCAGCTGCCTGTGCCCACGATCAGGACTCGCTGTGTCCTGGAGGCAGCGGGTCCTGACCTGCGGGGCTGCACGTCTCCTCTGCAGGAAACCACAGCTGCCTGTGCCCACGATCAGGACTCGCTGTGTCCTGGAGGCAGCGCGTCCTGACCTGCGGGGCTGCACGTCTCCTCCGCAGGAGAACGCAGCTGCCTGTGCCCACGATCAGGACTCGCTGTGTCCTGGAGGCAGCGGGTCCTGACCTGCGGGGCTGCACGTCTCCTCTGCAGGAAACCACAGCTGCCTGTGCCCACGATCAGGACTCTCTGTGTCCTGGAGGCAGCGCATCCTGACCTGCGGGGCTGCACGTCTCCTCCGCAGGAGAACGCAGCTGCCTGTGCCCACGATCAGGACTCACTGTGTCCTGGAGGCAGCGGGTCCTGACCTGTGGGGCTGCACGTCTCCTCTTGTAAAATAGTGAGTTTATGGAGATTTGATTCATAAACTTGATTACATGCATTCATATAATGTGTGTATTTTGCCCATCCCTTTAAGAGTGACTTTGTGAATGTTGAATCTGCTAACCAAGGGTTGACATGGTAGAACCAAAGCCATCTGCTATTGTTCATCAAAGCTTTCAACAAACTGCTATATTCTGTTTGGAATTTGTGCTAAGAACTGAAATTAGCTTTGAGAATCTTCTTTCTGTTACACTAAGGTCAGAGTTCAGCGAGCTTCAAAAGAGATATATATGTCGAAGTGGTTTAGTTTTACAAGTCTCTACTGCGCAAGACACTTATTTAGCAGAAAAAATGAACCACGTGATATGACATAAGCTGGAACTAAAAAGGATAGTTACTTCTTGTAATACCATGTAAAGAGATAAGTAGAATCAGGAGGTGGGGTTTGAATTATAAAAGAGGACCACACTTCAAAGGGTCAGGAGAAGAAGGGAGGAGAAGGACGGACTCACCAGACTCGACCAGACGATCTACAGAGAGACGGCTTACACACACACACAGCGATGTAAGATAAACACTCTGTTTTTTCTCTACTTATCTGTCTATCCATCTATTAACTCAAGCCAAGACAGTAACTTTTCTGTAATGACTGTAACTTCAACTTTTATCTGAATAAATCCATATATATGTTTTTGCACCTATTTTGCTCCAATCATTAATATACTGGCTTAGCATATGTCACGTCAAACCGTATTTTTAACATATTTGGCGAGCATCAGCCTGAATGATTGAGAGGCACAGCTGTTTTCTGTGCGTGGTGATTTTTTTTTTCTTTCACGCTGCCTTTTGCTGAAAGACTTTTTTCTCACGTCATTCCGTGCCCTTTGTCCGAGAAGGGGGGTCAGTGCAGTAAAACTCTCTGTCCAAGCTGCAGGCAAAAACGATACACTGTGTCCACATCACGGAACCTTACAGAGGTTTAATGTGACAAGCTGCACGGAGGTCGTATGTGTCAAAGCCTTGACGGACATCTGAGGACTTCCAATTCCAGGACGATCGATCCATAGACGATTGGAGCCATTCCAGGACCATCGATCCATAGACGATTGGAGCCATTCCAGGACCATCGATCCATAGACGATTGGAGCCATTCCAGGACAACGCATCACATATTGGTGAGATATGGATTTCATTCATGATTATTCTAGTAACAGTAATGTAGTGTATTCTTTTGACCATACGCATACTGACGCACAGTTATGGTCAAATTTGTACCGGCAATGTGAACTTGAGAATACTAAGTTAGATAAGAAGTTTTTTACTGTGAAACGGTTACAGAAAAAGATACAGAATGTATTGGGTATGGTATACACTTACAACTCCATGGTGGGTGGGGCACAGCCATATGCACACACCATCTGCATGGTGACTGATACACCCATTACAACAGACACATCCAATACAACAGATACACACATCACAGATGCAGAAACAACAGATTGTCCAAATTGTTCGATATTAGCAGAACATAATGAACATCTGGAGGATCAGTTGGAAACAAGAGCAGATTTAATATCAAAATTATGGAAAGATATTAAATATGTATCTGTTAATACGAGACAAAACAAGACAGATGCTTCCGCGTCACCTGCCTCAGGTTCAGACATACCGGACAGGCTGGATACCGCCGAGGACGAGAGTCTGAATGAGGAGGGACTTCGGAAAAAGAAGTTACATGATAAGGCAGCCCGTCTTAACATTAAAATCCATGACCAATTAATGAAAATCATTAAATACATACCCAAATATGATGATAAAATAGACGCCTTCCATAATGCGGACATTTTTGAGTCACATTCAGATAAATATAATCTAACGAATGAACAGAGAAACAAGATTTTCAGGGTATGGCTTCCCTCCCACATGGCAAAAAGGTTACAAGCAACACCTAGGCCAAACGAACACGATGACCTGATCCATGACACAAAGGAAGATAGGCTGAGACAGTTAATTCTCTTTACCACAGGAGAGTCTACCCCAACAGTCGAATTGTTAGAAAACCTTAAGACACACATACAGGAGGATCCATACATATTTTTAGTGAAATTCGAACAAGGCTATCGTTTGATAATGGAGATCGGACCTGATCAAGAACCGACTTCCATGGTCAAGGCCTTTGTTAAAAAGTTTAAATATTTGGACCCTGCTTCATTCGAAATAGCTTCTAGGATGGAAAGTCTACAAGAGGCCACGTCATTTATTGATAGAATACGTAGACGAATGAAGCAAAATCAGGTAAAGTAAAAAATAGCCGTGATAGAGGGGAACACTGACACATTAGTATCCCAGGAAAAACAGATCAAAAACAAAAAAACGGTGTTGAATTCTAAAAACAAGAATTCAGGGGGGGGTAACAGAAAGAGCAATATCCACTGCTTTTTCTGTGGCCTACCCGGACATCTGAAGTGGGAATGCAAGAAATTCCTGAGGGCGGGAGCTGAGGAAAGGCTGGGTAAAGAAAATGGACTGATGCCAAACACATCCAGTGCACCTCCCCCATCTTCAGAACCTCCACCTTCATACACGCCCACTCATACTGACAACAGAAATAACCAATCACCATATGCACCTCTGACCAGACAAATAAGGGAAATGACCATACAGGGATTGGATGGAAGGAGCAAGACACCTGCTGCTCTTCTCCCTTCTCCATCCTCCTGACTAGCAAAGCCGGTGCCCAGGCTCCATCCACTGGAATTTGTCACTCGAGTTTCAATGGATAGCTGTGGTCGACCATTTTTAAAGGTAAATCTTGAAGGTCAGGAAGTAACATTTCTCCTTGATACAGGTGTGCAATTGAGTGTCACAAATGTTGATTTACATTTAAAGCCAGATTCCCCTGTATGTACAATTGTTGGTTTCAGTGGTAAAAATGGAACAAAGGTGACATTAGCGCAGGATGTTTCTTTGGAAATACCTGGTTTTTTGAAAACGAAAATGGATATTTGGTGTTGTCAGGATACTGAGAATATAATTGGCACTGATTTTATGGAAAAGCATGGCTGGATTATTGATTTGGGTAACAAAACAGTTTGGAAAGACTCTAACGGTTGTAAGGCGGTAGTTATTGATCCAAATGAATATAGTCATGTCGGGACCATTTGTTTGACCGATGTAGTGTCAGCAGATCATTTGTGGCCTGAAACTGGTGTTGATGAAGTATTGACTGAGTTAGTACAGCGGTTTCCTTCTTTATGGGCTCAGTACAGGAATGAGGTTGGAACGATGAAGGATGTTGTTGTTAAAATTGAAGGCCGAGACCCGCCTCCACAGCGTCAGTATAAGTTGCCTCCGGAGTCAGTTGCTCCGATGTCTAAGATTATACAGGAATTGTTGGCTCAAGGTGTCATACGTAAGGCAAATTCTGTCTGTAACAATCCATTGTGGTGTGTTCTGAAAAGCGATGGTAGCTATCGGATGTTGTTGGACTTGAGGATGTTCAATAAGTTTACTCCCAATGTTGCACCGATTGTAGCTGATACACATGACATGATGTCGAGATTGGATGCAAAGGCAAAGTATTTCTCAGTAATGGATATCAGTAATGGTTTTTTCAGTATACCAATTGAGCAAAGTTGTCAATATAGGCTTGCATTCAATCACCTGGATCAACAATTCGTATGTTGTCGTCTTCCTCAAGGCGCAAGTATGTCGCCAAGCATTTTTCATCAGGCGCTAGCGAACGTTTTGTCGAAGTTTCTCGTCCGGAATGTTTATTGCAATATGTGGACGATATCTTGTTGAGTACAGAGGATAAGGAGTTGCACGTGATTTTGCTTGCAGAATTGTTTGAGCTGCTGCATGATGCAGGTTTAAAACTGAATACCAAAAAGGTCAAGCTGATGCAGACTGAGGTCAGGTTTTTAGGAGTTCTGCTAAGTCCAGGTACACGGCGACCCCTACAGGACAGAATTGAGGCAATTGCATCCCTTCCAATTCCAACATCACACAAGGCACTAAGACATTTTTTAGGACTTGTAAATTACTCAAGGGATTTCATTGAAAATTTTGCTGACAAAGCCAGACCTTTGTATGATCTTTTAAAAGGTGACAATGATGATTATTTTGGTCCCTGGAGTGTCGAACAGGAAAAAGCCTTCACACAATTGAAACATGATCTACAACACGCACCTGCGTTAAGTATGGTGGAAAAGAACGCACCTTTTGCGCTTCAAGCACACACTTCAGAGACGGGTATCTCTGTGGTTTTGCTGCAGCTGCAAGGGGGGAATGGAGAATCTTGGGTTACTTCTCTAAGCTTCTCTCACCTGTTGAGAGGGGGTTTGAGGTGTGCGCAAGACACCTGGTGGGAGTGTATTTTGCGATAAAAATCACTCAACACATCATCAGGTTCCAAAAGGTTATTCTCCAAATGCCACATTCCACACTGAAACTTCTCTTTGAGAAAAACATCCCAGGTGTGTCACATCAGAGATTTGCCCATTGGTTGCTCTCATTGTCTCCAAATCAAATTGAGGTAGATTATAAGGCCAAATATGTTCTTCCTCAATTGATGCAGTATGAAGGACAAACCCATGATTGCATAGAAACGTTCCATGAACCAAGTCCATCTCTTTTCAGACGACAGTCGGAAGATGCAGATGAACCTGTGTTTGTAGACGGTTCTAGATTTTTTCTGGAAGGACACTATCACACAGGATATGGAATTTTCTATTCCAAGCGAGGACAAGTGGTAAAACACAAGTTACCGAGTCATTTCTCAGCTCAAAGGGCAGAGATAGAAGCGGTAAGAATGGTCCTACAGCTGAATGAAGCTGATGATCAAACTCCAATGGTAATCTACAGTGATAGCTCCTATGTTGTCAGATCCCTAACCGATTACCTGCCTGTTTGGGAAAGGAGAGGCTACGTGGATTCATCCAACAAAGCCTTGGTGCATCGCGATACGCTAGAATCAATTTTTGAGATGGCATCTAGGGCCCCAAATAGATTTGCTATAGTGAAAGTCGCTGCACATCAAAGATCTGATGATGAGTTATCTGTAGGAAATGCAACCGCAGATGCTCTAGCCAAAGAAGCTGCCCTGACAGGAGAGGAAGTGTTTGACTCTGAACCTTCTGAGAATTCAGCGGTTCAAAGAACAGACACGTACATACCTTCATTTGCAGAAGAACAGAGAAAAGATCCTTCTCTTGTTACTTCTCAGGATGATCCAAAGCCTCCTTTTATCTGTGAAAATGGGGTTTTGTGTCACAATTCAAATGGTGAATTGCGTCCCGTTGTACCAAAACATCTACAGGTAGAATTCACTCGATACAACCATGAGAGTTTAGGTCACTTGGGACAACAGAAATTGTTAGTCATTCTCAAGGAGAAATTTTATTGGGAAAAAATGGACGAAACAGTTCAAAGTGTTGTACTATCATGTCTCATTTGTGCCCAAATAAATCCAAGACCTAAAGGACAGAAGCCACCACTTCTACGAATCGCACCTGCAGATGGTCCATGGTCTACACTGCAGATAGACTATATTGGTCCTTTACCCTCAGGTAAACATGGTCTCAGGTATGCATTGATTGTGGTAGATGTGTTCTCAAAATGGGTAGAAATATTACCTGTTAGGAAAGATGATGCTTTGTCCACAGCAAGGGAGTTGGTACAACATGTCTTTTGTACTTGGGGGATCCCAAGGATGATTACCTCCGATCGAGGAAGTCATTTCACAGGTAAAATCATGCAAACTGCTTGTGCTATTCTAGGGGCACGACAGCAATTTCATGTCCCTTATCATCCACAATCTGCGGGAATTGTGGAAAGAATGAATAGAACAATCAAATCCAGAATTGCAAAGATGCTTTTGGACAAAGGTAACACTTGGGTTGACAAGGTACCTTTCATACTGATGAGTATAAGAGGTTCAATCTCTTCTACAACTCAATTCACTCCGTTTGAGTTGATGACGGGAAGAAAAATGCCATTGTGGTTTCCACATGAGCCATTTTTATCCACTCCACAAAAAGATGCTATCTCAAGGTCCCAATGGTTGAGATCGCTACAGGAGAACCTGAAAGCGATTCTGCCATATGCGGCATCGAGAATGCAGAACATGGAGCCACCCTATGAGTCCAAATTCAAGAAAGGTGCTCTAGTGATGATCAAAACCTTTCGCAAGAGTGGTCCATGGGAGTGTAATTGGGAAGGTCCTTTTGAAGTCCTTGAGACTATGGGACAAGTCATGATTCTTGTGCAACGAGTGTCAAATGTGGTAAAAAAGACCCGGAAAACACAAAAAGTGTGGGTTCACGTTGACCAGTGCAAAATATTTGTGACAAAATAATGATACTGCATTTCTTTCCAGGAAGAAATGGATTCCTATAAGAACTGGAATAAAGAACCTAAAGACTTTGAAGGAAAGATGACATCAAGCCTTCTGGAGAAAGAACATCTTTCCAAGCTCAAGACAAGCTTCTATGTGATGGGATCTACTTTCCTGCTGCTTTGCTTTATTTCCGTCATTGTTTACATGTTACATCAAGGAACAATCGCCAATGATGTGAATGAGCGGACCAGAGAGATTCAACATTCACGAAGACCGAGAGGATCAGAGACATTGAACTTACTGACAGAGAACATCACGGATGATTCTGTGGAGATAACAGGGAATATCTGCATGGGATATGGAACAAAATGTTGCATTGAATTACATTTCGTACACGACACAGACATAATATTACATGCTATTGCAGGACCTAAAACTAGATTCACACAATTACAAGGAGAATATGTACACAATAATAAAACGGGTACATGGGAATGTTCTCCTACAGATGTACTATACTGGAACATAGAGATCAGAGGTGATGAACCTGCTGTATGGTCCGGTGATATTACAAATGACATGATTGCAAGGGGAAAGTTTGGAAGATCCAAAACAGAAATTTTGTTAAAAACTCAGGTTTTTGGGAAAATTCTGGTTCCTTCTTTACTCTCCATTACAGAAGGAGATAAAGATTGGGTCAAAACATGGAATTTCCAGATAACACGGGAACCTGTACAAGTTCAGGTATCTGTAGTGTTTACTGTTACTAACACTATAGTTCCGGAAATAAGGGTTTCACCACAGACAGTACATAATAAAGAAAATACATTTCCTATAATGTTAAAATGTAACACAAGGTTGAAATTGCCTTCTGAGTCTTTGTTGACATGGACCAAAAATTCATCATTTTTGGGAAGTTTTTTAAACAGTCCAACTAATGTCATTCACAGAGGTCAGATTGGTAATATCAGATGGATGGATGATAATTTCATTTTTTCCATAGAGAATCCATCTTCCAGGGACTCTGGAATTTACCAGTGTTGCGTTGAAACAAAGACACATTACAGACATTGTAAAGACGTTAGTGTGAATATTTGGTCAGCAGCAGATAGTGCATGCACAAACACGAGATTCATGCCGTCTACTCCTTTCCAAATTAATCAATTTCAGTCTAAGTCCTTAATTAAGGGATGGAGAATTTATGACAATGGTGTGGACTTTCAATATGTCTCATTGGAAGATCTCTACCAGGTTTCCTCAGTGTCAATCACATCTCACTAACATGGAGATGGGGATAGAACAATGGTTTGGGAGAAGAAAAACTCAGACTAGGAGTAAGAGAGGAGTGTTAGAAGGAATTCTGGGAGGAATTGGGACAGTGGGAAGTCTGACTAATGCCATATAATATTGGTTTTATTGGAGGAAAAGGTGTAAAGGTTCAGAAGAGTTTGAATCAACTTCTTGAAAAGATGGTAATGAATACAGCTGCTGTACTAGGGTCTTCCGTGTCACATCTACAGGATGCTACATTAGCTCTCGTGGAAAGCACACACGAAACACAAGTAGCTAAAGCGTGCCTGGAGATACAGGTAGAGTACTCTTCTAATCTGAAGCTGATTGCACAAGCTTTACAGAGTGGAATTACTCCACTGGGAATACTGCGAAATTTACCTGTAGAGTATGACTTTGCATTGAATCATACGGATTTGTGGGTAAATAAGTGGTTAGGATGTGAACGAAACATTTGTGTTGGCACATCGCTAATCCCAGTGATCGGAAGAGAGGGGACTATTGTTCCTGTTACAGTTTTGGGTATACCTGTGAGTAACACACAACAAGTGTTCTATCAACTGCAGTACACAGATTTTGCATTTGATGGAGTGAACACTGAACAAGTAGACATTTCTTCATGTTTACATTTTGTTTCTAAGGTGATGTGTTTACCTGGACAGGATAAGGTGATTTATCATTCATGTTTTCATAATCATTCTTCTTGTCATGCGAGAATAGAGACTGTACAGACACTACATGATCTGGTGACTCCAGTAAGTCCAAATAAGATTTGTTTTCAGGTCATGTCTGAGACAGAGGTTTCTGTTTTCTATTCTGCTTGTGTACATAAGGAAAACCTACCTATGGGTTTGTATTGTATAGAAGGAAATGTGAGGTCTCTTTCAAAGAAGGAAGTAAGTTTTAATATCACTTCTATAGGAAAGAGAAACTTAACGGCATTTTCCATACAATACAATTTATCACAAATAAATGATTTTCCTTGGAATATGTGGACAAGTGAAATAAAGAAAGATAAGGGTTTGTTAGATTTATTAACGAAACAGTTAAAGGAAGCAGAAATTATATTCAGGCATGAACAAGGTGAATTAAGTGATATTGAACACGAATGGAATGGAATGTCAGGTAGAACTTGGTGGAGAAGTTTTGGCAAATCGGTACATTCCTGGTCTCAGTCATCTTTTCAGTCAGCGGTTGGAAATGTTTTATTTAATCCCATCATAATCATATTTTTATTAGTTTTGATGTGTATTATTTATCAAGTTTTTGTGATGTGTAGAATTCAGAAGATATATAAGAATATAAAAATAGAAATGAAAAAGGAAGATAACATTCTTAGAGGAATGTTAAATCGCAAGATGACTTTTTGACAGAAAGTTTCAGTTGGTTTATCAAGTCAAATATTGGTCTAGAATTTTCAACAAGAATGTATGTGATACGAATGATGACACGAATGAGTTAGGGTTTCCCCGGGAATCATCAAATCTTCAAAAAGGAGGGACTGTAAAATAGTGAGTTTATGGAGATTTGATTCATAAACTTGATTACATGCATTCATATAATGTGTGTATTTTGCCCATCCCTTTAAGAGTGACTTTGTGAATGTTGAATCTGCTAACCAAGGGTTGACATGGTAGAACCAAAGCCATCTGCTATTGTTCATCAAAGCTTTCAACAAACTGCTATATTCTGTTTGGAATTTGTGCTAAGAACTGAAATTAGCTTTGAGAATCTTCTTTCTGTTACACTAAGGTCAGAGTTCAGCGAGCTTCAAAAGAGTTATATATATGTCGAAGTGGTTTAGTTTTACAAGTCTCTACTGCGCAAGACACTTATTTAGCAGAAAAAATGAACCACGTGATATGACATAAGCTGGAACTAAAAAGGATAGTTACTTCTTGTAATACCATGTAAAGAGATAAGTAGAATCAGGAGGTGGGGTTTGAATTATAAAAGAGGACCACACTTCAAAGGGTCAGGAGAAGAAGGGAGGAGAAGGACTCGACCAGACGATCTACAGAGAGACGGCTTACACACATCACAGCGATGTAAGATAAACACTCTGTTTTTTCTCTACTTATCTGTCTATCCATCTATTAACTCAAGCCAAGACAGTAACTTTTCTGTAATGACTGTAACTTCAACTTTTATCTGAATAAATCCATATATATGTTTTTGCACCTATTTTGCTCCAATCATTAATATACTGGCTTAGCATATGTCACGTCAAACCGTATTTTTTACACCTCTGCAGGAAACCACAGCTGCCTGTGCCCACGATCAGGACTCGCTGTGTCCTGGAGGCAGCGCGTCCTGACCTGCGGGGCTGCACGTCTCCTCCGCAGGAGAACGCAGCTGCCTGTGCCCACGATCAGGACTCGCTGTGTCCTGGAGGCAGCGGGTCCTGACCTGCGGGGCTGCACGTCTCCTCTGCAGGAGACCACAGCTGCCTGTGCCCACGATCAGGACTCGCTGTGTCCTGGAGGCAGCAGGTCCTGACCTGCGGGGCTGCACGTCTCCTCCGCAGGAGAACGCAGCTGCCTGTGCCCACGATCAGGGTTCAGTGCGCTGCGGTCTCCTGCTGTGTTCTCCCTACGGAGGACGCATGCAACTGCAGCAAACAATTGATATGCTACAGTCTGGAAAGACGCTCCGCAGGTCAGTGTTTGCTGCAGAAAAAACAAGCACAGTGGGCACGGAGTTTCTAGAAATCCCTCCACTGTGCTTGTACTGTACAATGCGGCGTTTTAGACACAGCAAAAACACGCTACATCCAAAATGCTGCAAATACTGATCGTGGGCACACAGCCTTAAACAATGTGATCAGCAGTGCTGAAAAGGATTGGATGTGGGCGTGACAGATTGCAAAATGGATGTGGTTAGGGGGCGTGGCTTAAAATTGCTGCGGCGCGCAACGCGTGCCGCATACTTTGTCCCTCTTTCTCATCTTTAAATGTTGGGAGGTATGCCAAATCACATATAAAACAACACAATATATGGAAATAGCCCGACCATATAGAAAATATTCCAACCGTAAGGTCACATAAGGCTGGACTCAGACGAACGTATGGCATCCGATGCGACAGCATTGGATGCGATATGCTAATGACCCCCAACTCAGGCACTGCTGCGAGCGTGAACCGAGTGTCATGCTACTGTGACCCGATCCTGCAATCAGGTCACAGCTGTGAAGCTGAGGACGGGCGCTGTGGAGATGATGGAGGGGTTAATCCCCCCCCTCTCCTCCATTGTCAGCCTGTGCGTATATCACACTGCCCTGGGATAACATCAGAGTGCAGTCCGATGTTTCTCTCGCACCCATTCACTTCAATGGGTGCAAGGGATACGGCTCTAGCAGAAAATTGCAGCATGGTTCCCCTTTTCTCGCATCCAGAATCTGGATGCGAGAAAAGCTGACTAACTGCTCTCCCTCATTGATTAACATAGGTCCGAGTGCAATGTGAGGTTTTCTCGCATTGCACCCGTCCGATTTTCATGCTCGTGTGAGCATACCCTAAGTGTGGTGCTCAACAAAGGACATAAGAAATAAGGTTAAAAAACAATATTATTCCATAACTTGTGCAGATCTAGCAGGATGTGTCTAAGGGCGGCTTTGCACACTACGACATCGCAGGTGCGATGTCGGTGGGGTCAAATCGAAAGTGACGCACATCCGGTGTCACTTGCGATGTCATAGTGTGTAAATCCTAGATGATACGATGAACGAGCGCAAAAGCGTCGTTATCGTATCATCGCTGCAGCCTCCAACATTTCCATAATGCCGGTGCAGCGACAGATGCGATGTTGTTCCTCGCTCCTGCGGCAGCACACATCGGTGTGTGTGAAGCCGCAGGAGCGAGGAACTTCAACTTACCTGCCGCCGGCTGCAATGAGAAGGACGGAGGTGGGCGGGATGTTTACATCCTGCTCATCTCCGCCCCTCCGCTTCAATTGGCCGCCTGCCGTGTGACGTCACTGTGACGCCGCATGACCCGCCCCCTAAGGAAGGAGGCGGGTCGCCGGCCAGAGGGACGTCGCACGGCAGGTATGTGTGTGTAAAGCTGCCGTAGCGATAATAATCGCTAAGGCAGCTTTCACTATATATCGAACGTGCGACGGGGGCGGGACTATCGCTGCAGCATCGGTAACACATTGTTACCGATGTTGCAACGTGCAAAGCCTGCCTAAGGATGGCTTTACACGCATGACAGCACCCGCCCCTATCGTTATGGCGATATGTGGCGATCGCTGGCGTAGCGAACATTATCGCTACGGCAGCGTCACACATACTTACCTGCTCGGCAACGTCGCTGTGACCGGCGAACCGCCTCCTTTCTAAGGGGGCGGTTCGCTCGGCGTCACAGCAACGTCACTGAGCGGCCGCCCAATCAAAGCGGAGGGGCGGAGGTGAGCGGGACGAACATCCTGCCCACCTTCTTCCTTCCTCATTGCTGGCGTGTGGCAGGTAAGGAGATGTTCCTCGTTCCTGCGGCGTCACACGTAGCGATGTGTGCTGCCGCAGGGACGATGAACAACTACGCCCCAACGACAGCAGCGATAATTGGGAGAGGACCCCCATGTCAACAAGGAGCGATTTTGGACATTTTTGCAACAATCCAAAATCGCTCCTAGGAGTCACACACAACGAGATCGCTACAGCGGCCGGATGTGCGTCACAAAATCCGTGACCCCAACGAGATCGCTGTAGCGATCTTGTAGCGTGTAAAGCCCGCTTTAGACTAAGAACCTCTTTTAGGTTTGGAACATGTAAGCCATTGTTTTAGACTTCGTGGACATCCATCCAACCTAGTGTTGGTTTTAACCTTATGGAATAACATTGTTTTTTAACCTTTTTTCTTGGAGGTGATGCTGGAAACAACTTTTTTCTATTACTGAAGGTTCGAGAGGTAGAGATGGAGCTGTGGTGGAGGCGGAGTCTGAAGGGGGCCCGAACATTTTTGCAGTATGGGGCCCTGAAATTTCTGGTGGCAGCCCTGGGCAGGACGTACTAGCAACATACAGGGTGCGGCGTGGCTGAGGTAGTCCTGCCCACCTGTCTGCCAAAGAGGAGTGTCCTCTGTAATGGTGACGGTGTTGTTGCAGGACACGCTGGAGTCCAGCAGCCTGAAGAATGGAGACGGATCGGTGACATGTTCTGTGGACGTGCCTGCCGACCTGTTCACTAGTAGCAGACAATGGACGCACACTATGTGAAAGGGGGGGCAATGGCGGCACACTATGTGAAAGGGGGGGCATGAGGGTGTCTTCTATCAAACTGTTCTGTGGCATCTGATCTATGTAGTTTCAATCCTCCATTCCCAATCCATACACTGTGTATGTATAGATTGGGAATGGAGGATTTAAACTCCATGGGTGAAACGCCCCAGCACACTGTGCACCATTGACCCTCCCTCCATCTTGGATATTTCCAATGTCTGCCTCCACATACTGTGTGTGCCCCTCCATCAGGCTATTCTGCATGTATCATGATGTATGTAGTGGATACAATGGAGGGGCACACACAGTGTGTAGGCCGGAGACATCTGCCCCATGTAGTTTCAGTTGACACCAATCCCATACATACCCCATATATATTTTCACTAAGTACAATAAGGCCACGTGCACACATTGAGTGTTTGGTGAATTTTTTACAAATACGGAGGTTAAAAAAAGTCATCAAATGCTGAACGTGCACACATGGCCTTACAAATACTGAGGTAAAAAACTCACCAAATACTCAATGTCCACATGGCCCAAGGAATCGTGCCCACATTCAGTATTGGAGTTTTTGTTATCTTAGTATTTGTTAAGCTATGTTCACATAGGACGGTTTTGCAGTTTTTTTTCATTGTTTTTTTCTCCATTGGTTTAATATAAATACATACTAATAACAAGCTACAGCTTTTGCTCAGATTTTGCTGCAGAAAAAAACCCACTGTGTGAATGTACCGCCCCGAGTCTCGGCCGGCTGCCGAGCCGCTCGGGTCCGTGCTCGTCGGTGGCTCGAGCTCCTCCCGGACCCGGGATCACGTCGCTCTGAAAGGGAGTTGGCGCTATGTGTAAGGATTTCAGTGGGGAAGGTTCACGGCCGAGGCCGTGGAGTTTAAAGGTGTAAGTTCGTGACGCCACCCACGGGTTGTGGTGAATGTGGACACTACCGCTGCCATTAACTAGGCTCCCGGGGACGGTGTTATGCAGCCTGGTGTTGACCCCTCCGTGGGCAGGGGGTGATGGTCCTGGGGCCCGGTGGTTGTGAGGTGCGGGCAAGATGGTGTGGTGCGGTGCGCGGCCCAAGGGCACTGTTGTACTCACTATGACAGATACACCGGAGTCTCTGGTAAACAAAAAAGGATGGTGGTCGGTGCCCGCAGCCGGCTGCGCTGTGCCCCTTTCTCAGGTTGGTGGTTCCCGCCTTTCTCCTGCACCTCACTGGTAGAACGTGACTGCCTATGCTTCAGCAACGGTAGTCCGCTCCCCGGCTTGGTGTGTGTCGGGGAACTCGTTTGCCCGCAGGCGCTGGCCCGTGGGATCTCTCTGCCTGTGCGGTGGCTTTCTATCCCCCTCGGTGGGCTGTTGCTGTCTTTCAGGTCTTGGGACGGGAAAGGACCTAAGGTCCAGACCTCAATCAGTGAATTCGATGTGGTCCAGTGGCTTCTGGACCTCGTTCTGGGTCTAAGTACCCCTTCTGGTGCTCCGGTTTCCAGTTGGCTCCCCGGTTCGGTACCGGCGGGCCACTGCCCTGTCCCGGTCCCTTACGGTTCCACCAGCCGTATTCCCAGCTCCTGCAGGCGGCAACCACCGTCTGCCTCCTTGCCACGGTACCAGGGCTACGACCCCGATACCGGTCAGTGTTGTCGCTGCAAACCTGAAGCCACAGGCCTGCTGCACTTGAACATCAAATCCATTCCACTGTACTGACTGAATTGACTAACTAACTGTTTGTTTCCTGTCTCAGGCCCTCTGGACTCCTCGATGGGCGTGGCCAACTGCCTGCTCCGCCCCCTGGTTTGACAATTGAACATTGAGAGAGGTGACAAGGGTTTGTAGGTTGGCTGCTGTCACCTTATTAGGGGCTGGTGTTTGTGCAGGGGGTCTACCTGTGACTACCTGGCTAGTCCAGGGCGTCACATTCCCCCTTGGTTTAATGCAGACCGTCCGCGGGCTGCCCGACCACCACCGGTTTATTTTTGTTTGCTGAAAGATAAAATGGGGAAAACACAAATACAAGTATACTAAACTTTGTACAATTCAGGCATATATGGAAATCATCCCTTGCGGGAGGCACATTTTTGAACGTTGCATAATAAAACATTTTTATTTAATGGGAACGGGACCAGGTCCTTCAGTCACCCACCCAAACAAACCTAGCCTTGATGCTGCCTCTAGTAAACAGGCAGCACCCCTTTTCCCCAGTCCAAGAACGGGTCCAGGTGTTGCCCAAACGGGCCGGGTAAAAAGTTCCTTACCCGGCAGTCTCTCAGAGGCCCCACGTCCAGGGGACCCCTGACCCGGAGGGTTGTCACCGGTTGCATTGGTGACGGGACCTCGGCCTCCTCTGCCGCAGGTCCTTCCTCCAGTCTGCCTCTCCAGAGGCTGTGGGATCTGAAGGGTGGTCAGGAATTATTTACAAACGGGACTTTGCTGCTGGCGCAGCCTCCTCCAGCCACTTTCCCTCAGTCCACCACAGGGCAGCACGGGTTCCCAATGCCCCTTCACTCACAGGTGACATTGTCCATAAAGACCCCGTTCGCCACTGCCTGCGCTGCGGGTACGGTGAGCCGGGCTCTGGAACGGGAACTGTCCTCACTCCTTCAACTCCCTGCCGTCCTCCACCAGGGGCTCCGACCCCTGATGGCGCCCACTGGGACTCCCACCGCAGCGGCGTTCAACAAGTCGGGCAGGGTCCTCCTCCTTCCACCCGTGTGCTGGATGGCGTCTCCTGGGAACATGGGGACGTTCAACAAAGGCAGGAGGTTTACTGCAGGAGCGGGTCCTTTAAAACTTGCAACTTTAAAACTTTAAAACGTTGGAACTGAAGGGGTTAACTTGCGGCGGTTCTCACCATTGCAGGGGAATGCACTGCGCCAACGTCAGACGGGTTATTGGGCTCCCCTTTCAGGTGCAGTATTTCCCTGGGCTGTAAACTTCCAGCGGGAACGGCGGCGGGGGCAGCGTACACGGTACCTCTTCTTCCATGAGTTGTGCTACCCCGAGCTCGCTAGCCACGGTACTGGCAGGCTCCAGCTCCCAGCTGATGAGGGACGACATGGGGGTCTGCGTGGCTTTGTCTCGGTGCTGCACGGCTGCGGCAGCCCTCTGCTCATGGGCCCACACCATGGCAACCATGCTTCGGACCTCTGCCTTCCAGTCAAGCACCTGCTGCAAACTTTGCGCCCTCACCTTCACGTAGAATCGACTCAGCTCCCGCTCCAACCAGGCAGTGGTTGCTGCAGGGAGCTCGCCTGGGCCGCAGTCCTCATCGTCAAAGGCTACTCCACCTCTGCAGCTTCTGGGTCCCGCCACTCCGGTGACGGGCACCGCTCCGCTCACCTCCCGGAACGCCGACATTTTTACCTTCTCCCACGGGCATTAGTAGCTGCACATTTGCACGCTCCCCCTTGGTCTTTTTGGGTCACTCCGCTCTCTTTCTGTTCAGCTTCACTTTTTAGCCACACAAGCTTCTGCACCGCTCTGTTCCCATGGGGCGGGGCTTCAACTCTAGCGCTCTTTTTGCGGAGAAGACGAGCCTGGCGGGAAGCTTCGCACCAAGGGATAGTGACAAGATGGCGGATTCTGAATTTTTTTTTTTCAACGGGTCACCGCTGACTTCTGCTTCAAGGCGCACTTCCACCGGTAAGTGGATGGGCTCAATCCTGTTTGTGACGCCAGAAGAGTCGATGTGTACTGCCCCGGGGCTCGGCCGGCTGCCTAGCCGCTCGGGTTTGTGCTCATCGGTGGGTGGCTCGAGCTCCTCCCGGACCCGGGCGTTACGTCACTCTGAAAGGGAGTTGGCGCTACGTGTAGGGATTTCGGTGGGGAAGGTTCACGGCCGAGGCCGTGGAGTTTAAAGGTGTAAGTTCGTGACGCCACCCACGGGTTGTGGTGAATGTGGACACCACCGCTGCCGTTAACTAGGCTCCCGGGGACGGTGTTATGCAGCCTGGTGTTGACCCCTCTGTGGGCAGGGGGTGATGGTCCCGGGGCCAGGTGGTTGTGAGGTGCGGGCAAGATAGTGTGGTGCGGTGCGCGGCCCAAGGGCACTGTTGTACTCACTATGACAGATACACCAGAGTCTCTGGTAAACCAAAAAGGATGGTGGTCGGTACCCGCAGCCGGCTGCGCTTTGCCCCTTTCTCAGGTTGGTAGTTCCCACCTTTCTCCTGCACCTCTGTGGTAGAACTTGACTGCCTATGCTTCAGCAACGGTAGTCCGCTCCCCGGCTCGGTGTGTGTCGGGGAACCCGTTTGCCCGCAGGCGCTGGCCCGTGGGATCTCTCTGCCTGTGCGGTAGATTTCTATCCCCCTCAGTGGGCTGTTGCCGTCTTTCGGGTCTTGGGGCGGGAAAGGACCTAAGGTTCAGACCTCAATCAGTGAATTCGACGTGGTCCAGTGGCTTCTGGACCTCGTTCTGGGTCTGAGTACCCCTCCTGGTGCTCCGGTTTCCAGTTGGCTCCCCGGTTCGGTACCGGCGGGCCACTACCTTTTCCCGGTCCCTTACGGTTCCACCAGCCATCTTCCCGGCTCCTGCAGGCGGCAACCACTGTCTGCCTCCTTGCCACGGTAGCAGGGCTACGACCCCGACACCAGTCAGTGTTGTCGCTGCAGACCTGACGCCACAGGCCTGCTGCACTTGAACTTCAACTCCATTCCACTGTACTGACTGAATTGACTAACTATTTGTTTCCTGTCTCAGGCCCTCTGGACTCCTCGATGGGCGTGGACAACCGCCTGGCTCCGCCCCCTGGTTTGACCATTGAACACTGAGAGAGGTGACAAGGGTTTGTAGGTTGGCTGCTGTCACCTTATTAGGGGCTGGTGTTTGTGCAGGGGGTCTACCTGTGACTATCTCGCTAGTCCAGGGTGTCACATGAACATAGGCTAAGGCCATGTGCACATGTTCAGTATTGGTGAGTTTTTACCTCAGTATCTGTAAGGCCTCGTGCACACGCTGAGAATTTGAGTATTTTATTTCAGTATTTGTTAAACTATGTTCACACATGGAGTTTTTGCTCAGTTTATTCATTATTTTTTTGGGCAATATTCTTGTTTACAGATTAAAGTTGGACTGTTCAGTACTAGGCCTAAGTGTTTTTGTTTTTTTAAACTAAAGGGAATATTTATTAGATTAGTGGATGTTTTATACGTTATAGTTTCGTCAACTATTTTTCAGAAATTATCTGTTTCAGGTGTTTGACACATGACCCGTCACATGACCCGTCACATGACCCGTCTTTAGGGATGGGGGCGCCCCACAGGTCCTGAACAGCCCGGGGCCCTGGTTACCCTTAATCCGCCCCTGCTTGCAGTGTCAGTGTAGAAATCAATTCAGCTAATGCTTGTTCTGGGCAAACAAGCACTGTCAATCAACCAAAGGGGAGGGAGGTGTGTGACGCCCTGGGCAAGCCAGGGGTCACAGGTCATCACACTACCACACCCTACACCCCAGTTAGGAACACCAAAGCTACCAAAATCCTTGTTGCCTTCCTCCAGGAGCTGGTGTCCACACCAGGGGGTGGGCCAGGCGGTTGGCTCCGCCCACCGAGGAGTTCACAGCTCTGGAGGCGGGAAGAACCAGGCACATCAGCTAGGGAAGTGAAAGTAGAAGGAAGTGAAGTGGTAGAGGAGCTGAGGAGAGAAGCTGAAGTAAAAAGAGACAGTTTGTAAAGCCTGAAGTTGGTCCGGGTGTGTACCCCGGGCTGAGAGACAGCAAGGTCAGCAGACGGCGGTGATTGTTCACAGGGGTGACTGCTCGGAGGTTGCTGGAAGGACCGCGGACGGGTGGTGACCCGGCGGTCTGGAGCAGTGTACAAGGAACAGTCAGCACCAGGGCAGGGGCCTTTCGGATCCCGGCAAGGCTAGGAGTCGCCATAATTTGCCAAATCCGTCAGTGAAGGGGACGACTGTCTCCCAACAACTAAGTCCCGATTGAAGGCAACAGTCCAACCAGAACGGAGAGACACCGCCACCGCCAGGGCACCAGTTTCTCAGGGCCAGCGCCTGCGGGCAAAGTAGGGCTCCTCCGGCCCATATCCAAGCCGGGGAGCGGGTTACCGGTGGGAACCCATCGCAACCATCATCATCTTAGGTGCAGGAAAAGGGACCGTCACCGTCAACTACTGGGGAAAGCAAGTGCAGCCGTCCGTGGGAACCGTCTTTCCAGCCGTGTGTTTTACCGAGAACTGTGTCATCGTCTCAGGCTGAGTGAGTACCACAGTGCCGCAAGGCACAGCGCTGCCCCCGCGTCCCTGCGCCCACCAAGCCCTGCATCTCCCGCCTCATCACTGGGCCCCGGGATCACCAACCCCTACCCACGGAGGGGCAACACAACAACTTGCTGCTCCACACCATCACTCCCGGGATCCCCATACAGAGCAGCGGTGGTGTCAACAAATCACCACAACCGTGGGTGGCGACAATAAACAATCCCCACACCCAAATACCCCTTTCACTCACGGGCGAGGAGCGCCGCTCGAGACCCCCGGGATCCGGCCCACCGCTCGAGCCACCACTGAGCACCAGCAGCTGGACCCGAGCAGAGGGGTGAGCGCAGTGCTGACACCCTCCTCCCCGCCCGCGACAGGTGCGTGGCCTGGAAATTGACTGGGCTGAATGGTGCATCAAGTCCTTGGCCAAGCCAAGGCTAAACTGAGGACTCCTCATTTACATATGACTTTTCTTTACTGAAAAACTGAAGAAATTAAATTTATACTATAATCCCCTATAGGACTGTATAAGTGGTTTAAAGGGACCTTATCAGCACAGAATGACTGTTCAAACCAAGTACAGGTGCTCAGTGCATCATGGCGGGGCCTAACATTTAAGTGCATCTTCCCACCTACTTGTTTCCCCTCTATCTCTGCCCTTCTCTGATAAGGAGGTGTAAGGGCAGAGATGGTGGGAAAATAAGCAGTTGGGAAGGTGCACTTAAATGTTTGGCCACACCATGATGCACAAGCACCTGTGCTGGGTTTGAATAGTCATTCTGTGCTGATAGTGTTCGTTTAAGTTGAGTTTTTGAGAGCTACTTTTCAGGGACACAATAACTAGAAAAGTAAAAGTTTAGTGAAAAGTGATATAATTGACATCCAATTAGTCACCAGAGTTCGGTGCCCATAGAATAGAACAAGGATGTAGGTTGAATATCCAGTAATCAGCCATACCTTTAAAACCACTTGTCTAATACTGTAATTCAACCCACCATTAGGGAGTTAAATGACCCCAAAAAATACAGTACCACCACAATCAGTATAATTATTCCAACACCGTTAATTGATTCATTATAATTTTATTTGGAAAAATACAAAAACAGTTTATTATGGTAAAAATGATCACAATGTGGGGTCAGAATTTAAACACAAGTCACCAAAATCAATTCAGTCCATAGAACGATAAGACAAAGTGAGGACACCAATTACAGCCCTATAAAAAGGACTACACAACGATATCTGAGCCTGCACACGCATAACATTACGTACATATGGATAAAGGGTAAAAATATACATATATCTCGCTGGAGCATAAGGGGTTAAAAGATAATATTGGCCAGAATAACCACAAACAGTCACTAGGTGGCGCTCAAGTAGCATGCTAGAGCCTATTCACTTTAATGTGTGACTGTGTTTCCTGTCAGGCACTCTAACCATAATCCTCCAAACTTACCCATATTAGGCTACTTTCCCACTTGCATTGAACGGCATCCGTCACAATGTGTTGTGTGACGCATGTGACGGATGCGTTGTAAATAGTGTGATCTAAAGGCAATGTATTCCTTTGAAATAACGCGTTGCGTTAAACCGAGAGAGAGAGCCCCCATCATCACCGCACATCCCGGCACTACCGCTCCCATTATCACTGCACACACCCCAGTACTACCGCCCCCATCATCACCGCACACACCCCGGCACCACCGCTCCCATTATCACTGCACACACCCCAGCACTACCGCCCCCATCATCACCGCACACACCCTGGCACTACCGTTCCCATCATCACCGCACACACCGCCGGCACTACCGTCCCCATCATCACTGCACACACCCTGGCACTACCGCCCCCATCATCACCGCCGGCACTACCGCCCCCATCATCACTGCACACACCCTGGCACTACCGCCCCCATCATCACCGCACACACTGCCGGCACTACGGCACCAATCATCACTCAATCAATCGGCTAGGCACACCTAAGTCAAGCACAAATCCTTGTTGCCTTCCTCCAGGGGCTGATGTCCACACCAGGGGGTGGGCCAGGCGGTTGGTCCCGCCCACCGAGGAGTTCACAGGCCTGGAGGCGGGAAAAGTAGAGAGAGGAGTTCAGATGAGTTTTGGAGAGTGAAGTGGTAGTAGAGGAGACTGACCGTGTCCGGGTGTGTGGCCCGGGCACATACAGCAAGGTTGGCAGACGGTGGTGACCGTCTGCAGGAGAGGCTGATTGGAGTGAATCGTACGGACCGGGGACGGGCGGTGGCCCGCCGGTACCGGATCGGGGAGTGAAGAGAAGCCAGCACCATTCGACAGGGCCTACGGACCCCGACCAGGCTAGGAGTCGCCGTAAAACCGGTCAAATCCGTTAGCAAAGGGAACCTCCGGGGTTTCCCAGCAGTCAAGACCCGATTGAAGGCAACAGCTCACACCGTAGAGGGAAACACAGTCACCGCCAAGGCTACAGTTCCCAGGGCCAGAGCCTGTGGGCAAAAGGGGCTCCTTCAGCATCCATCCAAGCTGGGGAGCGGGTTACCGGTGGGAAGCCATTGGAACCGTAAACACAACACAGGTGCAGGGAAAGGCAGTCACCATCAACCTACCGGGAGGAGAACAACCGCAGCCGCCTGTGGGACCCGTCCATCCAGCCGTTTGTTTGACCAGAGACTCTGTGTGAATTACTGGCTGAGTGAGTACCACCGTGCCGTGCGGCACAGCGCTGCCCCCCGCGACCCTGCACCTCACCAGGCCCCGTAACCCGCCTGCCATCCCTAAAACCCTCACCGGGGCCCCGGGATAACCAACCCCCTACCCACGGAGGGGAGAACCAACATCCAAGCTGCTCCCTGTCATCGCTCCCGGGATCCCCGTCCAGAGCAGCGGTGGTGTCACAACTTCACCACAACCGTGGGTGGCGTCACGGACAATATCCCCAAACCACACACCAACCCCCCTTTCACTCACGGGCGAGGAACGCCGCTCGAGTCCCCGGAATCCGGCCCACCGCTCGAGCCACCACCGAGCAGCAGCAGCAGCCGGACCCGTGCAGTGGGTGAGCGCAGTGTCCCCTCCTCCGCCTGCGACAACTTGGCGTCACGAACAGGATCTTACCGCTCTGCCGTCTGGTAGAGGTGCGCCTTGTGACCGCCGGAGGTGTCCGGACGAAAATTTGAGAAGCCGCCATTTTGGGCGCGAAAAGTCCCCGCTCGAGCGTCTTCCCGAGTAGTGTAGGCGCGAAAGCTGAAACCCCGCCCCTGTGAAGGAGGAGCCGGAAAAAGACTAAGGGGGACGGATGGCGTCTGGCCGCATGTAGCCGCGGCTGTGGAAGCAGGGACGCCAGGACTCCGCAGCGATATTGCGTTCCTGGAAGGCACTATGGCCGAGATGCACAGTCCGACCAACAACCCCATAGTCCCCACGCCAGGCACCGCGGCGTGGGTGAAAGACTGGACCGAGTAACCGTTTGCAGACCCGCATGCAGCTCCTCCTGGAGGAGTGGGAGGCCGACATGGCGGACGTGGTGGCTGCTATGCGGAGACGCGAGGTCGAGGAAGATCTGGAGGAGCGGGTAAGAGATCCACGCCCCTGTATTCCCGAGGGATCGGCCACTGCGGCTGAGGGGCCCGGCCTGTAGCCGCTCATCCTGTCGCCTCCCCTGCTACCCGCGTTAGTCGCTGCCGCCCCGCCACTAGGCCCGCTACCCGCCCAACCGGTAGCGGTACCCTGCCCGTCCGCCCGAGCGGACCGACCGGCTGCAGACGCTCAGGGCCGCTCTGAACCGCCCATGTGGGAACCGCCGAGACTGCGGTCCCTTAACGAAGGTATGTCAGAGGCCCCGGCAAGGATAACACCAGGCACTGTGCCCGATCCCGGGACCGTGGCGTGGATGAAGGCCAGAGTAATTGAATTCAACCAACGCCAGCAGAATCAGATATACCTCATAATGGAGCAGTGGACCAATGAGGTAGAAATGCTGGTTGCGACTGCCCCGATGTATGGGATGGGAGCAGATGTGATGGAGCCGACAGGTGACCCACGCCCCCATGTCCTACCAGGACCGGCCACTGCGGCTGGGGGGCCCGGCCCAGTCTCGGCCCTCGTATCGTCCCTGCCATTACCTATGGGACGCCTCAGCATTGACAAACCTGACCTGCTGCCCCGTTCTACCACAGTAGAGCCTGACGTGCTGAATGCCGGAAACCTGGAGACTGCGGCAGATGGCGGCCACCCGCCAGGTGCCGGGACAGTTGATGATGACCCCGGCCCTGGCGCCGGGCCCACCCCTGAGTTTGAGGAGGCGAGTTAGCGCTTCCGCTATGAAGGAGAGTCGGTGGTTTTCTATAGTCCGCGCACCAGTGGAAATGGATATCGGGCGCCCCTCTCCCAGCAGGCCTGCCACTGCATGTTCGAAATGTTGGCGGCAGAGGATGAGGCCACCTCAGGGGAAGAGTCAGAGTGATGGCAGCGGAGCCTCGCTGCAAGTTGTCCCCGTTGGGACCACCTGTAACAGTTTGAAAGTTTTGAATGATAAGTGAAGAATAATCAACCGAAGAAGTTTACCTGATTGAACCGTGATTGAACCGGCCATTGCCGGCAACTGTTGTCCCCGTAGGGACTGTCTGCAAACCGTTGCGTAAGGAACTGCTAACGGACAAGCCCGAGAACTTGCAAGGCAACCACAAACTTAGTGGAATGTAAATAAAAATGTTGTTGGCTTGATACCGTTACCGCCTCCGGAGTGGCTGATTTGGGAGGATGGGCCTGGAGGAAAGGGATGGCCCAGGCCCGCCACTACCGTAACCGGTGGCAATCCTCCGGGGGTTCAAGGGTCCCCATGGACGAGGGTCCCCTGAAAGAGACAGAACCCGCTCGGGCAACTTGGTGCTGGACTGGGGTCAAGAGGTGTTGCCCGCTTCTTAGGGGCTGCATCAGGGCCAGGTTGTTTGGGTGGGAGAAGAGCGGAAGCCGTACCGTTGAAACTGTTTATGATGCTGTTATATGTGCTTTTACCGTTTTTACTCTTTTGCAGTTAAACAAAAAATAAAACCGGTGATGGACGGGCAGCCCGCGGACGGTCTGCATTTTACTAAGGGGGAATGTGGCGCCCTGGACAAGCCAGGTCGTCACAGCTACTACACCAACACACCCCACACCCAGGCTAGGCACACCTAAGTCAAGCACAAATCCTTGTTGCCTTCCTCCAGGGGCTGATGTCCACACCAGGGGGTGGGCCAGGCGGTTGGTCCCGCCCACCGAGGAGTTCACAGGCCTGGAGGCGGGAAAAGTAGAGAGAGGAGTTCAGATGAGTTTTGGAGAGTGAAGTGGTAGTAGAGGAGACTGACCGTGTCCGGGTGTGTGGCCCGGGCACATACAGCAAGGTTGGCAGATGGTGGTGACTGTCTGCAGGGGAGGCTGATTGGAGTGAACCGTACGGACCGGGGACGGGCGGTGGCCCGCCGATACCGGATCGGGGAGTGAAGAGAAGCCAGCGCCATTCGGCAGGGCCTACGGACCCCGACCAGGCTAGGAGTCGCCGTAAAACCGGTCAAATCCGTTAGCGAAGGGAACCTCCGGGGTTTCCCAGCAGTCAAGACCCGATTGAAGGCAACAGCTCACACCGTAGAGGGAAACACAGTCACCGCCAAGGCTACAGTTCCCAGGGCCAGAGCCTGCGGGCTCCTTCAGCATCCATCCAAGCTGGGGAGCGGGTTACCGGTGGGAAGCTATTGGAACCGTAAACACAACACAGGTGCAGGGAAAGGCAGTCACCATCAACCTACCGGGAGGAGAACAACCGCAGCCGCCTGTGGGACCCGTCCATCCAGCCGTTTGTTTGACCAGAGACTCTGTGTGAATTACTGGCTGAGTGAGTACCACCGTGCTGTGCGGCACAGCGCTGCCCCCCGCGACCCTGCACCTCACCAGGCCCCGTAACCCGCCTGCCATCCCTAAAACCCTCACCGAGGCCCCGGGACAACCAACCCCCTACCCACGGAGGGGAGAACCAACATCCAAGCTGCTCCCTGTCATCGCTCCCGGGATCCCCGTCCAGAGCAGCGGTGGTGTCACAACTTCACCACAACCGTGGGTGGCGTCACGTACAATATCCCAAACCACACACCAACCCCCCTTTCACTCACGGGCGAGGAACACCGCTCGAGTCCCTGGGATCCGTCCCACCGCTCGAGCCACCACCGAGCAGCAGCAGTAGCAGCCGGACCCGAGCAGTGGGTGAGCGCAGCGTCCCCTCCTCCGCCCGCGACACACACATGCAGGCATTACCGCACTCATCATCACCGCACACACCGGCACTACCGCACCCATCATCACTGCACACACGCCGGCACTACCGCTCCCATCATCACCGCACACACCGCCAGCACTACCGTCCCCATCATCACTCCACATACCCCGGCACTACCGCCCCCATCATGACCGCCGGCACTACCGCCCCCATCATCACTACACACACCGCCGGCACTACCGCACCAATCATCACTGCAGACACTCCGGCACTACTGCCCCCATCATCACCGCACAAACCGGCAGTACCGCCCCCATCATCCCCGCACATACACTGGCATTACCGCACTCATCATCACCGCACACACCGGCACTATCGCTCCCATCATCACCGCACACACGCAGGCACTACCGCACTCATCATCACCGCACACACCGACACCCATCACCACCGCACACACCCCGACACTACCGCACTCATCATCACCGGACACACAGTCAGTACCGCCCCATCATCCCCGCACATACACTGGCACTACCGCACTCATGATCACCGCACACACGCAGGCACTACCGCACTCATCATCACCGCACACACGCAGGCACTACCGCACTCATCATCACCGCACACACCGGCACTACCGCACCATCATCACTGCACACACCCAGGCACTACCGCCCCAATCATCATCACTGCAGTCACCCCGGCACTACTGCTCCCATCATCACCGCACACATGCAGGCACTACCGCACTCATCATCACCCCACACATACCGGCACTACCGCACCCATCATCACCGCACACACTACCTCAGTGACATCCCCAGTGACAGCGCGACTCACTTCAGTTGCTGCCTGCAGCTGACAGCGAGCGGCGGTGTTCTACGGCAGCTCCTGACAGCTTCATGTATCAGAGCTTGATGCATTGCGGGACCTCGTGTGGATTACGCCGGACCTGGAGAGGTATTTGGGGATTAATAAAGTGGTGAAAGAGGGTGTTTTTTTATCTTTTATTCCAAATAAAGTATTTTTTCGGGTGTATGTGTTTATTTACTTTCACTTACAGGTTAATCATTGTGGGTGTCTCATAGACGCCTGCCATGATTAACCTAGAACTTAGTGGCAGCTATGGGCTGCTGCCATTAACTCCTTATTACCTCGATTGCCACCACACCAGGGCAATTTGGGATGAGCCGGGTAGAGTCCCGGGACTGTTGCATCTAATGGATGCGGCAATTTCGGGCGGCTGCTTGCTGGCTGATATTTTTAGGCTGGGGGGCTCCCCATAACGTGGGGCTCCCCATCCTGAGAATACCAGCCTTCAGCTGTGTGGCTTTACCTTGGCTGGTATCAAAATTGGGGGACTGCACGCCGTTTTTTTTTAAATTATTTATTTATTTATTGTACTGCACGATATAGACCCGCCCACCGGCGGCTGCGATTGGTTACAGTGAGACAGCTGTCACTCAGCGTGGGGGAAGGTCTGACTGCAACCAATCATAGACGCGGGGGAAGCAGTGAATACTAGATGGAATAATGAGCGGCCGGCATTTTCAAAAGAGGAAAAGCCGCCGGAGCTTTGTGACAACTGTGCAGCGTCGCTCCTGTGATCGGTGAGTATGAGAGAGGGGGTGAGATGGGGGACAGAGACCAGGAGTGATTTTAAACGACTTAGAACGTTCTGCTGGACATGCTCAGCATGCTCAGTAGAACGTGACGGAATCCGTCAGCGGATTCCGCCGCTTAGCGCATAGCGGCAGAATCCACCACCATAGACAATCATTAGACACCTTAGCAGATTCCAACGTAATCCGTCAATGTGCGTTATTTTAACGACCCAAAAAACGCTACATGTAGCGTTCCCTCTGCCTGATGCTGCGTCAAAATAACGACGCAGCGTCGTCCAGCAGATGAAACGTAGACACTTGCGTTACAGTACGTCGTCAATACAAGTCTATGGAGAATAGCGCAGTGCGTTAATGGACTGTGCTATTCTTCATAGCGGCGGATTGCGCTGAACGCAAGTGTGAAAGCGGCCTTAAATAAGTGTGCCGCACAAAAGCCGGGGTGCCCCCGAGGAAGAATATTTCGAAACGCGTCAAGTTTGGACGCACCCCTGGTTTTGTGCGGCACACTTATTTAATATGGGTAAGTTTGGAGGATCATGGTTAGAGTGCCTGACAGGAAACACAGTCGCACATTAAAGTGAATAGATTCTAGCATGCTACTTGAGCGCCACCTATTGACTGTTTGTGGTTATTCTGTCCAATATTATCTTTTTAACCACTTATGCTCCAGCGAGATATATGTATATTTTTACCCTTTATCCATATGTATGTAATGTTATGCGTGTGCAGGCTCAGATATCGAGGTGTAGTCCTTTTTATAGGGCTGTAATTGGTGTCCTCACTTTGTCTTTTCGTTCTATGGACTGAATTGATTTTTGTGACTTGTGTTTAAATTCTGACCCCACATTGTGATCATTTTTACCATAATAAACTGTTTTTGTATTTTTCTAAATAAAATTATAATGAATGAATTAACGGTTTTGGAGTAATTATACTGATTATGGTGGTACTGTAATTTTTTTGGGTCATTTAACTCCCTAATGGTGGGTTGAATTGAATTATGTTACGTATGGGGAGTGGCCTGATGATTTAAAATGAATGTCCATTGTTCCCTTGCTTTTGTTTTCATTAATTGTCTAATACTGTGTAGGTCCCCCTTCAAGGCATGGACTGCACATGCTTTTTGAAGTTGCCTAGTGGTATTTTGTAGTTGGGCCTCAATGGATAGGAATTGCATATCCCCTCGATCAGATTGAGACCTGGTGAACTTGGAGGCCAAGTCAACACTTTGAACTGTTTATCATGCTTTTGAAACCTAACATTTTTGCAGCATGACAAGGAGCATTATCTTGTTGAAAGATTCTGCTTCCATAGGAAAAAAATACTATTGGCGTGAAGCATGACTCCGGAATGTCTGACTGAAGGCCTGTGACCTTCCCCAACAACACCCTACCCCCTAGGGTTCTTATCTAAAATAAACACAAACACTGTGTGACGTTGGAATATAAAGGCCACAGCAGCCCCATTTATTCATAACATAAACATCAGCCATGTAACAATACAACTCTTCATTGAAGAACCCGAAAAAGGAAGGGGGGGGTACCTGAAGGTTAACCAAAATGTTCTTTGCAACATCAGCCTGTCTCCTGACCCTCAGCCGCAACACACCGACTCGAGAGCCCAAGCCAGATGTTGCCCCCACTACGTCCCGCTGAGACTCAACCCAGCAAGGACCCGTTTACCAAACAATTGCACCGCTAGAGGTAACCCGCTCCGGCACTGGGTTCCGTCCTCTCCTCTGTGCAAACCCCCACCTTCAGACACCCCCCTCCTTTCCGCCGCTGCGACAAATACGATCTTCCTTCTTTTCTTCATCGATGTCGAATCCACAATTAGGGCGGGCGGGCGGGAACGATTCCAGTCACGTCCAGGTAGGAATGGCCCACCCCCCTCTGACCTGCCCTATATACGACCCCCTATAGCCACCACCCCCTGACCAATCACACTGACCCCTGATCCTAACTGCCCCTTAGCACCACCCCCAAATTTCGCGCCCAAACTGACTTTCTCCATTAACCCCTTATTAACCCTATGGCCTGGCATCCCTCCTAGTCATGTAGCCCTCCCTTAAGCCCCTTCGGGTCAGCAGTCCGGGCTCTTCCTTGACTCCGGAATGTCTGACTGAAGGCCTGTGACCTTCCCCAACAACACCCTACCCCCTAGGGTTCTTATCTAAAATAAACACAAACACTGTGTGACGTTGGAATATAAAGGCCACAGCAGCCCCATTTATTCATAACATAAACATCAGCCATGTAACAATACAACTCTTCATTGAAGAACCCGAAAAAGGAAGGGGGGGGTACCTGAAGGTTAACCAAAATGTTCTTTGCAACATCAGCCTGTCTCCTGACCCTCAGCCGCAACACACCGACTCGAGAGCCCAAGCCAGATGTTGCCCCCACTACGTCCCGCTGAGACTCAACCCAGCAAGGACCCGTTTACCAAACAATTGCACCGCTAGAGGTAACCCGCTCCGGCACTGGGTTCCGTCCTCTCCTCTGTGCAAACCCCCACCTTCAGACACCCCCCTCCTTTCCGCCACCGCGAGCTCGCATGACCCCTTGTGCGCGCGAGTCCTCCCACACCAACAAAGCCTTCTCAAGCCCCTCCATCAGCCCTAAGGCCCAAATATCATTTCCCACCGAATTTAAATGGACCCCGTCCCGGCGCAACAAGTCGGCGGACGCCGCTTCCAACTCCGGGTGCCGAACAGAGACACCCCCAACCCGGGAAATGAACCGCCCAATCTCCCGATTCACTTTACTTCGCGCCCTGTTTACTGCCTCCACCGACCTGGCGTGCCGCCATGTCAGCCGCGCAACCATATCCGACCAGACAATTACTAGACCCGGGTGGGAAGACAGGAGCCGCAGGCAGTCACATTTTATGTCTTGTAACAGGTCCCTGGAAGCCTGGAGACCCAGGTCATTCCCACCCGCGTGTAGTACTACCACGTCCGGTGCTCTGTCCAGCTGCGAATGGTGGCGCCAGGTAGGCAACACCTCACTCCACAGCATGCCCCTGACCCCGATCCATCGCACAGTAGCCTTTTCTCTGGGAACCCCCAACTGGCGGCCGTCCGGTCGTATTCCCGCACGGAACGCCCCCCAATACACGTATGAGTGGCCGAGCACCCACACCAACAATGGGAAACCTACAAAACAAAAGGTGACAACACAACAGGGGAGAGGGGGAGGGAGGGGAGGGGGGGGGCACAAGGAAGAAAATGGGTAATGATTACCAAACCAATACAGCCCCCGACCCCCCCCCCCTCCCCACCCATAGCTCACAACAAGTTCGGCCGGACGTAAGATCGAAACCTGGCCGAGTCCCATCGTCCAATCTTACGGAGAGCCTGCGCGCCCAGACCCCAACGAGCCGCCTGAGTCGCAGCCCCAATCCGAAAGGAGTGCGACGCGAACTCAGCCTCGTTGAGACCGCAACACTGCAGGCACCTCCGAAAGATGCAGACAAATTGGTAACTCGACAAGGCTGACCCGTCCTGGTGGGACAAAAGGGACCCCGGGCGAGCTCCCCTCACCTCTAAAAACGCCGACAGCCATCTGACAGGGCACTCCGCTAAACCAGGTACACCCCATAGTTCCACCATCCGACCTCTACCCAGCTGGTCCGTCTTTGACCGTCTCAAGCAACACCGCACCACATCCATACCGCATTCCACGTCCTCCAGCAACAAACCTCCGTGACTCCTCGTGTTTCTGCTCACCAGTTCACTAATTCTAAACGCCCCAAAGAAGGCCAAAACAAAAGCGGTCCCGAACAACTGGCATTCATACTCCGAACAGCACACCCGAGGCAACACCGACAACAGCTTGCCCAGCAGCTCAAAAGATACCGGGCGCCGAAGGTCTCGGCGCGCCCCTGCCCTCCGGTAACCCTTCATCACCTGGCGCACCCAGAAATCCTTCGTAACGTCCTTCCAGCCCAATAACTTGAAAAAGAAGGAAATGCCCGCTAACCTGCCCGCCACGGCCGACCACGAAAGGCCTTCTTCCTTAGCCCTGCCCAACATAAACAAAACTAAATAAACTCTGTCACCTTCAGATACATGACCTCCCACCTCATCAACCAACTCGAGCCAACGGTCCCACGCTGAATTATAGCTGCGCCACGTACTGGGTGCCACCGAATGTCGGATCAATTCCCAGGCCGGCTGCAAACCAGGTCCCACAACCAGACGGGCCATACGGTCTCCTGCTGCTCCGCGTCCGGCGCCAGCATTCGAAAGCGGTCCCACTGGAAGCGTGATAAAGCATCAGCCACAGAATTCAGCACCCCCGGCACATGTACAGCGCAGACCCACAAGTTCAACTCCAGACATTTCAGCACCAAGTGACGCAAGAGGTCCACCACCGGGGGGGAATCAGCTGTCAACTTGTTAACACACTGAACCACCCCCAGGTTGTCACACATGAAACGCACCTTCCTGTCTTTCAAATCCTGTCCCCAAACCTCTAAGGCCACGACAATAGGGAAAAGTTCCAACAGGGCCAAATTCCTAGTCAGACCGCAAACCCGCCACGAATCCGGCCACCTGCCGACACACCATCTCCCCCCAAAATATGCGCCAAATCCACTGGATCCCGCCGCGTCCGTATACAGCACCAACTCCTCATTTGACACCACCTCACGAAGCCACAATGACCGTCCATTGTACAGCTGCAAAAAACGGGACCACACTCTCAGGTCCGCCGTATGCTCCACCTTCAAACGCACAAAATGCAAAGGGTGCAACACACCGGTGGTGGCTTGAGCCAAGCGACGGGAAAAAACTCTCCCCATCGGCAATATTCTACACGCAAAATTCAACTTCCCCAACAGGGACTGCAAGTCCCGTAAACGAATCTTCTTGGCCTCAATGGCCCCTTGAACACAACGCCTCAAATCCACCAGCTTGTCCTCCGGCAAGCGGCACTCCATGGCAACCGTATCCAGCTCGATACCCAGGAATTTCAAAACCGTAACCGGACCCTCCGTCTTCTCCGGCGCCAACGGAACGCCAAACCGGCGAGCAACCTGCTCCACTGTCCGAAGCAAAAGGGAACACTGCGAGGATCCCGCAGGCCCCATGCACAAGAAGTCGTCCAAGTAATGCAACACTGAATCTAGACCCGCCTCCTCCTTAATTACCCATTCCAAGAAACAACTAAACTTCTCAAAATAAGAACATGAAATTGAACAGCCCATAGGCAAACAACAATCTACATAAAACTTGTCCTCCCACCAACACCCCAACAGGTGAAAACTGTCCGGGTGCACCGGCAACAGGCGGAAGGCCGCTTCTATATCTGTTTTCGCCAACAGCGAACCACAGCCCAACTTCCTTAACCATTCCACAGCCTTATCAAAACGGACATACGAAACCGAAACCAGCTCAGGATCAATACCATCGTTCACCGACCGGCCAGTAGGATAGGACAAATGGTGGATGAGCCGGAACTTGTTAGGTTCCTTTTTTGGGACCAACCCCAACGGGGACACAACCAAGTCCGGCAATGGAGGGGCATCAAAAGGCCCCGCCATCCGTCCTAGCTCCACCTCCTTCCGTAACTTATCCGCAACAACCTCACCATGTAGGCGCGTCGACTGCAAATTTTTTAAACGAATCTCTCCCGTCTTAACCACTGACGGTATCTTGAAACCAAAACTAAAACCGTCACTCAACAATTCCGCCGATCCCCGGTCCGGGTATCTATTTAGAAACGGCGCCATCCGATCTACCCTCACCGGGGTCCTCCCTTTTTGACGAAGACTCCGCGGCCTTTCCTTTTCCCTTCCGGAAGCACTTAAGGTGACTGTGGGCGCCACCACAGCCCGAACACTCGTGCTTGAACCGGCAGGAAGACCCAAACCGGCATTCCTTCTCATTAAACTGCCAGCAAACGCCCTTTTTGGGCCCCGACGAGGTGCCAAATGATCCCCCGCCGGTGCCCCCTGGAAAGGACTGTGATGCCGACTTCGGCGCAGCCATCAGCCGCATCCATAGACTAATTTCTTTGTGGTCCCACCGTAAACTGGGTCTGACCGCCTTCCTCTGGCGAAACTGCTCGTCATATCTTAGCCAAGCAGTCCCCCCATAGGTCCTATACGCCTCACAGATAGAATCCAGATAACAGAAAAGCGCTGTACAGTTATCCGGAGCCTTTTCCCCCACCACACCGGCCAGTATCACAAAGGCCTGCAACCAGTTCTGAAAAGTGCGGGGAATAAGGCGATAACGCCGCCGTTCTTCCTCGTCCTTTTTGCTCTCATCCGGTTTAACCCGATCCAGATTAAACTTTTCCAACGGAAGCAATGAGAATATTTCGACATATTCATCCTTCCATATTTTTTCCCTGGTCTCCTGCTTCAGATGCGCCCCCAACGGGCCATCAAAGCAAACATACACTTCCCCTCTCGCCTTGTCATCCAATCGAACAATGTCCACTGCAGCCGCAGCTGCGGCAGCGGGAGCCGCAGCTGGGGCCGCGGGAGCCGCCACCACCGGCTCACCAACCGCATTGCCACTAGCAACCCCTCCAACCGCAGGAGTCGCAACCTCCTGCCCCGTCGCTCCCTGCCACACCAAGCTAGGGCCCCCCACAGGGGCAAACAAACCCCTAACCAACCTCAACAACTCGGATGCCACACTGCCGTCACCCGTCACCACATTCACGACCCGCCCGCCACTCGGGCCACCAAGTAAACCACCCGTACCACCAACCACATTCACGCCCTGCACGCCATCCGTATCACCAGACACACCATCCATAGCCAAACCAGGTGCACGAGAAATAGAAGAAACCGTGGTCTTACCAGGCTGACTCCGAGAAGATCCCGAAACAGCCGTCACATGTTCTCCGCGTCGCACTCCAGCCGCCTCGCCGACCTCCACGATCTGGTCCCCGTTGCCGTCCTCCGCGACGTCCTCCTCCAGGGTTGCCTCCTCGTCCTCACTGGACCCAGGCCCAGGGAGCCCGCCGTCCGGCAGACTCGACCTTAGGCCCCGTCCGCCCGCAGCACCATCCATCCTCCGCGACGATCCAGACGCTGGCTCCGCCACATAAACGCCGCCTGGGGCATGCCGTCCGGCATCCCCGCGTGCTCCAGCTGATCCCGACGCCGTCCCATCGTTGTCCCTCCGCTGCGATCCCAGGCCGGGCCCCGCTGATCCGGGCCGTCTCCGTACGGACTCCCCCGCCGCCACTGGGACCCCATGCTCCTGCATGGGCCCCGCTCTGCTCCTAAACCTTGCCGCCGCCGCCACTGTGGCCTCATCTGCGCCCCGCGATCCCGCTGGCCCACGCAACCCAGCTGGCCCCCATGACCCCGCTGGCTCATACGACCCCGCCAACCCACGCGACCCCGCCGACCCACGCGACCGCGCCGGCCCACGTGACCGCGGCGGGTCAGGTGACCGCACCGGGTCAGGCGAGCCTGCCGGATCGCGAGGACGCGGCGGGACGGGTAAGTACGCGGGGTCACATGACCTCGCACGGTCAGGTGACAGCGCCCGGTCAGGTGACATCGCCGCCCCACGTGACCGCGCTGCCCCACGTGATCGCGCCGCCCCACGTGACCGCGCCGCCCCACGTGACCGCGCCGCCCCACGTGACCGCGGCGGGTCAGGTGAGCGCGCTCGGTCAGGTGAGGCCGCCGGAGCACAGGGGGACGCCGGGTCACGCGAGCGCAGCGGGCCCCGTGACCGCGCCGGGTCAGGTGACCGCGCCGGGTCAGGTGACCGCGCCGGGTCACGCGGGCCGCGACGCGCGCGTCACTGCCGTGCGCCGCGACCCGGAAGAGGAGGGGAGGCCGGCCGTGTCGCTCACCGCCCCGTTGCCTTGGCGCCCGCGGCCCGACTTCCGGCCGGGGCCTCGCGACGTCCCGGCTCCCGGATCCACCGCCGCACATCCACTCGGGCTCCGTCTCCGCCGCCGGCTCCTCGGCGTCATCTCCGGGCTGAGGCGCTCTGGGGGCCGAGTTCTTCGCTGCCGCTTCGGAGGCAGGGGGGTCCCATCTTCCTCGCCGACGCCGGACCATCGCTGGAGCTGCTCGTCCATCCAACGCTGTCCACGCTGCTCCGCCATCCTCTTCATCTGTGCCATGAAGTCCTCCATCTTCGGGATCCAGCCCCAACGATTCCAGTCACGTCCAGGTAGGAATGGCCCACCCCCCTCTGACCTGCCCTATATACGACCCCCTATAGCCACCACCCCCTGACCAATCACACTGACCCCTGATCCTAACTGCCCCTTAGCACCACCCCCAAATTTCGCGCCCAAACTGACTTTCTCCATTAACCCCTTATTAACCCTATGGCCTGGCATCCCTCCTAGTCATGTAGCCCTCCCTTAAGCCCCTTCGGGTCAGCAGTCCGGGCTCTTCCTGTGTGCTTGGACTACCAAAATACTTAGGTAGTTGTACATGTCAATGTAACATTTACATGTATACCACAATTTTCCAGCAGAACATTGCCCAGACCATCGCAAGGCTTCTAGACTTGACTTGTTCTTAATGATCATCCCCCTGCAATAAGCTAGCCTTTGCTTCCAGTGCACCACAATGGGACCTCATAACGCTGTTGCCAATTTACACATTGTCCTTCCTTGGACTTATAAATATGAAACATCACATACCTTGTACACCTCCTAAGACTTAAGCGGGCTTTACACACTGCGATATCGGTACCGATATCGCCAGCGTGGGTACCCGCCCCCATCTGTTGCGCGACACGGGCAAATCGCTGCCCGTGCCGCACAACATCGCCCAGACCCGTCACACATACCTGCCCGGCGACGTCGCTGTGACCGGCAAACCGCCTCCTTTCTAAGGGGGCGGTCCGTGCGGCGTCACAGCGACGTCACTGAGCGGCCGCCCAATAGCAGCGGAGGGGCGGAGCTGAGCGGGACGTAACATCCCGCCCACCTCCTTCCTTCCGCATAGCGGCCGGGAGGCAGGTAAGGAGAGCTTCCTCGTTCCTGCGGTGTCACATGGAGCGATGTGTGCTGACGCAGGAATGAGGAACAACCTCGTTACTGCTGCAGTAGCGATTTTTGAGACTCGACCCCCATGTCACCGATGAGCGATTTTGCACGTTTTTGCAACGATGCAAAATCGCTCATCGGTGTCACACGCAATGGCATCGCTAATGCGGCCGGATGTGCGTCACCAATTCCGTGACCCAACGAGTTTGCATTAGCGATGTCGTACCGTGTAAAGCCCCCTTTAGGAGCACTTTGCACACTACGACATCGCAGGTGCAATGTCTGTGGGGTCAAATTGAAAGTGACGCACATCCGGCGTCACAGGCGATATCGTAGTGTGTAAATCCTTTTTGATACGATTAACGAGCACAAAATCGTTGTAATCGTATCATCAGTGTAGCGTCGGTCATTTCCATAATTTGGAAATGACCGATGTTACGATGTTGTTCCTCGTTCCTGCGGTAGCACACATCGCTGTGTGTGAAGCCGCAGGAGCGAGGAACATCTCCTACCTGCGTCCTGCGGCTCACGCCAGCTATGTGGAAGGAAGGAGGTGGGCGGGATGTTTACGTCCCACTCATCTCCGCCCCCTCCGCTTCTATTGGCCGCCTGGCATTTGACGTCGCTATGACGCCGCACGACCCGCCCCCTTAATAAGGAGGCGGGTCACCGGCCAGAGCAACGTCGCAGGGCAGGTGAGTGCATGTGAAGCTGCCGTAGCGATAATGTTCGCTACGACAGCTATCACAAGATATCTCAGCTGTGACGGGGGCGGGGACTATCGCGCTCGTCATCGCAAGCATCGGCTTGCGATGTCGTAGTTTGCAAAGTGCCCCTTACTGTTTTGTATATGCTCTGGCCCAGGTGTACCACAATATGGGCCTTTTCAATGTCGCATTTATTGTTATGCTTATCAATTTTTCCTGCCAGAACGTCAAGAACTGACTGCTCAGTGTTAATTAATGTATCCCACCTCTGGTTTCTCATTATGCGCAATGTTTTATCCTTCACCCTGGCAATGAAATGTGACTTTGTAATTATTCCACCTGGTACCTTCGGTTTGCTCCCTGCTCCTCTGCTTAAACAATTGTTCCAGATCCTCTTCATTCAAGATGATTGTGCAGTGGTATGGGGAGCACAGTGGTTAATCTGACCCACACGTCCCTTTGCCTTAGGCCTCCTTCACACGCACGTGCCTCCGGTACGTGCTAGGTCCGTTTCCGCATGTACCGGAGACACGGGTACATGTATACCCATTAAAATCAATGGGTTTATGTGCACGCACGTGTTTAGCCATTAGCTCGTGCCGCCGTGTGGTGCAGATGTGTGCCCATGTGCTCCATACGGAGGCATGTCCATTTTTCTCCGGCAGCACGGGTTTCACACGGCCCGCACCTGTACCACACGAATGTAGTGTGCATGCGGGCCCACGTGACACGTGCTGGAGAAACACACGTGTCATTGTTAAAATAACAAAAAACACATACTCACCTCCACCAGCTTTGCAGTCTCTGCTGCGGCTGTCACCTGCATCCGTCCCCCAGTGAATTTGAACAACGCATCTTGTTCACTGGGGGCCGGAAGCAGCGTCAGCGGGGCGTGGCCTGTGCCGGACACTGTCATTCAGCACCACAGACAGCTCCAGAAGAAACAGGTAAGGCGGGACTATCCGTCCTCCTTGTGTTATTATTACGTATAACACACGGAGAACACGAATGTGCCACAAACAAGGCACACGGGGAGCAAACCACCACTTTAATACGTACGTGAAAAAACGTTTGTTTTTTTTTCACGTGCGTGTGAAGGGGGGCTTAGAGACATGGTCCAAACTTGCCAATGTGGTGGCTATATTAGATGTAGGAGAGGAGGACTAGAACACTGATCTCAGGAAAGAAGGCTGCAGAAGGCAAAGGCAGGGCAACAGGTGGGGTTGACAATACATCATGAATGTATAGTCACTTTTAAGTGACAGGGTTGAAGGTTGCTTTAGAACAGGTTCAGAAGAGCATATTTTATGGACGTATACTGAGCACCAAGCTCCGTCTCGCCTACTTTGGACACATTACACTGTGTGCAGAATTATTAGGCAAATGAGTATTTTGATCACAAGATACTTTTTGTACATGTTGTCCTACTCCAAGCTGTATAGGCTTGAGAGCCAACTACCAATTAAAGGGAACCAAACATCAGGATTTTGGTATATAAGTTAAAGCCAGTGCAGTGCTGGCACTATCAGGCACAGGCTGTACATACCATTAGTGGGCAGCTCGGATGTTTAGACTGTGAAATCCATGTTTATGAAGTTTGAAAATTCATCCACTTTTTGATTGACGTGTGCTGTGCACCTCTGCTGATAATGTCCGGGCAGGTTATGCACATGATTCCCGCCCACCCCTACCCCCGCCGCCGCCTGTTCCTCCCTCACTCTGGCTGTATGCAAATTTCTAATCTTCAGTTACACGGCGTCAGAGTTGGCGCCTGCGCATAGCGCTTATCTCCGGCGCCATGTTTTTGAAGCCCGCATACAGTGTTTGTTGTCTGAGAGGACGGCGCATGCGCCCTCACTTTCTCATATCTCGTTGTGACAGCGGGAGCGCGCGTGGTGTCACAACAGGACTGGAGAACAGCTGATTTTACCGATTAGCTGCAGCAGACGATATCGTAGCAGACGTCTGCTGCAGCTAATCGGTAAGATCAGCTGTGCTCCAGTCCTGTTGTGACCACGGGAGCGCGCGCGGTCACAACGAGATATGAAGAAGCGAGGGCGCATGTGCCGCCCTCTCAGACACCAAACACTGTATGCGGGCTTCAAAAACATGGCGCCGGATATAAGCGCTATGTGCAGGCACCAACTCTGACGCCGTGTAACTGAGGATTAGAAATTTACATACAGCCAGAGAGAGGAAGGAACAGGCGCCGGGGGGGGGGGGGGGGGGGAATCATGTGCATAACCCGCCCGAATATTATCTGGAGAGGTGCACACGTCAATCAAAAAGTGGATGAATTTTCAAACTTCATAAACATGGATTTCACAGCCTAAACATCCGAGCTGCCCACTAATGGTATGTACAGCATGTGCCTGATAGTGCCAGTACTGCACTGGCTTTACCTTATACACGAAAATCCTGATTTTTGGTTCCCTTTAAGTAAATCAGGTGATGTGCAGCTCTGTAATGAGGAGGGGTGGGGTGTAATGACATCAACACCCTATATAAGGTGTGCTTAATTATTAGGCAACTTCCTTTCATTTGGCAAAATGGGTCAGAAGACAGATTTGACAGCCTCTGAAAAGCCCAAAATTGTGGGATGTCTTGCAGAGGGATGCAGCAGTCTTGAAATTGCCAAACTTTTGAAGAGTGATCACTGAACAATCAAGCGTTCCATAGCAAATAGCCAACAGGGTCGCAAGAAGCGTGTTGGGCAAAAAAGGCGTAAAATAACAGCCCATGAATTGAGGAAAATCAAGCGTGAAGCTGCCAAGATGCCATTTGCCACCAGTTTGGCCATATTTCAGAGCTGCAACATTACTGGAGTATCAGGGACATGGCCAAGGTAAGGAAGGCTGAAAAACGACCACCTTTGAACAAGAAAGATAAGATAAAATGTCAAGACTGGGTCAAGAAATATCTCAAGACTGATTTTTCAAAGGTTTTATGGACTGATGAAATGAGAGTGACTCTTGATGGGCCAGAGGCTGGATCAGTAAAGGGCAGAGAGCTCCACTTCGACTCAGACACCAGCAAGGTGGAGGTGAGGTACTGGTATGGGCTGGTATCATCAAAGATTAACTTGTGGGACCTTTTCGGGTTGAGGATGGAGTGAAGCTCAACTCCCAGACTTACTGCCAGTTTCTGGAAGACAATTTCTTCAAGCAGTGGTACAGGAAGAAATCGGTATCGTTCAAGAAAAACATGATTTTCATGCAGGACAACACTCCATCACATGCATCCAACTACTCCACAACGTGGCTTGCCAGTAAAGGTCTAAAAGATGAAAAAATAATGACATGGCCCCCTTGTTCACCTGATCTGAACCCCATAGAGAACCTGTGGTCCTTCATAAAATGTGTGATCTACAGGGAGAGAAAACAGTACACCTCTCGGAACAGTGTCTGGAAGGCTGTGGTGGCTGTTGCACGCAATGTTGATCGTAAACAGATGAAGCAACTGACAGAATCTATGGATGGTAGGCTGTTGAGTGTCATCATAAAGAAAGGTGGCTATATTGGTCACTAATTTTTTTGGGGGGGTTGTTTTTGCATGTCAGAAATGTTTATTTCTAAATATTGTGCCGTTATCTTGGTTTACCTGGTGAAAATAAACAAGTGAGATGGGAATATATTTGGTTTTTATTAAGTTACCTAATAATTCTGCACAGTAATAATTACCTGCACAAACAGATATCCTCCTAAAATTGCCAAATCTAAAAAAAAAAACACCCCAACTTCCAAAAATATTAAGGTTTGATATTTGTCTTTTGGGTTGATTGAGAACATAGTTATTGATCAATAATAAAAAAAAATCCTCTAAAATACAACTTGCCTAATAATTCTGCACACGGTGTATATGAAGATAGTAATCACTGGAGAAGAGCATCATGGTCTGAAGAATAAAAGGAACAAGGCGAAGAGGAAGACCACTTGATAGCTTGATACAATCAAAACAATGGTGGAAAAGACACTGGCGGACTTATATATATATATATATATATATATATATATACTGTCTGGCAAAAATGAAGAGACCACTGCAAAATGTTCCGTTTTTCAGATTTTTCTCTTTATAGGTATAATTTTGAGTAAATTGCAAATTGTTCTTTTATTCTATGAACTACTGACGTCTCCGAATTTCCAAGCAGTAAATTTTGTATTTTCTGTACATAAGAAATGGTCAAAATAACGAAAAATGCTTTGCTTTCAGATCTGAAATAATGCAAAGGAAACAAGTTTCTAATCATTTAGAAACAACAATACTAAAAAATGTTAACTCAGGACGAGTTCAGAAATCAATATTTTGTGGAATAACCATGATTTTTAATCACAGCTTTCATGTGTCTTGGCATGCTTTCCACCAGTGTTTCACACTGCTTTTGGGTGACCTTATGCCATTCCTGGGGCAAAAATGTAAGCAGTTCTTCTTTGTTTGATGGCTTGTGACTATCCATCTTCCTCTTGGTTACATTCCAGAGGTTTTAAATAGGTTCAGGTCTGGAGATTGGGCTGGCCATGACAGGGTTTTGATGTGGTGGTCCTTCATTCACCCATTGATTGATCTAGCTCTGTGCCATGGCGCATTGTCCTGCTGGAAAAACAGTCCTCAGAGTTGGGGAACATGGCCTGAGCAGAAGGAAGCAACTGTTTTTCCAAGATAACCTTGTATGCGGCTTGATTCATATGTCCTTCACAAAGTTTAATCTGCCCAATTCCAGCCTTGCTGAAGCATCCCCAGATCATCACCGATCCTCCACTAAATTTCACAGTGGGTGCAAGACACTGTGGCTTGTACGCCTCTGCAGGTCTCTGTCTAACCATTAGACGATCAGGTGTTGGGCAAAGCTGAAAATTAGACTCATCAGAGAAGATTACCTTACTCCAGTCCTCTATGGTCCAATTCTTATGGTCTTTTCCAACCTTCAGCCTGGCTCTCCTTTGCTTCTCATTGATGAAAGGCTTTTTTCTAGTTTTACATGACTTGAGCCCTGCATCTAGGAGCCTGTTACGAACTGTTCTTGCTGTGCACTTCACCCCAGCTGCCATTTGCTATTCCTTTTGTAGGTCACTTGAGGTAATCCTGCGGTTGCTGAGTGACATACGAATAAGATGACGGTCACCCCGGTCAGTGGAGAGTTGCTTTCGCCCTCTGCCTGTCTGTAGCTTTGTTGTCCCCAATGTCTGCTGCTTGACCTTGTTGTAATGAACTGCCGTCTTAGAAATTTCAAGGATGAAGGCAACATGATGCTCACTGTATTCCTATGCTAGTAAAGACAGAATTGAGCCCTTCTTTTACTCACTCAACAGTTTTCTTTTCAACTCCTTTGGCATGGTTAAAAGTTATTTTTTCATTCCTATTAGTTTTGGGATATTACTAGCACTTGTCTTGCCATCCACCTTGTTCTATTGCAATAGGATTGTGAAGACCACAGCAGTGTTTTTTATACTTTCCCTCATTAAATAATATTTAGTTTAGGTAATCACCTAATGAGAAGCACATTAAGTAGAATGAGGTGTATTCTGGTTGTAATTCAACTGACACTGGAATGGAATGGCTGTCAGACATGTAGAGAAGCTGATTTTTATAAAACTGTGCGTAAAAAGGTACGGATTACCGCGGAATTGCCGCGGATTTGATGCGGATTTTGGTGTGGATTTTTTTTTTCCCAATTTAAGGCTATGTGCCCACGCTGCGGAAAATGCGCGGATTTTGCCGCGGATTTCTCGCGGAAAAGCCGCGGATTTCCCGAAAATCTGCAGCTCAGGCACTTCCCAGCCTTTTCTATGGCATTTTGGAAATGCTGTGCCCACGCTGCGGATTTTTCCGCAGCAGATTTCGTGCGGATTTTGATCCGGAAAAATCTGCAACATGTCAATTATTGTTGCGGATTTTCATCCGGATTTTGACTTTAAAACTGGGGGAAAAAAAAAAAAACCGCACCAAATCCGCGGCAATTCCGCGGTAAATCCGTGGCAAATCCGCACCTTTGAAAAGGTGATGCAGAAAAATCCGCAGCTACATTCTCCTGTGGACACATAGCCTTAAAGCCAAAATCCGGATGAAAATCCGCAACAATAATTGACATGTTGCAGATTTTTCCGGATCAAAATCCGAACGAAATCCGCTGCGGAAAAATCCACAGCGTGGGCACAGCATTTCCAAAATGCCATAGAAATGGCTGGGAAGTGCCTGAGCTGCAGATTTTCGGGAAATCCGCGGCTTTTCCGCGAGAAATCCGCGGCAAAATCCGCGCATTTTCCGCAGCGTGGGCACATAGCCTAAGGGTAACCAGGGCCCCGGGCTGTTCAGGATCTGTGGGTCCCCCCATCCCTACACATGGGTCATGTGACAGGCCATGTGACGGATCCATCATCATACACCTGAAACAGATAATTTCTGAAAAATAGTTGCCGAAACTATAACCTAAAAAACAGCCACTAATTCATAAATATACCCTTCACTTTAAAAAAAAAAAAAAAAAAAACAGTAAGGCATAGTATTGAAAAGTCCAACTTTAATCTGTAAACAAGACTATTGCAAAAAAAAAAATAAAAAATGAAAAAACTGAGCAATACCCTGTGTGAATATAGTTTGATAAATACTGCAGTAAAGTCCTTAGCCTATGTTCACACTGGGTGTTTTTTCTGCAGCAAAATCTGAGCAAAAGCTGCAACTTGTTATTAGCATGTATTTGCATTAAACTATTGAAAAAAAAACAATGAAAAAAAACTGCAAAACCACCCTATGTGAACATAGCTTAACAAATATGAAGATAACAAAAACTCTAATAGTGAGCGTGTGCACGAGGCCATGGGACATGTGCACACTGAGTATTTGGTGAGTATTTACCTCAGTATTTGTAAGGCCATCTGTGCTCGTTCAGTATTTGGTGACTTTATTTACCTCTGTATTTGTAAACATACTGAGGTAAAAAAACCCACCAAATACTCAATGTGTGCACACGGCCTTATATATGGGGTATGGGATTGGTGTGGACAGATGTCCCCGACCTGCACACGGTGTGCGCCCTTCCATTCTGCTTGTATCATGTGTTTATATCCACTACATATGTCGCGGGCGGGGAGGAGGGTGTCAGCACACCGCGCTCACCCCTTCTGCTCGGGTCCGGCTGCTCAGTGGTGGCTCGAGCCGTAGGCCGGATCCCGGGGGTTTTCCTCGAGCAGCACTCCTCGCCCGTGAGTGAAAGGGGGGTTGTTTGGGGTGTTGGGATAATGTCCGTGACGCCACCCACGGTTGTGGTGATTGGTAGCACCACCGCTGCTTAATACGGGGATCCCGGGGATGGTGATGTGGAGCAGCCAGGTGTTGTGTTGCCCCTCCGTGGGTAGGGGTTGGTGATCCCGGGGCCCGGTGATGGCTTGGGAGGTGCAGGGCTTGGTGGGCGCAGGGACGCGGGGGGCAGCGCTGTGCCTTGCGGCACTGTGGTACTCACTCAGCCTGAGACATGGACACAGTTTGTACGGTAAACCAACGGCTGGTAGGACGGTCCCACAGACGGCTGCTTTGCTTCCCCGATAGGTGACGGTGATGTCCCTCTTCCTTGCACCTGTATGTACGGATGGTTGCGATGGGTCCCCACCGGTAACCCGCTCCCCGGCTTCAAGCTGGGCCGGAGGAGCACTACACTTTGCCCGCAGGCGCTGGCCCTCAGAGACTGGTGCCCTGGCGGTGGCGGTGCCTCTGTTGTACAGGTTGGACTGTTGCCTTCAATCGGGACTTGGTTGTTGGGGGAATCTACGTCCCCTTCACTGACGGATTCGGCAAATTTGGCGACTCCTAGCCTTGCCGGGGTCCGAGAGGCCCCTGCCCTGGTGCTGACTGTCTTTCGGAACACTGCTCCAGACCACCGGGCACACAGCCAACGGGGTCCTTCCAGGAACTTCCAAACGGTCCCCCTCCGGACAGTCACCGCCGTCGCTGACCTTGCTGTTCTGGCCCTACACAAAGCTGGGCTCTTAGGCTTGCACACTCTCTGCTCTGTCGCCACTTCTTGCTTTCCTCCTTTTCCACTTTTCTTTCCTTCACTTTCACTTCGTTGTTTACACTTGCCCTCCCTGGGCTAATCTTGTTTACACAAGCTCGCCCTGAGCTCAACTGCCTGACACTTCCTGCCTCCAGAGCTGTGAGCTCCTTGGTGGGCGGAGCCAACCGCCTGGCCCACCCCCTGGTGTGCATCATCAGACTCCTGGAGGAAGGCAACAAGGATTTTTGGTTCAGCTTAGGTGTGCCTACCTGGGGTGTGGGGTGTGGTGGTGTGTGACCTGTGACCCCTGGCTTGCCCAGGGCGACACACATACATCATGACACATGCAAAATTTCCTGATGGAGGGGCAGACACAGTATGTGGAGGCAGACATTGGAAATATCCAAGATGGAGCGAGGGCCAGTGGGGCACAGTGTGCTGGGGCGTTTCACCCATGGAGTTTCAATCCTCCATTCCCAATCTATACATACACAGTGTATGGATTGGGAATGGAGGATTGAAACTACATAGATCAGATGCCCCAGAACACTTTGATATTAGACATACTCGTCCCACCTTATAGAAAATTACAATACCGCACCCCCTCCCCCCTTTCACATAGTGTGCCGCCATTGCATGCTGCAAGTGAACCGGTCGGCAGGCACCTCCAAAGAACAGGTCATTGGTCCGTCTCCACTCTTCAGGCTGCTTGACTCCAGCGTGTCCTGCAACAACGCCATCTGCCGTCACCATTACAGAGGACGCTCCTCTTCGGCAGACAGGTGGGCAGGACTCCCTCAGCCGCGCCACACCCTGTATGTTGCTAGTATGTCCTGCCCAGGGCTGCCACCAGGAATATCAGGGCAAATCATACTGCAAAATTTTCGGGCCCCCTTCAGACTCCACCACCGCTCCACCTCTACCCCTTGAACCTTCGGCAATAGAAAAAAGTTGTTTCCAGCATCACGTCCAAGAAATAAGGTTAAAAAACAATTTTATTCCATAAGATTAAAACCAACACTAGGTTGGATGGACGTCCACAAAGTATAAAACATTGTCTTACGCATTTCAAACTAAAAGAGGCTCTTAGGCTATGTGCCCACGTGTGTGCGCTCTGCACCGCAGCGCAAAGTCACTGTATGTCCGCTTCAGAGCGCAGATGAAAAGCTCCGTTCTGAAACTTTGGTGACTGCAGAATTTGTGTGCTCTGGATGCTGCCTCTCCCTATAGACAGAATGGAGACAGCATGCAAAGCGCACGAAAGAAGTGACATGTTGCTTTTTAGAACGCAGCGATTTGGCAGCATGCAAATCGGTGTTCTAAAACGCAACGTGGGCATGGATTATGCACAATCTTCATAGATTGTGCTGGGGACGCAGGACGCATGCAGTTACGCTGCGGTGCAGATCGCAGCGTAACTGCATGCAATACGCACACGTGGGCACATAGCCTTAGTCTTAAGGCCGCTTTACACGCTACCACATCGCTCAAACGATCTAGTTGGGGTCACGGAATTTGTGACGCACATCCGGCCGCTTTAATGATATCGTTGCATGTGACACCCGTTCAAAATCGCTAATCGGCGACATGCCCCCCTATTCCCAATTATCGTTGCTGCTGCGTGTACGATGTAGTTCGTCGTTCCTGCGGCAGCACAAAATCGTTGGTATTGGAGAGGTCGCTCCAACACCAAAAATCGATGACAGGTGAGTAGCGAGGTTGTTTGTCGTTCCTGCGGCAGCACACATCGCTATGTGTGACACCGCAGGAACGAGGAACCTCACCATACCTGCGGCCGCCGGCAATGCGGAAGGAAGGAGGTGGGCGGGATGTTACGTCCCGCTCATCTCCGCCCCTCTGCTTCTATTGGGCGCCCGCTTAGTGACGTCGTTGTGACGCCGAACGAACCGCCCCCTTAGAAAGGAGGCGGTTCGCCGGTCACAGCGACGTCGCTAGGCAGGTAAGTAGTGTGACGGGTCTGACCGATGTTCTGCGCCACGGGCAGTGATTTGCCCGTGTCGCATAACCGATGGGGGCGGGTACGCACGCTAGCGATCTCGGTAACGACATCGCAGCGTGTAAAGCGGCCTTTAGATATATCCTGCTAGATTTGCACAAGTAAGTTATGGAATAAAATTGGTTTTTACCCTTATTTCTTGGACGTGACGCTGGAAACAACTTTCTTCTATTGTCGGACTTTGCCTCTTTGAACACGGAGCTGACCTCCTTGCACCGTCCCCCAGAGAAAGGACCCCAGTGATGCATTTACCGGGTGAACTGAGATCCTCCTTTGCATACTTACCTTGAATCTTCCACAGTCCCACCATCACTCTTGGAAAATCTCTAATTCTGCAAACAGTCCTTACCAATCAAACATTAACCGCTAGTCGTCATTTTGACAGCCCGAAAAAAGCTGCATGCACCATTTTTTGGGTCATCAAAATAACGAGCCTCAGTCAGAATTGTCAGTCATATGTGTATATCAAATATATAAAGCTGAGTGTGTATGTATGTATGGATGTGTATGTATTTGTGTGTATATGTATGTGTGTGTATGTGTATATATGTATGTCCACTAAGTGAATCCGCACTGTCACAATTCCAATCACGATATTTTGCACAGACACCTCATTTGACTCAGGGAACGTCATAGACTACATTTGGAGGGGAAAATGTAACCCCGCACTTTACAGTTATTTGCCAAAAAACCTGGTTACATTAAAGTCAATGGAGCTGAAAGCTAAAGATTGGTTTCTATAGGCAATGAAGGACATAGTATAAGCTTATGTGTGAGGTAATATGATTTCTGTGGCAAGACGTATATAGAGAGGGACAGACACACAGGGAAAGAGACAGACAGGGAAAGAGACAGAGGGAAAGAGACAGACAGGGAAAGAGACAGACAGGGAAAGACACAGAGGGAAAGAGACAGACAGGGAAAGAGGCAGAGAGAGACATACAGGCTGCATGCACATATACACACACAGCCCTACAACAGGCACATTTACTTACACACTATACATTACCTCATCTTGCAGTTCCTGATCGGTGCAGAGCAAGAGAGGAGGCACTGGGACCTGCACGGAGGCTGCAGCAGCTGAACAGCTACAGGACCTTTTAGTTTACCGGTCATGTGCTCAGACACATGATTAGTCAGATGACCTGGAAGGTTCTTCACCTTCTCAGCCTCCGTTCTTGTCTAGTACATTTCCTGCCCTGCACCAATCACATAGATCAGTGCAGAGAAGGAATAATAATGAGGGCAGCTCTCTATGAGTGACCCGGCCCCCCTCATTGCAGCCCCGACCCCTGGGGCCCAGTGAGCAGAGGAATGAAAAGGGAGGAACCTGGGCTGTCAGCAGCCGGGCCCCCCTGCTGGCTTCCCCTCACAGGGCCACTTACAGGAGTCACAGTTGTAATGCCCTGATGGCAGCCCTGGTAATGCTGATGTGCTGCAGGGCGGGCAGCAGGCCAGGTAGACGACCCAGCATCTTTTAAATGATTCATGCGGATTATAATAGGGGCAATTTACTTTTCGGAGCATGGGCCCCCTGGAGCCACAGGCCCCGGGTGGTAGCCCAGATTGCCCTCATTATAATCTGACTCTGTGTGCACACAGAGGCGGATTATAATGAGGGTAATCTGGGCTACCAAGTCTAAGATCAGCTTCTGATAGAAACGCGTCTGGTGTCCAGTGCTGGTTGTGACTCCTGTCTTTTCTTATGTGAGATTTACCTTTTTTGTACGATTTTAAAAATGCAATTAAGAAGAAGATTTTATTAGAATATTTCCCTGAATGCTGGTTCCTTTCCTTCACTAGCTGATATACACACTGACTACAGCAGCGGGATCCCGCGCTTCAATGGCGTTAGATTAAACGCCGAAGTATGTGGTGAGTGTGGTAATTTATTTCCGGCAAAAACCTGCTAACAGATTCCCTTTAATAGCCTGTTTCAACAGGCAAACCAGAGTAAACAATGCACACTAAACAATCTGTAATAGATCGCTTAGTGCACAGTTCTCGGCAGTATGGGCCCTATTTACACAGGACAATGCGCTGCTGAGAATGATGATCTTTTGTGCAGTACAAAGGATCATATCACCCGATGAACAAGCGTTTTGTGCATTCATCAGGTGATCGACAGCCCGATTATACTGCCAGATTATCGTAAAACAAGAGTTCCTAGAAATGCTCTTTCATGATAAGCTCTTGATGTAGATGTACCTAAGGCTATGTGCCCACGCTGCGGAAAATGCACGGATTTTGCCGCGGATTTCTCGCGGAAAAGCCGCGGATTTTCCGAAAATCTGCAGCAGCGGCACTTCCCAGCCATTTCAATGGCATTTTGGAAATGCTGTGTCCATGCTGCGGATATTTCCGCTGCGGATTTGCCGCGGATTTTGATCCGGAAAAATATGCAACATGTCAATTATTGTTGCGGATTTTGATCCGGATTTTGGCTATAGAATTGGGAAAAAAAAATCCGCACCAAAATCCGCGGCAATTCCGCGGTAAATCCGCGGCAAATCCGCACCTTTGAAAAGGTGCATATTTGCCGGGAAAGTCGCGGATTTTCATGCAGAAAAATCCGCAGCAACATTCTACCGTGGACACATAGCCTTACTGGTCAGGTCTCAGTGTGAATCCTGGTGGATGGGGGGCAATGATATGCCCCACCTATTTAGTACGTAAACCCTTAAACATTCTTCTGTAATTTTCAAGAAAGTATTTTCAGGTATGACAAAGATATTTATTGATATTGTGTTTTGTGTAAGGTTTCCTGATCAGTTTGTTTCCTTTATATTGTGCATCATACAGTAGGTGCATAGATTTATGTAACCCCGCATCATGGCAAATTACAGTACATTTGTAACCCCATTTGTTTAAGAATTTAATGTTCAATCTGCTTGCAAACAGGATTTTCATTTCCGGAACACCTTAAGTAAAATTTATGGACAAGCATTGTTAAAAGCCAGGCACACACCGACTAAGGAAATAAAAAAAGCCCAAAAACATATATCTCCCCACACAAAAGCTCATGGCCACCGCATGCTCTCATTAACACTGCCTCAAGTTACCAAACGTTATCCTAATGGAGTAATTGAAGGAAATCAGATCTGGTATTTAGATTGCTTTACAGTTCTTTTCAGGGATGTGAAGAATGGGGGGGGGTTGATCTTGGTAACATTAAGGACATAAGTGAATGGGCCTCAGACCTGCGAGGATGGATTCTTTGGTGTGAAGCAGGGAGGTGACAAGGTAAGGGCGAATGAAATACTAGCGAGATAGCGGCGTCTGTTTCATGGAGATAAGTACAGATCTCAGACGAGACACGTCTTTAGACTGTTTGCTGCTTTTGGGGTTGAAATCACAAAGGCGGGCGACGCGTTCCCATTCGGAACCGGTTTCTTCATCCTTTGTCTCTGAGACCAGTGCTTCATCTGACGCCCTTTATTGAGGAAACAGAAGGAATGTTAGCAATGTAACTTGGGTACAGTGTGCAATAACAGACATTTATGTGTAGCTTCTGCACAGGACAAAGGGCTCATGCACATGACAGTACTAGTCAGAGTAGCCATGTAAGCCTCCGCATTCACAGACGTGTCATCTTAAGCCAGTTATTTCACCGTACAAGCACATATAGTATAGGTTCTGTATGCTGGGTGCCTACACCTGTACGGGCTCTATGGATCACTTAAAAGGAGTGATCTGATTTAGAAATCACTTTTTCCAATACAGTTGTAACGCTGCGTCCCTGCCTCTCCCTTCTTGCAGGGACGCGCATTGACACACCGCCGCAGGCAGCTCCTTCTACGCTGTCCGGCGTCTCTGCTCACTCTTCCACATGGTTCCTCCTCCGCACGCCTCCCGGAGTCTGTGCACGCGTCACAGCATCTCCGAGAGCGCTCCTAAGGAGTGTGTGTGCACTGCTGCCCGTCTCTTAAAGTGCCAGCGTGCCACTGCCAGGAAGTGCCTCTCAGCCTATCGCTGGGTATTTAAGGCAATCTCCCACTAGTGAACTTGCCTGTTCAACAACATAGATCCTGTTAGTTGGTTCTGTCTAGTCAGTTGTCAGGTCTTCTGTCCCGTTCCTTTCTGTTCCTGCCTGTCCTGTCCTGTGCTGTATCCAATCCTGTTCCTGCCCGTACCTGGCTACCAGCCTGTCCTGCTTGTTGGCACCTGGTTTCAGTCCTGCCCCATCCGTACCTAGCTACCAGCCCATCCTGCCTGTTGGTACCTGGTTCCATTCCTGTCCTGCCTGTACCTGGATGCCACCTGCCCTGTTGGTACTAGAGACTCTGCCTGCCTGTCTTGTCTGCCGTGTTAGTGACTTTGCCTGTCTGTCCTGCCCTGTTGATGCTAGAGACTCTCCCTGTCCATCCTGCCTGTGCTACCTGCCTTGAGCCACCCCGGTGGTCCCTGTTCCCACTTGAAACTCAGTCCTGTCCAGTTCCTGTGTCTACCCCTGTCCTGGGAGTCAGCTGTCACAGTCCCGGTCCTCTACCCCACAGAAGGGTACGCTCGGGGTTCCCCTATGGTCCAGTGGGTCCACTTCAGCTCGCCGCAGTAAATCCCAAGGCGGCGAGCGTGACAACAGTGTTTGGAAATTCTGAATTAATAAATGATAGTCCCCATATGGAATCTGTGAATTAGCTGGCACTCATTATATAAATGACTTCCTATACAATATACATGCAGTACATATACAATAACTGCATAATGGAATGAATTAATAAAGTAATCTGGTTCATACTGTTACATGAGGATTTGCATAAGCTAAAGACTGAGAATAAGACAAGCTGAACATACACGTAACCAATGACATCAGCATTAGGCTGCTGGTAAAATGCTTTGTCCGCAATCCTGGGTTAGTAGCATAAAAAGATAAAGAGAAAGAGAAGACAAATGTGAAAATAAGGAAGAAAGGTAATAAAATAACAGTGTAAACAAAGGAAAAAGAATAATAGCATCTTATAGAGAAACACGATAATTGGTGACAGTCCTTTTCTAACCTTAATTTAAGTGGGGGCAAATAGTCATTGGATGCCGGGTCACTTTTCTTACAAGCTAATACTTGATATTAGGGGCATGTATTAAAGCACCACTCCAGAATTTTGTTTTCTCCAGCGCTGGTTAGATATGACAGAATTATTTGTTATTGAAAATTGGGGGCAAGAGACTATTCTATCTGCTCATGTAAAGTCTAATAAAAGGCGTATCATGACAAGTACAGTGGCACTTATAGTATGCAAGTCTCTATAGAAGCACAGATACCCTATTACAAGATTACAAGATCTAATTTAATTCAGTTTATAGAATCCTAGGTTAATTTACGATGAATGGGAACTACAAATGAAAACATTTCTACTTCTCATTCCTGTTGCATCTATTTTGTCTGTTACTGAAAAAAATCTGCCACGAAAATTGCGCTTAGGTGAAAGGGGTATTTCCATCTCCAAGATCCTACCCCAATGTGGAGTAGGTTTATTAATAATAATAATAATAATAATAATAATAAAATTAGCAAATACCTCCAATTAGAAATGTAATATAAGCCATTTCACTTACCTTATGTGCAGGGCATTGCAGCTTAGGTATCCCAGGGTTAAGACCACTAGCAACTAACCCTATATGCAAGGCTGTAACCATGGATACCTAAGCTACTGTAATGCCCTGCACATGAGATAAATGACATAGATTTTCAGAAGAACTATACTACATTTCGAATTAGAGGTATTTGCTAATATTTTTTATTATTACACCTACTACATATTGTGATAGGATCTTGGAGATAGGAATACCCCTTTAAATCTAGTTTTACATTGTATTTGTACAGTCACGTAGAAGACTTGGCCCCAATTAAAATTTTTAGTTGTACAGAAAACCATGTTTTTTCATATGTAAATGAGGGCTAATCAGTATGGCCAAGAAATCAGTGCACGCTCCTTCCACCTTTTCACCCCACTTGTCTCAATTGACAGCGCTCCCCTCCCCAGGATCTCTAGCCCTACCTGTCTGCACTGATCCTGAAGGAGCTAAACAGGCTTTCACACACACAGCGTCAATGTGGGCACGCTATCATCAAACTTTACTGTCAGCGGCAACTGCTCACTACAAAATAGGCAGAAGCGAGCAGTCGCTGCAGACAGAAGAGAGGGATGAGAGCGCAACTGCACTTAACCTGTTCATCTGCTTCAGTGAAAGTGTGAAAAGGGCTGATAAAGCTATTCATTCAGGCAGTGCTCAGTCTGCTCAGATGAGCACGATCAATCAAGCTTAGGGAAGTGTGCGGCATCTTGATAAAAAGGTGCTTTACACGCTGCGACATCGCTAATGATATATCGGAGTCACGGTGTTTGTGACGCACATCCGGCGTCATTAGCGATATCGCAGCATGTAACACCCTAAAACGATCGCAAAAGAGGTAAAATCGTTGGTATTGGAGAGGTCGCTCCAACACCAAAAATCGATGACAGGTGAGTAGCGAGGTTGTTTGTCATTCCTGCGGCAGCACACATCGCTATGTGTGACACCGCAGGAACGAGGAAACTCACCATACCTGCGTCCCGCCGGCAATGAGGAAGGAAGGAGGTGGGCGGGATGTTTGGCCGTCTCATCTCCGCCCCTCCTCTGCTATTGGGTGGCCACTTAGTGACGTCGCTATGACGCCGAACAAACCGCCCCCTTAGAAAGGAGGCGGTTCGCCGGTCACAGCAACGTCACTAAGCAGGTAAGTAGTGTGACGGATGTAAGCGATGTTGTGGGCCATGGGCAGCGATTTGCCCGTGTTGCACAATCGACGGGGGCGGGTACACTCGCTAGCGATATCGGTACCGATATCGCAGCGTGTAAAGTACCCTTAAGGGGAATGGAATGATGAACTGCACCCTTAGCCATGTCAGTGGTTCACCAAGGAGCCCTCATTTGTATATGAAATAAAACATTGTAAAATCTATATTGCAGATGTGATTTTTATGTAGGCCAAGTTCCCTATAGGACTGTATAAGTAGTGTAAATCAAGCTTTGTGGGTGACAGACTTGTAAAATAATCCTGTATCCTTTATGAAATGCCTGGGGCACGTCCAGTGAAGAGTTGATAAAGTGATGTCACTGACCTGTTTGTAACCTTATTCTTTTCTATTTGCTCACTCTGCCGCAGGTACCATTCTTCTAGGTCCTTCTTCGCCTTCTCTCTCCATTCCTGTTCTGTCACCTTGGCAGCTGCATCTGTACAGGAAAACATTCATAAAATATTAAAGGGAGCAGGCAGGCAATGATATGTACGGTAATTTGTTTTCATGAGGACAAACCACTTAAATCACAATGCCTTGGTAGCAATATGAAAACTAGAGGTTTTTTTGGGGCTAAAAATTGGGTTTATGAGAAGAAACATCATGTCTACGAAGGTTCTTCGAAAACCATAGATCTAACTCAGACTTCCACTCACAACCTACCCAGCTCCTCCAGGCGCACCTTCTGTTCCTCTCTCCATTTACGAAGGCTTTCAGGCTCCTGGATTAGCCTATCGGCTTGGGCTATGGCGGCATACCCATCATTAGCTCCACTAAGGTCCTAGAAGAGATAGGCTAGGCATGTGATACTCAGGTTACATATACAGATCAAGAAATTACTGCAAATAATTATTCTGCACCATAATCAAATTCAATACCATACCCGGCCAGTGGATGTCCGACAGTGGGAAGAATAAACACAAAATATATATCTATATTCATATATTATATACTGCATATAAGGCATACTGTAATAATAGCAGATATACAGTTGCACCCAGGCACTGCAGCTTAGAGGGGCCCCAAAAGTCCCTTTGGCTCATATGGGAAGACCATCTCTCTTGAGAAGAGATTTTGCCGTGTGGCCCACAAGCTTCAATTTACGCTACTGGTCAAATATATGTATATTTTACCTTTACAGAAAAAATCCAATCCCTTGCAAAAATTGCAAACTCTTGAGCCTTTTTCATGGCTGGAGAGGAGGTAAAGATGTAATGAGATGGAACACATATTCATCTACTTATTACTCAGATCTTTTATTACACGTGAGCATTGTGACAACACGTCATTGCTAGAACAATCACTAGGTAAAGTACATGACAATCTAAATCAAAACCATGGTTATTTACCGCTTTTCACAAAGTGGGAAAGGAATTATACATGAAAAAAGCAAATAGTGACCACAATTGGCCAATATCACATACAACTTTATGTAGGGCTCATACACCATCATCGTTGTTCTTAGAGGGATAGGTGATAACTTGCTGATCGATGGGTGTCCCTCCGTTGGGACCCAAACAGACTGCAATATTGGGGATTTTTTTTCTCCCTGTTACAAAATGCCATACAGGTCAGACGCCCAACTGTCATTCCATTTATTCTCTATATGGCTGCCAGAATAAGCTGAACGCAACGCTTCTCAGCTCCTCAGGGAATGAATGGAGCAAAGGCCGAGCAGGCGCACTGCTGCTCCATCTGAAATGGGATCAAACATTATCTGTGTAGCCAAACTGTGTAGGTCCCAGCGGTCGGACCCACAACCGATATGATCTGGATAGGTAATAGTTAGTGATGGGCGAGCACTAAAATGCTCAAATGCTTGTTACCCCATTCGAGCTGGTCAGATGCTCGGATGAGCATGAAACTGAGTAATGAGCATTATGGAAAGTCAATGACTGGCCTGTTCAGGTCTCCCCCCACATACAGCCAGCTATAAACAGAGCATTTCTTGAGGTAGAGAGGGTTGTTTTTTTTTCAGGGGGTCACACTACCTCTGAGAAGGATGTTTTATACTCTGGGAGAGCCATTGAGACACTGCCAATGGCTCGCCCTGGGGTGCTTGCACACATCATGCAGTGAAACAAGTCTGTGCGTTGTGGTTGTTGTTTCATGGACTAAATCCAAGCACCCGCGATAATAGGCTAAGCAAGTACCTGAGCACGTTTAATGCTCGATTGAGTATCGAGCAGTGGTGAGCACGCTCGCTCATCAGTAGTAATCATTTCTTTTCACCAGACAACCCCTTTACAACCTAGAACGTTCCTTAATTTCCTAGATTGTGTCTGTCCCTATAACTAGGGCTTGCGCAGCGAGCCCGCATTATTCTCCGCACATGTCTGCTGATCTAATCGGCCGGACAAGTGCAGCTAACAGCAACGGCTGGATCAGAGATCTAGACGCGCCTGTTAACTAGATGGATCGTCCTGTCAAACTCTGACAGTGCAATTTAACGCAATCTGGAGGGATCGCGACATTCCCTGCTTCCATTCGGGGTCCTGTGATGCGATCATGGGGAGCCAATGGGTTGTCATGACAGCCGGAGGTCAGCTGATGACCCCTGTCACTGTCATGAGGGGGCTTCCTATGAATGCTGCCAGAGCGTCGGCATTTACAGGAGATCAACATTTCCGCTGTTCAGAGAGATTGTGAAGCATCGCTCTGATCAGCAGAAGTGATCGAATAGTGCGGGCTTCAAGTCCAATAAGGACTAGTAAAATCTCTAAAAAGTTTTCTTAACTAAAAGTTCGAATCACCCCCATTATGGCCCATTGAAAATTAAACAATAATAAAAATATACACATATTTGGTTTTGCCTGGTTCAGAAATGCCCGATCTGTCAAACTATAAAATCAATTAATTTGGTCGGAAAAGTACGTAGTAAGAAAAAAAATCAAAACGCCAGCATTAAGCTTTTTTTGGTCGCTGCAATATTTAATTAAAATGCAATAACAGGCAATCAAAACATGACACCCAAAAATGGTCTAATGAAAAATGTCAGCTCAAGTTGCAAAAAATGAGCCGTCACTGAGCCCCTGATACCAAAAAATGAGAATGCTGCGGGTCTCGGAAAATGGCGGCAAAAGCAAAATTCTTTTTTTTCTTTTTTTTTAAATGCAAATTTCTGAAATGTTTTCACCAGTTAGGTAAAAGAAAAACTATACATGTTTTGTATCTACCAACTCATACCAACCTGGGGAATCATAATTCCAGGTCAGTTTTACCATATAGTGAACATGGTAAATAGAAAAATAAACAAAAAACAATCGTGGAAAGCACTTTTTTTGCAATTTCACCATACTTTCAATTTTTTTTGTGATTTCCAATACAATAATATCATTCAAAAATACAACTCGTCCTGCAAAATATAAGCCCTCAAATGGCTATTTTGACGGAAAAATAAAAATTTATAGCTCTTGGAAGGAAGGGAGGAAAAAACGAAAACCGCTGGGGGGAGGGGGAGAAAGGGTTAAACGACCAACAATGCTATCAGTACAAAATTATCGGAAATACCGTGCACATGGTTTATACTGTTATGTCCTGAAATGTGCTTTTGATAATGATTTTTATTCCAGCTTAAACATATTTTTCACCCGACAAATGTTGGCTTTGCTTGTTCATTGAGTGAAAAGGTATCGATAGACATGGGCCTAAGGAGTACTTTGCACGCTGCGACATCGCTAGCTGATTGTAGCGATGCCGAGCGCGATATTCCCCGCCCCCGTCGCACATGCGATATCTTGTGATAGCTGCCGTAGTGAACATTATCGCTACGGCAGCTTCACATGCACTTACCTGCCCTGCGACGTCGCTCTGGCCGGCGACCCGCCTCCTTCCTAAGGGGGCGGGTCGTGTGGCGTCACAGCGACGTCACACAGCAGGCGGCCAATAGAAGCGGAGGGGCGGAGATGAGCGGGACATAACATCCCGCCCACCTCCTTCCTTCCTCATTGCAGGCGGGACGCAGGTAAGGCAATGTTCCTCGCTCCTGCGGCTTCATACACAGCGATACACATCGTACCTGTCGTTGCAGCCAAATTATGAAAATGACCGACACTACACAGATCACCGATTTACGATGCTTTTGCGATCGTTTATCGGTGCTTCTAGGCTTTACACGTTGCAACGTCGTTACCGGCGCCGGATGTGCGTCACTTTCGATTTGACCCCGACGAGATCGCAGTAGCGATGTCACAACGTGCAAAGTACCCCTTAGAGTGTACCCATCACCAGTCTGGGGCTGCCCTGTACATTTAGTAAAAGAGTGGGAAGCACCATACTGGCAATTTTACAAAATATAAATTATTGACAGAAGTGCTGACAAGTAACCCTTATGCCCTAGGAAGAACCTGAGTTTCTATCAAAAGTTGGGCCCAAACTCCCGGGTTGTGGTATCCCGGCATGCACGATCCCAGAAAATCTCCAAAGCCCCTCTAAAAGAGAAATACATTACGAGATCTTGACTAAGGGTCTGTTTACACAGACTGATTGGCGGCACTAAGGGTACCGTCACACTTTAGCAACGCTCCAGCAATCCCACCAGCGATTTGACCTGGTCAGGATCGCTGGTGTGTCGCTACATTGTCGCTGGTGAGCTGTCAATCAGGCAGATCTCACCAGCGACCAGTGACCAGCCCCCAGCCAGCAGCGACGCGTGGAAGCGATGCTGCGCTTGGTAACTAAGGTAAATATCAGGTAACCAAGCGCTTGGTTACCCGATATTTACCTTAGTTACCAGCGCACACCGCTTAGCGCTGGCTCCCTGCACTCCTACCCAGAGTACACATCGGGTTAATAAGCAAACCGCTTTGCTTATTTACCCGATGTGTACTCCGGCTACGTGTGCAGGGAGCAGGGAGTCGGCACTGGCAGCCTGAGAGCGGCGGACGCTAGTAACCAAGGTAAATATCGGGTAACCAAGGAAAGGGCTTTCCTTGGTTTCCCGATATTTACCTTGGTTACAGCTTACCGCAGGCTGCCAGACGCCAGCTCCCTGCACATTCAGATCGTTGCTCTCTCGCTGTCAAACACAGCGATGTGTGCTTCACAGCGGGAGAGCAACGTCCAAAAAATGAACCAGCACTGTGTGTAATGAGCAGCGATCTCGCTATGTGAGAAGTACCCCTAAACGACTGCAGATAGGTAAACATTTACAGATCGATGGTCGCTTAATAGCCTTATTACACAGACAAAAGAGTGTAAACAATCTTTAATAGATCACTCAGTGCATAGGCTGAAATAGTTCTCGGCAACGTGAGTCCTGTTTACACCAGATGATGCACTGTCAAGAACGTTGATCTTTTGTGCTGCACAAGAGATCATTTTACTCAATGAATGAGTATTTTGGTCATTTATCCGGTGATCGGCAACCTGTTTACACTGAAAGATTATCATGAAAGGAGTATTCTTAAGAAAGCTCATTCACGATAATTTTTTAGTGTAAATGCAGCTTAACTATCCTTGATTAATCAGGTTTCCATCTGGTAATGACTTAGTAAAATACAGTGCCTTGCGAAAGTATTTAGCTCCCTTGAATTTTTCAACCTTTTCCCACGTTTCAGGCTTCAAACATAAAGATAAAAATGTTAATGTTATGGTGAAGAATCAACAACAAGTGGGACACAATTGTGAAGTTGAACGAAATTTATTAAACTTATATAAAAAATGATAAACTGAAAATTGGGGCGTGCAATATTATTCAGCCCCTTTAAGTTAATACTTTGTAGCGCCACCTTTTGCTGCGATTACAGCTGCAAGCTGCTTGGGGTAAGTCTATCAGTTTTGCACATCGAGAGACTGAAATTCTTGCCCATTCTTCCTTTGCAAACAGCTGTAGCTGAGTGAGGTTGGATGGAGAGTGTTTGTGAACAGCAGTTTTCAGCTCTTTCCACAGATTCTCAATTGGGATCAGGTCTGGACTTTGACTTGGCCATTCTAACACCTGGTTACGTGTATTTGTGAACCATTCCATTGTAGATTTTGCTTTATGTTTGGGTCATTGTCTTGTTGGAAGACAAATCTCCATCCCAGTCTCAGGTCTTTTACAGACTCCAACAGGTTTTCTTCAAGAATGGTCCCGTATTTGGCTCCATCCATCTTCCCATCAATTTTAACCATCTTCCCTGTCCATGCTGAAGAAAAACAGGCTCAAACCATGATGCTGCCACCACCATGTTTGACAGTGGGGATGGTGTGTTCAGGGTGATGAGCGGTGTCGCTTTTACACAAACATATCGTTTGGCATTGTGCCCAAATAGTTCGATTTTGGTTTGGTCTGACAAGAGTACCTTCTTCCACATGTTTGGTGTGTCTCCCAGGTGGCTTGTGGCAAACTTTAAACAACACTTTTGTCTGTTGTGTTCATTGGTCTTCATGATGCTCTCTGTGCTTTAAACAGAACACTGAAGCTATCACAGAGGAGGTGCATTCATACGGAGACTTGATTACACACAAGTGGCTTATATTTATCGTCATCCGTCATTTAGGACAACTTTGGATCATTCAGAGATCCTCAATGAACTTCTGGAGTGAGTTTGCTGCTCTACAAGTAAAGGGGCCGAATAATATTGCATGCCCCAATTTTTAGTTATTTATTTTTTTAAAAAAGTTTAAAATCAGCAATAAATTTTGTTGAACTTACAATTGTGTCCCACTTGTTGTTGATTCTTCGCCATAACATTAAAACTTTTATCTTTATGTTTGAAGCCTGAAATGTGGGAAAAGGTTGAAAAATTCAAGGGGGCCAAATACGTTCACAAGGCACTGTACATGGCAGCACTGGGTTATTGCAAACAGTGAGAACTTACTCTTTCACTGCGAGTGTTATGGACTCCGTTCTATCAGAAAAGCCAGGCCTTTTGGGGGCATTAGTGGTGCTTATGAGCACTTTTGACAATAACTTCTACTTAGTTAAAGTGAACCAATTATCAAGATTTTCGTATATAACCTGAAGCCAGTGCTATACTGGCACTATCAGGCTGATTCTCTATATACCATTAGTGGTTAGCTCAGATGTTTATGTTTTGAAATCCAAAAAAGTAAAGTTTATAAAATCTGCAGCTTCTTGAGTGACAGTAGCAGAGCAGCAGATAATATATGGGGGGTATGCATAGTTATCCCCTCTCCCTGTTAGAATTAGCATAAGTATTATACAAACTATTCACTTTTCACTTCCAGGACCTGTGGTGAGGCCATACCCATGTAACCAGAAGGCGCGGTGCCTCAGCCAACAATGCTGATACCACGAAGCAACATTTTCTTATTGGCTGAGGCCCCGTCCCTTCTGGTCACATGGTATGACCTCACACAGGTCCTGGAAGTGAAAAGTTATATAGATTGTATAATAGTTATGCTAATTCTAATAGGGGGAGGGGATAACTCTGAATTCCTCCTAGATATTATCTGCTCCTCAGCTGCTGGCACTCAAGCAGCTGCCGATTTTATAAACTTTACTTTCTTGGATTTCAAAACCTAAACATCCGAGCTGATCACTAATGGTATATATAGAATCAGCCTGATAGTGCCAGTATAGCACTGGCTTTAGGTTATATAGGAAAATCCCGGTGATTGGTTCCCTTTAAATCACCAGTATGGGGCTGGCCACTCTTCTTATATAAAAAGGCAGCCCCTGATTGGTTTAGGCACTTTTAAGGCCCTGTCACACACAGCGATAAATCTGCGGCAGATCTGTGGTTGCAGTGAAATTGTGGACAATCAGTGCCAGGTTTGTGGCTGTGTACAAATGGAACAATATGTCCATGATTTCACTGCAACCACAGATCTGCCAAAGATTTATCTCTGTGTGTGACAGGGCCTTTAAGATGGTGTCACACACAGCGACGGCGACAACGACGTCGCAGCTAAGTCACCATTTTCTGTGACGTAGCAGCGACGTCCCATCGCTGTCGCTGTGTGTGACATTCAGCAACGAGCCGGCCCCTGCTGTGAGGTCGCCGGTCGTTGCTGAATGTCCTGCTTCATTTTTTGCTCGTCGCTTTCCCGCTGTGAAGCACACATCGCTGTGTGTGACAGCGAGAGAGTGACGAACTGAAGCGAGCAGGGAGCAGGAAGACGGCATCTGGCAGCCTGCGGTAAGCTGTAACCATGGTAAACATCGGGTAACCAAGGGAAGCCCTTTCCTTGGTTACCCGATATTTACCTTAGTTACTAGCGTCCGCCTCTCTCACGCTGCCAGTGCCGGCTCCCTGCACGCGTAGCCAGAGTACACATCGGGTTAATTACCCGATGTGTACTCCAGCTACGCGTGCAGGGAGACAGCTCTAAGTGGTGTGCTCTCATGCTGCCAGTGCCGGCTCCCTGCACACGTAGCTGGAGTACACATCGGGTAATTAACCCGATGTGTACTCTGGCTAGGAGAGCAGGGAGCCGGCACTGGCAGCGTGAGAGAGGCGGACGTTAGTAACTAAGGTAAATATCGGGTAACCAAGAGAAGTGCTTTCTTGGTTACCCGATATTTACTTTAGCTACCAAGCGCAGCATCGCTTCCACGCGTCGCTGCTGGCTGGGGGCTGGTCACTGGTTGCTGGTGAGATCTGCCTGTTTGACAGCTCACCAGCGACCATGTAACGATGCAGCAGCGATCCTGATAAGGTCAGGTCGCCCGTCGTTATCGCTGCTGCGTCGCTATGTGTGACCCCAGCTTTAGTCTCACAGATACAGCTCCATTATACAATTTATACTTGCCTGGTCAAAGTCTCCATTAACAGGAGTGGTGACGAGGTCATCAAATCCCCCTGCAAAGGAAAACAAACATAATCATGATCGGCATAAGAAGCCATGAAATTGTCACTGATAATACAAGTAGTGCTTTATTGCTACTTTGTGTCACCTAAGGCTGCTTTCACACATCCGGTTTTTGCTGAGCGGCACAATACGGTGCTCTGCAGAAAAAACGCAACCATTTTTTTTTGCCGCCGGTTGCGTTTTTTCCCGCATAGACTTGCATTACCGCCGTATGTGCAATATGTGAGTTTTCACATCCAAATCGGAGAAAGGGTTTAGGAATCATAGCTCTGTAATGCATAGCCTCCTCTTTTTCAAGGGACCAAAAGTAATTGGACAAGGGACTCTAAGGGCTGCAATTAACTCTGAAGGCGTCTCCCTCGTTAACCTGTAATCAATGAAGTAGTTAAAAGGTCTGGGGTTGATTACAGGTGTGTGGTTTTGCATTTGGAAGCTGTTGCTGTGACCAGACAACATGCGGTCTAAGGAACTCTCAATTGAGGTGAAGCAGAACATCCTGAGGCTGAAAAAAAAGAAAAAATCCATCAGAGAGATAGCAGACATGCTTGGAGTAGCAAAATCAACAGTCGAGTACATTCTGGGAAAAAAGGAATTGCCTGGTGAGCTTGGGAACTCAAAAAGGCCTGGGCGTCCACGGATGACAACAGTGGTGGATGATCGCCGCATACTTTCTTTGGTGAAGAAGAACCCGTTCACAACATCAACTGAAGTCCAGAACACTCTCAGTGAAGTAGGTGTATCTGTCTCTAAGTCAACAGTAAAGAGAAGACTCCATGAAAGTAAATACAAAGGGTTCACATCTAGATGCAAACCATTCATCAATTCCAAAAATAGACAGGCCAGAGTTAAATTTGCTGAAAAACACCTCATGAAGCCAGCTCAGTTCTGGAAAAGTATTCTATGGACAGATGAGACAAAGATCAACCTGTACCAGAATGATGGGAAGAAAAAAGTTTGGAGAAGAAAGGGAACGGCACATGATCCAAGGCATACCACATCCTCTGTAAAACATGGTGGAGGCAACGTGATGGCATGGGCATGCATGGCTTTCAATGGCACTGGGTCACTTGTGTTTATTGATGACATAACAGCAGACAAGAGTAGCCGGATGAATTCTGAAGTGTACCGGGATATACTTTCAGCCCAGATTCAGCCAAATGCCGCAAAGTTGATCGGACGGCGCTTCATAGTACAGATGGACAATGACCCCAAGCATACAGCCAAAGCTACCCAGGAGTTCATGAGTGCAAAAAAGTGGAACATTCTGCAATGGCCAAGTCAATCACCAGATCTTAACCCAATTGAGCATGCATTTCACTTGCTCAAATCCAGACTTAAGACGGAAAGACCCACAAACAAGCAAGACCTGAAGGCTGCGGCTGTAAAGGCCTGGCAAAGCATTAAGAAGGAGGAAACCCAGCGTTTGGTGATGTCCATGGGTTCCAGACTTAAGGCAGTGATTGCCTCCAAAGGATTCGCAACAAAATATTGAAAATAAAAATATTTTGTTTGGGTTTGGTTTATTTGTCCAATTACTTGTGACCTCCTAAAATGTGGAGTGTTTGTAAAGAAATGTGTACAATTCCTACAATTTCTATCAGATATTTTTGTTCAAACCTTCAAATTAAACGTTACAATCTGCACTTGAATTCTGTTGTAGAGGTTTCATTTCAAATCCAATGTGGTGGCATGCAGAGCCCAACTCGCGAAAATTGTGTCACTGTCCAAATATTTCTGGACCTAACTGTATCCTATAAGCCATCGATATAAAAGTAGTGGACAACCTCTTTAACCTTAGAAGACATCAGTGGTGGTTGAAGAACATAGACTTCAACAATGAAATCTTCTTACCTCTAATAATGAAATATTAGTGATTTCCAAAATGAAAGGGTTCTATGGAAGGCATACACGGCAAGGACAGAATAACTATTAAGGCTATGTGCGCACGTTGCGTACTAGCCCTGCAGAAATTTCTGCAGCGATCTGAAGAGCACATGTGCGCTTTAGATCGCTGCAGAAATGTCCGTAGTGAGCGCCGATTCCATGCGCTCTGCCTGCAGCTCCTCCCATAGACAGAGCAGGAGCTGCCGGCAAAGCGCAGGAAAGAAGTGACATGTCACTTCTTTTTGCGCAGCGCTTCGGCAGTAGCCGAAGCGCTGCGCTCTGTGACGCCACGTGCGCACGGCCCCTGCACAATCTCCATAGACTGTGCAGGGGACGCAGGACGCATGCAGCTACGCTGCGCTGCAAAGCGCAGCGTAACTGCATGTATTTACGCAACGTGCGCACATAGCCTTAGTGTTTGCTTTGGAATCCTTATCTATAAAACTCAAGGTCCTTTCTAGCTACATAACAGAATTGCTATAGGAAACAGTAAGAAAATCAATTAAAGGGAGCCTGTCAGCTGATTCATGCTACCCCAACCACAGACAGCATACATCATGGACTGGCTCCTGGGGGAGAAAGCAAGGCTGGGGAAGCAGTGCCTAGTCTAACAGCATGCCCTCGCTGGCTTCTCTCTGCCTGCTCTATTACCCTCAGTTCACATTTGGAGGGAAAAGGGTTAATAGTCCGCGCTGCCGTAGAAAAGAGGATCCATGTAGAAGGAATGATTTTATTCATCTACGGCGCGTTTCAAAGCCTTATGGCTTCTCTCTCAAGAGAAATTATTTGTCCTGAGGAAGAAGCCATAAGGCTTTGAAACGCGTAGACAAATAAAATCATTCCTTCTACATGGATCCTCCTTTCTAAAGCAGCGCGGACTATTAACCCTTTTCTTTCCAAATTTGAACTGCACCTCCACGTGGGTTCTGCTGCAGCCGTATTACGCCATTACAGTGGTTGTGACTCTCACAAACACATCAGGTGAGTCTACCCTTACAGCACCATTGCTGACAGTGTTTTAGGATAAGACCCTATTTGTACTTACTGTCTCTTCCAGCAGTTTCAACCTACTTTATTATTATTAAGGCCCCGTCACACACAGAGATAAATCTTTGGCAGATCTGTGGTTGCAGTGAAATCATGGACATATTGTTCCGTTTGTGCACAGCCACAAACCTGGCACTGAATGTCCACAATTTCACTACAACTACAGATCTGCCACAGATTTATCTGTGTGTGTGACAGGGCATTAAGACTGACAGCTCTTTCCCAATCTGTGTATAAGTAGAGACTTGTCAGTTTACTGAGCGAGAGGGGAGAAACCGGTGGGGACATACCAGTTATACTGGACACCCCGCCCACTAGCCGTGATTTCAGCTATATTTTTCTGTGAAACATCACAGCCTGCATTTCAGAGTAATACATATAGGATTGTAATGCAGGAGCTGGTCTGTGATTCATGCTGCCTGCATCAGCTGACATCTTCCCTTTAAAGGGGTTGTCCCGTCTACATCCACAAGTCTGCAGTTCCTCTATGTCAGGGGTGGGGAACCTTTTTTCTGCCGGGGGCCATTTTGAAATTTCTACCAACCTTCAGGGGCCGCACAAAACTATCAACTTGAAAATTACCCTGTTATATTTGGTCAAACAATTAACTCACTGTGGTGGCTGGAGCTTGTAGTCTTTGGTGCAGCTGTATTATTAGGCAATATTGATCTTGTTGCTTTTCACAACTGCTTTTCCAGGTTTGAGTTGGCTGGGACTGCTGTATATACATCACAGGGGGGTACGAGTGTATATACATCACAGGGGAAGGTTGGGAGGAATATAGATCACTGGGGAGGCTGGGGGCATAGACATCAAAGGAGATGCATACCAAGAATTGGTATGCTGCAGATTCTTTTGTACATGAAATCTGCAAGGAAAAAATAAGCAACGTGTGCAGAATACTACAGAATTCTCATTGACTTTGCTGGCATAAGGATCAGCATGTAGAGTTTTGCCACATTCTGCACGAAATCTGCATCAAAAACGCACTGTGCACACTCAGCCTTAGGGTACGTGCACACGATCAGGACCCGCTGCGTCCTGGAGGCTGCGTGTCCTGACCTGCGGGGCCGCGACTCTCCTTCGTAGGAGACCACAGCTGCTTGTGCCCACGATCAGGACCCGCTACATCCTGGACGCTGCGGGTCCTGACCTGCGGGGCCGCGAGTCTCCTCCGTAGGAGACCGCAGCTGCTTGTGCCCACGATCAGGACCCGCTACATCCTGGACGCTGCAGGTCCTGACCTGCGGGGCCGCGAGTCTCCTCCGTAGGAGACCGCAGCTGCTTGTGCCCATGAATGGGTTTTGGGCAGTCTTTTGCTGTGTTCTCTCTGCAGAGAACCCTTGCGACTCCGCAGCAAACAACTGACAAGCTTGCGGCTCAGGACACTGCACCGCAGGACAGTCTACGCTGCGGGCTGTAAAGTGGGCACGGAATTTCTAGAAATCCCATCCACTATGCTTGTAGTGTACATCGCAGTCTTTTCGTTGCAGCTGAAACATGCTGCGTCCAAAACACTGTTATCCCTGATCATGGGCACGCACCCTTAGAACTAAGCATGAAAGTGTGAATGGGGACTACAAGAGAAGAATATCAAGGTTCTCAATGTCTTCTGCTTCTAAACTCTTACATATCGTCACATAAATCACCATAATTGTGTTTCACATTTTAGAATAAAATATTAAGTTGCTTAATATAATACTGTACTGGTGTGCCTTCAACAGAAAAAAAATAGCTGGAATACACGTAAGGCTCTGTTCACACTAGAAAAAGGATTTTTCTTAAAAAATTTCTTGAGTCTGAAAGATTAGCGCACTTGCGGTCAAAAAACGCACCAATAACGCACCGAAAACCGCATGCGCTTTTACCGCGTTAGTCCCTGCAGTTTTTTACCATAATCTATGGTAAAAAAAATGCAGGTACCTGCAGAAAAGAAGTGACATGTACATTCTTTTTCTCAAGAAATTCTGCAGAAAGAATGCTCTTGAGAAAAAAAACGCAGTGCGCGCACAGCTATTTTTTTTTCCATAGGTTTTGCTGGGGAATGTCTGCAGAAAGGTTACAAAAATTTCTCAAGAAATTTCTGCAGCAAAAACAAAAAAAAAAAAAAAGAGGGTAAAAACAAAGTGTGCGCACATGGCCTAAAGACCGTAAAATTAGATGCATCAAGTGGACAATTCAGTTGTGTTTTCTATACAGTTATCGGCATGGGAGGTGAGTACAAGCTTTTGTATTTTAATGGGGCCAAACATGGGAAATAAGAAGGGATTGTCCTAGCAGAGGGCAACCCTGTTAATACACATTTGTGACATGCAAAAAAAATCATTGCCAAAATGTAAAAAATGTCCATTTACTACAAAAAACTGATTTAAACAATGTCATTTTAAGATTGCTTATTTTTCAGAAAATACTGACTCTGGAGCCTCTCTTGCAGATTCAGTTATTTTACAGGGAAAAAAAATCCCTGCATGCCAGTAAAATGGACAGCACTTGGATGACACATGGATGGCATCGGTGTGCCATCTTCTTTTTTCATGGACCCATTCACTTGAATGTGCTACTTTGATTTGCAAACTGGATCAAAATATGACAAGTTTCTGTATCTTCGTGTTTGTTCCCTGATCCACAGAAATGAAGGATGTGACTATACAATTTTACATTAATATTTCTGTCTGTTTGAAAAGCTGATGTGTGAATGAGCCCTTCCAGTTATTGTGGTATCTAGATCATTATAGGAAACCAAGAGTAGTCATAAATGGTAAATTCTCTAAATGGGCTATAGTCAGCAGTGGGGTGCCGCAGGGATCTGTGCTAGGACCGAATCTTTTTAATCTCTTTATTAATGACCTTGTGGATGGGATTGATAGTAAAGTGTCAGTATTTGCTGATGACACCAAACTATGTAGGATATTAAAAACTGACCTTGATAGTACAATATTACAAAAAGATCTGGATAAGATGTCAGAATGGGCAGATACTTGGCAATTGAGATTTAATGTTGATAAATGTAAAGTAATGCACCTAGGACGGAGTAATCCTATAACTGTGTATACATTAAATGGAAGTAAACTCGGGACTACAGAACAGGAGAAGGACTTGGGTATTCTCATTACAAATAAGCTGAGCAGCAGCACTCAATGTCAAGCAGCAGCTGCTAAAGCAAACAAGATTCTAGGGTGTATAAAAAGAGAGATTAGATCCCGTGATCCCAACGTATTGTTACCCCTCTATAAATCACTTGTAAGGCCACATCTGGAATATGGGATTCAGTTTTGGGCTCCACATTTTAAATAGGACATTCAGAAGTTAGAGTCAGTTCAAAGGCGGGTAACTAGACTACTACAAGGAATGGAAGGCCTCCCATATGATGGGAGGTTGGAAAAGTTAGATATGTTTAGCTTAGAAAAAAGACGTCTCAGAGATCTCATTTATATGTATAAATACATGTGTGGTCAATATAAAGGACTGGCACATGACTTATTTCTTCCGAAGACAGTACTAAGGACCAGGGGGTACTCACTGCGAGTGGAAGAAAAGCGATTCCGACAGCTAAATAGGAAAGGGTTCTTTACAGTTAGAGCGGTCAGACTGTGGAATGCCGACCACAAGAGGTAGTAATGGCAGATACTATAACAGCTTTCAAAAAAGGGCTGGATGATTTCCTCAGTACACAAAACATTGTTGGTTATAAATGACTTAGGGACAAAATGTAGAACTGGTGGAGGAAGGTTGAACTAGATGGACCTAGGTCTTTTTTTCAACCTATGTAACTATGTTTAGGCTGTAAAAATTAGAATTCTATAATATCTCCACTAAAGAACAGAAAGTAACAGACTTTGTGTTTTATTTATTCTTTGCTCCTATTTCTGTGCATTTATTGTAAATTGAGGCTCTCAAACGCCACATCCAACTACACGGAAAGGGAAATATGATGAATGAGTAGCTGGTGCCCTGGCAAGTAGTAATCATCTAATCAAGGTGTGGATACCATCTCTTAAGAGGCCTCCTCCCTCCATTATAAACATGTTTTATAGCATTCCTGCAGCTCGCCCCTCCCTGGTTAGATCTAACACACAAGCTTTGATCCTGCAGACATTACCAGCTGTCACTGCCCACAATGAGGCAACAGAAGAAGTACCTGCTGTATATGGGGCATGTTACATATAAAAGGCTCTGTTCATGTGCTTGTGACTTTTCTATTTACAGGATCTACCGATCCGTAAAGAGTTTGGCCACTATTTTTATATTAATGGCCTAATGCTTAGGATAGGTGATCAATATCTGATCATCCAAGGTCCGACACCTAACACCCCGGCCAAGCTGTTCTCGGTGCCAGCAGCAGCAGGAAATGCTCAGTTCCGGAGCGGCCCCATTTTGTGATAGCAGCGTCCGGGTACTGCACACATCTACCACCTATTCGCATGTGCAGTACCCGGCCACGGCCGCTATCAGAACACGGACCAGCTCTAGAAGTGGCCTGCTGCTGTCGCTGGCATACCTTATCGGCGGAGGTGCAAGGTGTCGGACCCCATCCGATCAGACATTGATGACTTGTCCTAAGGATAGGCCATCAATGCAAAAGTAGAAGAAAAACTCTTTAAAGGGAACCTGTCACCAGATGTTGGACTTCTAAACTAAAACTAGCACCTTACACAGCACCTGTGCTGCATTCTATCAAGGTTCACATTATCCCCTGTCCCCCCCTGTAGACCCCAAAAATACCTTTATAAAATCTCCCGCGCTGTATGTAAATTGCTCGGTCTGGTCCGATGGGCATACTAATCTGCGCCTGATGTCCCTCCTTTCGCCCTCATCCGGTGCGGTTTGATGGATGACACCTCGGACGTCATCCACATAGGCAGGCAAAATCTCCATATTCCCGGCTTCTGCGCGAACCGGTGAGTTCCCTGCACAGGCGTGAGATTTTGGCCAGCGATGTGGATGACATCACCCACTTCATCCACATTGCAGGGCAAAATCTCACGCCTTGGCAGGGAACTCGCCGATTTGCGCGGGTGCATCTATGTTTTCGACTCTGCCACAACAGGGCAGAGCAAAGTACGCCTGCACGAGTCAGGAATATAGAGATTTTGCCCGTCTACGTGGATGGCATCCAAGGCGTCATCCACATGAATCAGCACCGGAGGAGGGGAAAAGGAGGGACAGGAGGCGCAGATTAGGATGCCCATCGGACCGGACCAGACAATTTATATACAGGGCGGGAGATTTTATAAAGGTATTTTTGGGGTCTACGGGGGAGGGGGGTTCAGGGGGTAACATGCACCCTCATGGAATACCGCACAGGTGCTGTTAAGGTGCTAGTTTTAGTTTAGTAGGCCAAAACAAGGTGACAGGTTCCCTTTAATAATTCATCCTACAGACCAAGGGTGCACAACCATTTTTTGGTCCAAAGGCAACATTGACATACTGAACCAATCTGGGGCTGCCCTAAGAATAAAAGGAGTGTAACCTTCTGTGACATTTCTGGAATATTGAAAGTATATACTATAAATGTCTACTAGGCACACATTTTAGTTACAGGACTCTTACCTCCACCAATCAGTCCTCCAATGCTGGGTGCCCACGATGAGTTTTTAGTGTTGCATATTTTTGCTATGTCACAAACGCAGCGTCTTACAGTTCCAGCAAAGTGAATGGGATTTATAGAAAACCTATGTCTACCTTTCTTTTTCGTTTAACGCAGCGCAACCTGACCTGAAGTGCAAGTTTAGAATCTGCACAGGTCTAGTTTGCTTTCAAGTACGCTGAGATTTATGTGCAGATTTTCCCAGATTCGCATTAGATCCGCTGGTAAAAAAAAAAAAAACATGTATCCCGCACATGACTGTATCAAAGCCAAAAACCAGGAATGATCAAAAACAAAGCAGCTTTAAATAACGCATGACATACCAAAAATGGGGAAAAGGCTCCTCTAGGGCACACAGTGTTGGGTTTTTTATGTTATTTTCAACATTTCCCAGTAAAACTAGTAGGATTTGCAGTCAAATCCGCATCTAAATCCTCGTAGAAAAGGTGTCAATATACCATAAAAAGGAAGGGGGTGATGAATGTACATGGTGATCTACGTCAGGTCATGGATTGTGCTAACTGCCTAATGGTTCACAATTCCCATAAACTTCAGTGCAGCAAGCCACAGACATGGAGGGCACCTGTCTAATTCACATACTGCTTTTTGGAGTGCCAAACAGGTTAAAGGGGTGGTCCAAAGTCAAACTAAATTTCTAATCCCTATCTATTTAGTGCCCTACTCTAAACTATTTTCTAATATACTTGGATTAAAAATTCCCAATTGTTTCCTAACTACACTATCTAACTGCTATTGTATTTTTCCCTACTTGCTGTCTGATGATGCTTTGTTTGAGAATCCCAATGCATGCTGGGATACTCAAAGCATCATCAGGGGGCAGAGGCTGCAGTCACTTTCACAGCCTCTGCCCCCTCCCTGAAACAAAGCATCATCAGTGACACTATGCTGTTCTCTGCTGTTTCCCTTCCTGTAAGCTGTGCACTGCAGAATCTGCACAGTGACCGCATCTGCTCTGTTGTTGGCTCAGAGCAGTAATAGTCAGCCTGCAACAGAGCAAGATTCAGAATACCCAACATGCAGGAGACCAGTGATGTCACTAGTGACGGCAGCGCTACAGTAGCATCCTGCACGATGAGTATTCTGACACTGCTCTGTTGCCAGCTAATTATTACTGCTCTGAGCCAATAAACAGAAAGGACGATGTCACTGTGCAGATAGCACAGTGCACAGCTCACAAGGAGGGACACATAAGCCCCTGAAACAAGCAACACTGATGACGCTTAGTTTCAGGGAGGAGGCAAAAACTGTGACAGTGACCGCAGTCTCTGCCCCCTGCTCTGATGACACTTTGTTTCAGTATGCCAGCATGCACTGGGATTCTCAAATGAAGCATCATCAAACGGGAACTGGAAAAAAATAGAATAGCAGTTAGTGTAGTTATTGAACGGTAGGAAATTTTTAATACAAGTGAATTAAAAAAATAGATTAGATTATGGCACTAAATAGAGATGGAGAATGAAATTTATTTAGACTTCGGACAACCCCTTTAAGTGATCCCATTCACCAGATGAAGGAGGCATGCAGAGATGACTACACAGTGCACCATCAGTGCTTGCCAGTCCCTGCTCATCAGCTCCCTGTCACCCTGTCACTAATCTTCTGTGTGTCGCTGCTCACATCTAGTTAATGTGTCAGACAAGCATTTTTCTGTCCATATCAAAGGGGCCGATACAGAATGGAAGCGCGGGGAGCATGTGCCCCCAGTTGTGCATCCCTGCTATAGACATAACGGTCCATCAGATTTACCTTTGGGTTACTGGATGAAGTACATCACGCTACTCTTTACTATCAAAAAGTAATCAGAACATAAAGGATTATAATAAATTGAGGAAACTTCAAGGGGTACCCATCTACAAGATCCTATATGTAGTAGGTGTAATAATAATATTAGCAATACCTCCAACTAGAAATGTAGAATAGCACTGCTGATATAGCCATGTCTCTTACCTCATGTGCAGGGCATTGCAGCTTAGATATTCATGGTTACATCCACTCATAGTGACAGTTAGTTGTTCGTGGTCATAATCATGGATAACTAAGCTGCAATTCCCTGCACACCTACCACACCTTACACCTACTACTGTACATATTGGAATAGGATGTTGGAGATGGGATTACCCCTTTAAAGCACCACTCCATCATTTTTTTTCCCCTAGTGTTATACTCGCACTCTGGCATCTTCATCTGTTTCCATTACCACTTCGGTTGGTCGCCTGTGATTTGTGACTTGATGGCAGCTCCAGGGTTTCATGGAGTGCGCTGGAGGTCACAACTCAATACAAGTCTATGAGAGCATCAGCTTGGCCTCGTTCTGGCTCTCATAGAGATGCACTGGGAACTTGTCACATAACATCTGACTTTCGGCCAGTGTCAAGTTACAGCCACAGGATGGCATTACGGGACAGGAGCAATGCCGACAAAAGGTGAGAATGCTGGAGAGTGAGCATAAGACCTGAGGCAGGTGACTTGGGTTTACAGAAGCACTCCAGCACTGAAAAGAAAAACCCAAAAATATGGAATGGTGCTTAACAAAAAAACAAAACATACACACACCAACTAATCCTATATATCACAAAATGACTTGAAAAGTCATACACATACAAATACATGGAAGTGTATGGATGGACAACAAGAAATGCGTTTCACTGAGAAGCACATGGGAAAGTCAATGTCAGCCAAGCATTTCTCCTAAAGTAGTACATAGCTAGCATGCATCTGCTAGAATGGAACTAGTATAGGACAGCCATATGCCATGTTGAAGGTGCGTATGGCCCATCCGTGTGCTGTGATTTTGGTACACTAGTGTTCACCGTGTGCTATCCGTGATAGCACACGGAGAGCAAGAACTTTTTACTCACCCGCTGCTGTCCGTGGTGCTGATGTCTACGGCATTGCTGCTTCTGGCTCTGCGGTGCAGTGAATATTCATGAGCATAATGAGCGGGCCAGGAAGCAAGTGACAGGAGCGCCGAAGACAGCAGCGCTGGAGACAGATGAGTATAGAAAATAATTTTATTTCAAAGACTCGTGATTTCTCCGGTACGTGTCACACTGATCATCACATCAGTGTGTGGTCTGTGTGACATAAGCGTTGCTGGAGAAAAACGGACTTGCCTCTGTGCGGAACACACAAACACACATGTGTGGCACACGGACACACATCCATGAGAAAACACAGATGTGCACGCAGACCTATTGATTTTAGTGGGTCTGCGTATGTCCATGTCTCCGGTACGTATGAAAACAGATGCCATACATAACGGAATCACTGCCGTGTGAAGGGGGTCTTACAGGTCTTTTCACAAAAAAGTGCTCATATTGGCTTTTTCTGCTGCCATCGCACAAAAAAGTAACTGCCCTGTGTGAATACACCCTAAACCAGGATCTCAGGAAAAAGGAGCTATTAGTGCCTTTGTTGTAGAGCTTATATAGGATTTCCTAGATTGTGTATTGTAACAACCCATCGGCTGTATAAGTAGTAATAGCTCAAGATACAGTTCAATAGATCTATAGACATACACTGAAATCAGGTTTGCGTAGAATAATGAATCATTTCTAACTTTTCAAGAATATATTAAAGCACACTAGGATTTTCCTATATAACATAAAGCCAGTGCTATACTGGCACTATCAGGCTGATTCTATACATACCTTTAGTGGTCAGCTCGGATGTATAGGTTTTGAAGCACAAACAAATTTGTAAAATGAGCAGTTTTTTGATTGGCAGCAGCTGACGATCAGCTGATAGCTGGGGTGCGTATTCATAGTGATTCCCGCCCCCCCTGCCTGTCTGTCCTCCCCCTCTCTATTATTTATGCTAATTCTAAAATAGAATAGTTTTACTAAGTGACTAGAAGGCCCTGTGCTGATGTATATCCATGTGACCAGAAGGGGAAGCGCCTCAGCCAACAGAAAAGTAATGTTACTTCCTGGTATCAGCTATGTTGGCTGAGGCCCAGCCCCTTCTGGTCACATGGGTATGACATCAGTATAGGTCCTTCTAGCCAGTTAGTAAAACGATTCTATAATAGAATTAGCATAAATAATAGATAGGGGTAGGACGAACAGACAAGGGATGGGAATCACTATCAAAGCCCACCCCAGCAATCAGCTGATCAGTAAACAAAAAGCTGCTCATTTTACAAACTTTACTTGCCTGTATTTCAAAAAATATACATCCGAGCTGACCACTAAAGGTATGTATAGAATCAGCCTGATAGTGCCAGTACAGCACTGACTTTAGGTTATATAGGAAAATCCTGGTGATTGGTGCGCTTTCAATAAAAACTGCATATCTGAACATGAGTTCAAGGCTTTATGAAAATGACAAGAGAAGACTGTGGGCTTAGGCTACTTTCACACATCAGGTTTTTTCCATCAGGCACAATCTGGAAAAAAAAACGGGTAACGGTACCGCATCCTTTTTATCCCCATAGATTTGCATTGTTACCGGATTGTGCCTGATGGCTTTGCATGCATCCGTTTTTTTCCGGATGCGGCAAAATTAATTAATGCGGCGGCCGGATGGAACGTTTCATGTAACGTTTTTTGGCCCCTTAAAAAACCGCATTGCGCCGGATCCGGTGCGATACGGCGTGTTTTACAATGGAAGCCTATGGACGCCGGATCCGGCGTAATGCGTCAAAAAACGGATGCGGCTGCCGGATCCGTTTTTGTAAACTGAGCATGCTCCAATGTTTTGAAAAAATGGATCCAGCAAAAAAAAACCCGTACAAAACGGATCCGTTTTTTACGCATCCGGCATAACGGATCCGTTAAAAAACAGATCCAGTGGATAAGGTTTTTACATTTTTGGCCGGATCCGTTGGATCAGGAAAAAAAAGGATTGTGCCTGAATGCAGAAAACTGATGTGTGAAAGTGGGCGGCTTTGCACACTATGACATCGCAGGTGCGATGTCGGTGGGGTCAAATCGAAAGTGACGCACATCCGGCGTCACTTGCGATGTCGTAGTGTGCAAAGCCCGCCTTAGTGTACACCAGGTGTAAACATTTACAAAGTTTGTCTCCGTCTTCTGGATAAATATTACAACATTGACTTCAGGGACTGTGTTTGGTTTACAAGATGTATGTCTAGAAATGTATCCCTGGAAGGTGTAGTGGATTTTGTACAGTAGGTGACATGGATTTCACCATAAGAAATCTGGGAGTTTAGCTAAGGCATCTTGCAGTGGCTGTACCTTTCACGGCTGAGTGCAAATATCTCATCACGTGGAAATACTAATAAACGTCTGAGTGCCAAGTGGATACAGATCGGGACGTCATGCCGGCGTTATGTCCGCGTGTTGTGTGCCAGAGCAGGCGTACTGCCAGGCTTATGCTGCGCTTTCTGTAATCTGACCGTGGTTACAGTTTCTTACATACAATATTACACCTATGAGACCTGTTACATCACACTACTGTGACTGCTCCTTCTTGGGGATCTGAAAAGTGAATGTATCCTTCTTTTCTCAGGAATAGAAATAGGACTTCTTTTATTATTTTCCCCTTTTCACCATTTTCCATTTTTTACCAATAGGACTAACTCGTTTAGGAGTTGTATTTCATACGGTAGTTGCTCACCTTATGTTGCCCACCATAAAAATCAGGATCATTCGTGGTTCTAGCAGTTGGGCCAAAAACATCAGAAAGTGATCCTGTGGATGGATGGTTTATATGGTGGGCTAACTAACCTTACAAACAGCAATAAAAGACCCATCCTCTGAGCTTTATATCATGGCTAAACCCTCACAAAAATATCAGCCAGCGAGCAGGTAAGTTGCCGGAATCCCTGTGGGTAACATAACGTTACAGCGGGGGAAGGGCTAGCCAGAAACCTTCTCCATGTGCACTTTATTCAGTCGCATATTGCTTACATAGCCATTTTGAGGAGATGCCCATATTTATGGCGCTAATGATCTAATGAACATCTGCTTGGCATATTATAGCATGAAGGGTACATTTACATGTTGTTTATTTGCTGCAGACACTTTCTGCTGAAATTCCACACATTACTGCGGAGAAGACTGCAATCCACACCAACAGCCATGCAGACTAGCAGTGTTTTTTTTCAATTTAAAAAAGAAATCGAAAAAAAAATCCTCAGCTCCTAGTAGGACACCACCAACCGTGGGCCACTTACAGCCATCTTATATCCTCTAGCTCCGGGCAATTTCCCAGGGACCGAAGTGCTTGGGACAGCAGCCCCGCTTTGCCAGCCCTATAACTCATCCCTACACTGCGACCACGAGCATAGTGTTCAGTACTGTATATACACCAGCCCCAGTGTCTCCTATGTGATGTATATACACCAGCCCCAGTGTCTCCTATGTGATGTAGATACACTAGCCCCAGTGTCTCCTGTGTGATGTAGATACACTAGTCCAAGTGTCTCCTATGTGATGTAGATACACCAGCCCCAGTGTCTCCTATGTGATGTAGATACACTAGCCCCAGTGTCTCCTGTGTGATGTAGATACACTAGTCCCAGTGTCTCCTATGTGATGTAGATACACTAGCCCCAGTGTCTCCTGTGTGATGTAGATACACTAGCCCCAGTGTCTTCTATGTGATGTAGATACACTAGCCCCAGTGTCTTCTATGTGATGTAGATACACTAGCCCCAGTGTCTTCCATGTGATGTAGATACACTAGCCCCAGTGTCTCCTATGTGATGTAGATACACTAGCCCCAGTGTCTTCTATGTGATGTAGATACACTAGCTCCAGTGTCTCCTGTGTGATGTAGATACACCAGCCCCAGTGTCTCCTGTGATGTAGATACACCAGCCCGTGTCTCCTATGTGATGAAGATACACTAGCCCCAGTGTCTCCTGTGTGATGTAGATACACCAGCCCCAGTGTCTCCTATGTGATGTAGATACACTAGCCCCAGTGTCTCCTGTGTGATGTAGATACACCAGCCCCAGTGTCTCCTAGCCCCAGTGTCTCCTATGTGATGTAGATACACCAGCCCCAGTGTCTCCTATGTGATGTAGTTACACCAGCCCCAGTGTCTCGTATGTGATGTAGATACACTAGCCCGTGTCTCCTGTGTGATGTAGATACACCAGCCCCAGTGTCTCCTATGTGATGTAGTTACACCAGCCCCAGTGTCTCCTAAGTGATGTAGATACACTAGCCCAGTGTCTCCTATGTGATGTAGATACACTAGCCCCAGTGTCTCCTATGTGATGTAGATACACTAGCCCCAGTGTCTCCTGTGTGATGTAGATACACCAGCCCCAGTGTCTCCTATGTGATGTAGATACACCAGCCCCAGTGTCTCCTATGTGATGTAGTTACACCAGCCCCAATGTCTCCTATGTGATGTAGATACACTAGCCCGTGTCTCCTGTGTGATGTAGATTCACCAGCCCCAGTGTCTCCTATGTGATGTAGATACACTAGCCCGTGTCTCCTGTGTGATGTAGATTCACCAGCCCCAGTGTCTCCTATGTGATGTATATACCCTAGCCCCAGTGTCTCCTATGTGATGAAGATACACTAGCCCCAGTGTCTCCTGTGTGATGTAGATACACCAGCCCCAGTGTCTCCTATGTGATGTAGATACACTAGCCCCAGTGTCTCCTGTGTGATGTAGATACACCAGCCCCAGTGTCTCCTATGTGATGTAGATACACTAGCCCCAGTGTCTCCTATGTGATGTAGATACACCAGCCCCAGTGTCTCCTATGTGATGTAGTTACACCAGCCCCAGTGTCTCCTATGTGATGTAGATACACTAGCCCGTGTCTCCTGTGTGATGTAGATACACCAGCCCCAGTGTCTCCTATGTGATGTAGTTACACCAGCCCCAGTGTCTCCTAAGTGATGTAGATACACTAGCCCAGTGTCTCCTATGTGATGTAGATACACTAGCTCCAGTGTCTCCTATGTGATGTAGATACACTAGCCCCAGTGTCTCCTGTGTGATGTAGATACACCAGCCCCAGTGTCTCCTATGTGATGTAGATACACTAGCCCCAGTGTCTCCTATGTGATGTAGATACACCAGCCCCAGTGTCTCCTATGTGATGTAGTTACACCAGCCCCAATGTCTCCTATGTGATGTAGATACACTAGCCCGTGTCTCCTGTGTGATGTAGATTCACCAGCCCCAGTGTCTCCTATGTGATGTATATACCCTAGCCCCAGTGTCTCCTGTGTGATGTAGATACACTAGCCCCAGTGTCTTCTATGTGATGTAGATACACTAGCCCCAGTGTCTTCTATGTGATGTAGATACACTAGCCCCAGTGTCTTCTATGTGATGTAGATACACTAGCCCCAGTGTCTTCTATGTGATGTAGATACACTAGCCCCAGTGTCTCCTATGTGATGTAGATACACTAGCCCCAGTGTCTTCTATGTGATGTAGATACACTAGCCCCAGTGTCTCCTGTGTGATGTAGATACACCAGCCCCAGTGTCTCCTGTGATGTAGATACACCAGCCCGTGTCTCCTATGTGATGAAGATACACTAGCCCCAGTGTCTCCTATGTGATGTAGATACACCAGCCCCAGTGTCTCCTATGTGATGTAGTTACACCAGCCCCAGTGTCTCCTATGTGATGTAGATACACTAGCCCGTGTCTCCTGTGTGATGTAGATACACCAGCCCCAGTGTCTCCTATGTGATGTAGTTACACCAGCCCCAGTGTCTCCTAAGTGATGTAGATACACTAGCCCAGTGTCTCCTATGTGATGTAGATACACTAGCCCCAGTGTCTCCTATGTGATGTAGACACACCAGCCCCAGTGTCTCCTATGTGATGTAGATACACTAGCCCCAGTGTCTCCTATGTGATGTAGATACACCAGCCCCAGTGTCTCCTATGTGATGTAGTTACACTAGCCCCAGTGTCTCCTGTGTGATGTAGATACACCAGCCCCAGTGTCTCCTATGTGATGTAGATACACTAGCCCCAGTGTCTCCTATGTGATGTAGATACACCAGCCCCAGTGTCTCCTATGTGATGTAGTTACACCAGCCCCAATGTCTCCTATGTGATGTAGATACACTAGCCCGTGTCTCCTGTGTGATGTAGATTCACCAGCCCCAGTGTCTCCTATGTGATGTATATACCCTAGCCCCAGTGTCTTCTATGTGATGTATATACACCAGCCCTAGTGTCTCCTATGTGATGAATATACACCAACCCCAGTGTCTCCTATGTGATGTATATACACTAGCCCCAGTATCTCCTATGTGATGTATATACCCTAGCCCCAGTGTCTCCTATGTGATGTATATACACCAACCCCAGTGTTTCCTATGTGATGAATATACACCAGCCCTAATGTCTCCTATGTGTATATACATCAGCCCCAATATCTCCTATGTGATGTATATACACCAGCTCCAATGTCTCCTATGTGATGTATAAACACCAGCTCCAATATCTCTGATGTGATGTACCGTATATACACCAGCTACAATGTCTCCTATGTGATGCATATACACCAGCTCCAATGTCTCTTATGCAATGTACATACATTAGCCCAAGTGTCTCCTATATCAAATACATACACCAGTCTCAGTGTCTCCTATGTAATGTGCATACACTAGCCCTAGTATCTCCAATGTGGTGTACATACACCAGTCTCAGTGTCTCTTATATAAAGTATTTACACCCGTCTTGCCATAGAAAAGCAGCTCCAGCAATAATCTTTAGGGGCAAGTTGTTTGACCAAATATTGCAAAATATTTTTTAAGTTGATGAATGAAGACATAAATATCCAAAGGTTTTTTGGCCAAAAAGAGTTCTGGACCCTTGTAGTCAGGCTTCAATGTCTATCTCATTGCATCCAGGCACAAGGTGTCAATGTTTCGTCCTATATAACTGCCTCTTATTATTGCCTGTAGTAGTGGTCAAATATATATATATATATATATATATATATATATATATATATATATATATACATATATATATTTCTATGTTCTGATGGATTTTGCTTTGGAACCACAGCAGATCTGCTCTACAGTGATGCTTTTTCTTCAGTGTGGATTTGCCACCCCATGCATGTCCTTGGGGGACATCCACTCTGACAAAAAACACATTATATATGAAAGTGACATGCTTGAGGAAAAAACATGGATGAGAATGGAGATATCTCCCCCACTGTCATGGTTGTGTACCTTGCAGCGGATTGTACGTGGTATATCTATGGCATCTCAGCGAGCACTAGTGATTGGACCCCATCACTTTGTGCAGACTGGATGATGGTGTGGTGCTATGGCTTTCCTTTCCCTGGCACAGTGATATTTTTGTATGTAACACCACAGTAGTCATGGTTATATAGTGGCTATGTACCAGGCTGAGATGCACAGCAGGAATACTGGCAGCCATGAATCCCAGCATGCACACAGTGGTGCACCTGCTCATCTATCCTATGACCTTGAGGATGTGTGATAGTAAAGTGCAAGCTCTGCGGTCCAGATGTGACACGGCAGTATAGAAGTTACCTAGGTCTGACTGCTCCATAGAAGACGCCTGGCTGCCCACCAGCACTGCCCCAAAGCCCTCGTCATTCTCTATGCCAGCTATTTCGCTCTCTTGCTGGGCCAGGAACGCGGCGGCAGGGTCCTCTTCTGTCTCTGCGGCAGCTCCGCTCTCGGAGGAGGAGAAGAAGCCGAAATCGTCAGACATCTTTGGTTCCTTTCAGCCGCAGTGTGTGTGTGACCTTATGGCCGGGGAGCGCAGAGATCAGGGCAGATCCTACCAGGAGGTGCGAGCCATTCCCTGTGTACAATGAGCGGCACCCAACCCTATGCCTGCTGCTCCACTAGAGGCAGGACCACAGCGGTGACATCAGAGCGCGGCCGCAGTGCGGGGAGCGGCCGCCAGGTGGCGCTGTGCTCTGTGACAACAGCAGACCGTACCCGGAACTGTGTCATTCGTGCTGTGTCACGTCCATAATGTCCGCTCTCGTGCTACACGCGGCTTGTGTGACCTGTGACAGCTCCGAGGGGTCTACAGGCGCCATCATCCGGGTTTAGAGAAATACGGGGTTGTTTCTGTTTCGGCATCCTGGGCTAGACGAGCTCACAGTATCCAGCAGCAGCCTGCAGCGCTACAGCAGGAGAAAGGTGGTATTGCACCTTCTCCATTGAAATCTATGAGCTGGCCATATAAACTGTAGGTCCTCCAGAGAGAGAGAGACTCTTCAGATCAGAAGGTGGTAGTGTCACCTCAGTGAGCGGTGGCGTGCTACTAGGATATGCCATAACCTATAATTCACTAGAGCGTTGGTGAGAAGCCACCTCATTAATCTGGGAACCGCCTCCTACAATATGGCAGCTGCAGCTCTTCTTTTGATTAGCCGGCTTGACCTGAGGTATCATATGTGGATTCTGGCCAGGAGTAGGAATATCACATACTCATGGCCCCATGACCACCGTTCCTGGCAATGATACTCGTGGCCCCGTGACCACCGTTCCTGGCTCTGACACCGATACTCGTGGCCCCATGAGCACGATTTCTTGCTCTGACACCGATACTCATGGCCCCGGACCACCGTTCCTGGCTCTGACACCGATACTCATGGCCCCGGACCACCATTCCTGGCTCTGTCACCGATACTCGTGGCCCCATGAGCACCATTCCTTGCCCTGACACCGATACTCATGGCCCTGTGACCACCGTTCCTTGCACTGACACTGATACTCATGACCCCGGACCACCATTCCTGGCTCTGACACCGATACTCGTGGCCCCATGACCACCGTGCCTGCCTCTGACACTGATACTCATGGCCCCGGACCACCGTTCCTGGCTCTGATACTTGTGGCCCCGTGACCACTGTTCCTGGCTCTGACACCGATACTCATGGCCCTGGAACACCGTTCCTGGCTCTGACACCGATACTCGAGGCCCCATGAGCACCATTCCTTGCTCTGACACCGATACTCATGGCCCCATGACCACCGTTCCTGGCTCTGATACTCGTGGCCCCGTGACCACCGTTCCTGGCTATGACACCGATACTCATGGCCCCGTGACCACCGTTCCTTGCTCTGACACCAATTCTCATGGTCCTGTGACCACTGTTCCTAGTTCTGACACCAATACCCGTGGCCCTATGACCACCGTTTCTGGCTCTGACACCGATACTCGTAGCCCCGTGACCACCGTTCCTGTCTCTGACATCAGCAAGAAGATAAACACCTTTCTTTAGTTGACTAAGAATGAACATCCATCTCAGTTTCCGGACTGTTTTAGGGCAGTGCAGAGAGTACATCTCTCTTGCTTTTCATGCAGTCTGTCCTAAGAGGGCTGCACACTGGTAGATGGCTGTTGCCATTTTAAAGTGAACCTGTCAGGTGCAATATGCACTCAGAACCACGAGCAGTTCTGTGTGTATATTGCTAATCCCTGCCTAACTGTCCCGGATATACACTAGCAAAGATAAAGAGATCTTTAAGAAAGTATTTCTAAAGATCTTATATCGTATGCTAATGAGCGAGGGCAGTAGCCCCCTGGGCGTTGCTTCCCTTGCTAGTCACCATCATTAGCATGTTAGTACACCCCTGTGGGCCCCTGTGGACATGCTAACATGCTAATGAATGCGCAGCATCAGAGGATGATCTCACCATTCTTTGTAGGATTAGAAGAATGCAGGCCATCAATAAACAAAGAGATAGTGAGGGAATACTTAGCTAACATTAATGAATTCAAGTCCCCAGGTCCAGATGAATTACCTCATTCAGTGCTCCAGGAATTACTGAGATTTTTCAAATAAAGGATCATTTGACATGTCAGTCTGATCATGTAGTGCAGGGGTCTCAAACTCGGCTGGGTGTATGGGCCGCACAGAGGAAAAAAATAATTTGGGGGGCCGCATTCTTTGCGGGACAAAGTGACACTTTTATTGGTACCATATATATTTTTTACACACCTTTGGATCACTTATTTTCAACATTTTTCACTTGTTTATTATAACAAATGTGCACATTCTTTGGTTAAATATAAAAAAAAAAATTTGATGGTAAAAAAAAGTCATGCCTTATTTTTTTTTTTTTTTACATTTTATCCCTTTCTTGTAACTAATAGTGTTACAATTATCACTAAATAGAAATTTTGGCCAACATTTTTTAGTAATGTTCTCCATCCTATAGTAATGTGCCCACCTTGTCCCCATCCTATAGCCTTGTCCCTATTCTAATGTCCCCATCCAATAGTATTATGCCCATCCTTGTAATGACCCCATCTTTTAGTAATGTGCCCACCTTGTCCCCATCCTATAGACATGTGCCCACCTTGTCCCTATTCTATAGTCATGTGCCCACCTTGTCCCTATTCTATAGTCATGTGCCCACCTTGTCCCTATTCTATAGTCATGTGCCCACCTTGTCCCTATTCTATAGTCATGTGCCCACCTTGTCCCTATTCTATAGTCATGTGCCCACCTTGTCCCCATCCTATAGTCATGTGCCCACCTTGTCCCTATTCTATAGTCATGTGCCCACCTTGTCCCTATTCTATAGTCATGTGCCCACTTTGTCCCTATTCTATAGACATGTGCCCACCTTGTCCCTATTCTATAGTACGGTGCCCACCTTGTCCCCATCCTATAGACATGTGCCCACCTTGTCCCCATCCTATAGACATGTGCCCACCTTGTCCCTATTCTATAGTCATGTGCCCACCTTGTCTCTATTCTGTAGTCATGTGCCCACCTTATCCCCATCCTATAGACATGTGCACACCTTATCCCTATTCTATAGTCATGTGCCCACCTTGTCCCTATTCTATAGTCATGTGCCCACCTTGTCCCTATTCTGTAGTCATGTGCCCACCTCATCCCCATCCTATAGACATGTGCACACCTTGTCCCTATTCTATAGTCATGTTCCCACCTTGTCCCTATTCTAGTCATGTGCCCACCTTGTCCCTATTCTATAGTCATGTGCCCACCTTATCCCCATCCTATAGACATGTGCACACCTTGTCCCTATTCTATAGACATGTGCCCACCTTGTCCCTATTCTATAGTCAGGTGCCCACCTTGTCCCTATTCTATAGTCAGGTGCCCACCTTGTCCCTATTCTATAGTCATGTGCCCACCTTATCCCCATCCTATAGACATGTGCCCACCTTGTCCCTATTCTATAGTCAGGTGCCCACCTTGTCCCTATTCTATAGTCATGTGCCCACCTTATCCCCATCCTATAGACATGTGCACACCTTGTCCCTATTCTATAGACATGTGCCCACCTTGTCCCTATTCTATAGTCAGGTGCCGACCTTGTCCCTATTCTATAGTCAGGTGCCCACCTTGTCCCCATCCTATAGCCTTGTCCCTATTCTAATGTCCCCATCCAATAGTATTATGCCCATCCTTGTAATGACCCCATCTTTTAGTAATGTGCCCACCTTGTCCCCATCCTATAGACATGTGCCCACCTTGTCCCTATTCTATAGTCATGTGCCCACCTTGTCCCTATTCTATAGTCATGTGCCCACCTTGTCCCTATTCTATAGTCATGTGCCCACCTTGTCCCTATTCTATAGTCATGTGCCCACCTTGTCCCCATCCTATAGTCATGTGCCCACCTTGTCCCTATTCTATAGTCATGTGCCCACCTTGTCCCTATTCTATAGTCATGTGCCCACTTTGTCCCTATTCTATAGACATGTGCCCACCTTGTCCCTATTCTATAGTACGGTGCCCACCTTGTCCCTATTCTATAGTCAGGTGCCCACCTTGTCCCTATTCTATAGTAATGTCCCCATCCTGTAGTAAGTGTGGGGGGGGCAGTGGCGGCGGCGGGTGAAAGGGGGCGCTATAATTTACCGATCGCTCTCGGCTTCCTTCCACCCACGGACGCTGGAGTGAAGCTGAGGGGGCGGTCTCCAGCCCCAGATCTACAGTGATTGGACAGATCGGTCACAAGGCCGGTCTCTCCAATCAGAGCTAGGGGCGGGTGAAACACAGGTCACCCAGCTCCAGCCAATGATCAGGGCTACAGCTGCCCTGATCTTGGCTGGATTTCAATGTTACAGCCATTTTCAATGGCTGTAAGATTACAGTGGCTGTGATTGGCTGACGAACGTCGCACAGCCAATCACAGCCTCCGTAGATCCGGGGAGGAGACACCACCCCTCCTGAGGTTCCCTCCTCCCCGAATCTAAGGTATTTGCTATTGGCAATGCAAACGGCGATTGCAGCCACCGGGGCCACGATCTCGCCATGACGTACTGGGTATGTCATGGATCCTTAAGTACCAGGGAGCCATAATGTACCCAGTACGTCATAGGTCGCTAAGGGGTTAATGTGCCGTCCTTCACATACACAAAAAATAAAAAAACACCATTCTTCTCACCTGTCTCGCGCTCGCTCGGCTCCTCACCTCTGCTTCTTGCTGTCTGCACGCCGTGCCCCGGTGACTATCGCGGCCGGTGCAGGGACCGCAGCCACTGGCAGCGATTTATGTCAGATGAATGTTTTTCCGGCGCTGCGCACGCACAGTCCTTGTTTCTGAGAACACAGCGCCGGCAAAACACTCATCTAACAAAGTACAGACAGTGGCTGTGGCCCCTGCACCGGCCGCAATAGTGAACAGAGGCACGGGCCGCGTGTTTGAGACCCCTGATGTAGTGTATCTGGTGGATTGTGTTTGCGGGAAGCAGTACGTGGGTAGAACCAGTCAGGAGCTCCATAACAGATTAAATTCCCATCGTTTTAATATTAAAACTGGCTTCCTAAAACATGGGTTGTCCAAACACTGCACAATTGTACATAATAAAAATTTAGATTTTAAAATTACACCTATAGAGCAAGTCCCTCCTAGTACTAACAATAGGGCAGAAACCCTCAGTAGAAAGGAGTCCTATTGGATACACAGGCTAAATACTCTTAAACCCTTTGGTCTTAATGAAATCACTGATTTATTTTATTAATTCAGGCAAATATGTTTTATGATGTTCGGTACCCTTAATGTCTGCATTTTACTCTTTTATATTTTTTAAATAAAAATTGTTTATATCCAAATATTTTAAAAATTTGTATATATATTTTTCTATTTTAATGGATTTAAATATATATTTTTCTATTTTAATGGATTCAAATAAATATATATAAGTATGTTTTAAATTCACGCCCCCCTCCCCCCCCTCTGTTCATAAATGCAGACATCAATGTTAAAAATCCCTCATGTTGATGGTTTATAATGATATTCTATAGTTTCATATACTGGTAATTATACTGAAAATGTATGGTTTGGTTACATTTCCATGTTATTTTACTGTATTTTACTATCGGGTTTTTATAGGCATCACCGCGCGTTTCAAATTTTATACTCCCCCCCCCCTTGTTACCCTCCCACTGCCTTGTTTTGTGGTGCAAAGATATATTCTTTGCCTGATCATCCTCTTTTTCGTTACTTGGAATGTTCTTTTTGTTTAGAGTTTAAATGCACCCTTTTCTACTTTTTTTCTACTTTCAGCACGGTCGGGCAGGGTCCCGTTCCATTTATTCCCGATCATTATATTATACACCTTATTTACGGCACGATTACGTGCAATTCCCCTTTTTCCCTTCAGTTTGCTGTGGTACTATGTGCGCACACGAGCGCTACAGGTGGTTCCCACGCTTCTGAACTTATTTGACCTCACTGTGAGGATCCTGCTACTTTCCATGTGCAGCACGCCTGCGCCTTGCATTTTTTCCCACGGCTTGAACTCACTTCACCTCCCATGGTAAGAGAATCTTCTCTATTTTCACGCATGCGCGCAATACTATTTTTTGTTTTTTCTTTTTTTGATCTTTAAGATTCGTTCAGTAGTGTCCGAAATGTACAATTCATCACTTTTTTTGTAAATGCATTTTTGTTTTATTAAAATCCTACGATCAAAAATAATAATAAGAATAATAAGATTAACAAATGGAGACACTAATAACTTTAGTCTGCATATATTCATGCTGTCACCATATACAGTGCATACGTTTTTTTACGCCCGTGTGCTAATGATCTTGATTGCAACCGACTATCAGTCACTATCAAGACACTGTCTTTTCAGTTATAGTAATGGCTGTGAGACAGCTAGCAATTTTTACAACTTTTACGGTTCCTTTTGGGTTTACACTAATATATGTCTTAGTTTCCTTGCATTTTTATGTGTATATATATATATGCATAGATTTATATGAATATGAATATTCCATCATTTCCATTATCTTCATAGCTATTTTTGGCATTTCTTGACAGTCTTTTGTTTATGATGCTGTTTATGATGGATGATCATTTAGATTTATATGTAATATATGTGATTTTTCAATGTGACTATGATGCGGCTCTATTCCATGTGGCTATGAGTCATCGCTCTGCAGCACATGGTGAGCTGACGTCATAGGCAGGGATTTCCTCCCTTTGTCTTCCCTCCCTTTTCATTGCTTCATAAAAGGACTCTTCCTTGGCTTCTGTAAAGTTCTTTACCCTGAAGAAGGAGACAGTTGGGGTCTCCGAAACGCGTAGGAATGAAATAAAAAGAATCATCTGTTTTGACATCTATGTCTGTGGTCTTCAAGCACGGCAAAAAACCTGTTTTTTCTCCAGTTTTCCTTTTGATACCCCAGAGTACTGAAAGAGATAGCAGAGGAAATATTAGAACCACTCTTCATAATTTTTGAAAATTCTTGAAGAACAGGAAAAGTTCCAGAAGACTAGAGAAGAGCAAATGTTGTCCCTATATTCAAAAAGGGGAAGAAGGTGGACCCAGGGAACTACAGACCTGTGAGCCTGACTTCCATACCAGGAAATATCTTTGAACAAATTATTAAACAACATTTATGCAAGTACCTGGATGAGAATGAAGTGATTAACCAGCGCCAGCATGGGTTTGTAACTAATAAGTCATGTCAGACTAACTTAATTTCCTTCTATGACAAAATCACTGACTGGGTGGATCAGGGAAATGGAGTAGATATAGTATATCTTGACTTCAGTAAAGCATTTGACAAAGTATCTCATACAATCCTTATTGAAAAAATGACCAAGTGTGGAATGGACAAGGCAACGGTTAGATGGATTCGTCGTAACTGGCTTAGTGATCATAGTCAAAGAGTGGTCATAAATGGCTGCACATCCAGTTGGAAGACTGTCTCAAGTGGGGTACCACAGGGCTCTGTCCTGGGCCCCGTGTTGTTCAACATCTTTATCAATGATTTAAATGAAGGAATTAAGGGTAAACTGATTAAATTTGCTAGGAGGAACAGCTAATACTAGAGAAGAGAGAGAGAGGATTCAACAAGATCTAAACAAGCTGGAACAGTGGGTAGCAACTAATAGAATGGTTTTTAACAGGGAGAAATGCAAAGTCATACATCTTGGCAAGAATAATGAAAAGAGCATATACAGCATGGGAGGAATAGAGCTATCCAACAGCATGTGTGAAAAAGACTTAGGTATACTAATAGATCACAGACTGAACATAAGTCAACAGTGTGATGCAGCAGCAAAAAAGGCAAACACCATTCTAGGATGTATTAACAGAAGCATACAGTCTAGATCACGTGAAGTCATTATCCCCCTTTACTACTCTTGGTCAGACCTCATCTGGAATATTATGTCCAGTTCTGGGCACCACATTTTAAAAAAGACATCAACAAACTGGAGCAAGTTCAGAGAAGAGTGACCAGAATGGTGACTGGTCTTCAAACCATGTCCTATGAGGAACGGTTACAGGATTTAAGATTGTTTAGCTTGCAAAAGAGAAGACTGAGAGGAGACGTAATAGCTGTCTACAAATATCTTAAAGGCTGTTACACTCTAGAGGGATCAGTTTTATTCTCATTTTCACAAGGAAAGACTAGAAGCAATGGGATGAAACTGATGGGGAGGAGACACAGATTAGATATTAGGAAAAACTTTTTGACAGTGAGGGTGATCAACGAGTGGAACAGGCTGCCACAAGAGGTGGCGAGTTCTCCTTCAATGGAAGTCTTTAAAAAGAGGTTGGATGGACATCTGTCTGGGATTATTTAGTGAATCCTGCTTTGAGCCGGGGGTTGGACTAGATGACCCAGGAGGTCCCTTCCAACTCTAGTATTCTATGATTCACTCACCTCTCCGCCGCCATCGCGTCCATTGATTTTGGCTCAATGCACATGACCCCGGAGTTTGGGTCATGCGCACTATGAAATGCTGGATTTCAGCTCAGTGCGCATGACCCCGGAGGTTCGGTCATGCGCACTACTTCAGTTTGAAGCCAGGACGCGTACACCCGGCTTCATAGTGCGCATGACCCAAACACCGGGGTCATGCGCACTGAGCCGAAATCCAGCGTTGGACGCGATGGTGGTGGAGAGGTGAGTGAGCTGATCCTCTGACGCTGCACATTCATTAGCATGTTAGCATGCCCACAGGGGCGTACTAACATGCTAATGGGGGCGACTAGCAAGGGAAGCAATTCCCTTGGGGCTACAGTCCTCACTCATTAGCATACGATATAAGATCTTTAGAAATACTTTTTCTAAAGATCTCTCTATCTATGCTAATGTATACAGGGATGGTTAGACAGGGATTACCAATATGCACCCAGAACTGCTCACGGTTCTGGGTGCATACAGGACCTGACAGGTTCACTTTAATGTTTTCTGTTTCAATGAACTGCTTTAGATGTTTTGCTGTGTGACAGAGGGCATTGTCCTGCATGAGAATTGCTGTTTGATTGAGTGATGAACGCAAGTAAGGAACCATGTGTTATTAAAGAATTTCTGATACACATTTGCATTCACTCTGCCATGTAGCTGTATGAGAAGTCCAATTCCTGCTGCAGAAAACATTCCCCAAACCATGACACTTCCTCCACCACCATTCACTGACTTCTTAACACACTTTGGATTCAGTATTTCCCCAGTTTGTAGATGAACATAATGTTTCCCCTCAGACCCAAATAAATTAAACTTTCTTTCATCACTAAATTGAACTGTGGACCACTTCTCCTTTGTTCACACAACACGCTCCTCACCAAAGGCAAGTCTAGCCTTTTGATTCTTTCTGCTAATGAGAGGTTTGGTCACTTTAGAGTGGGTTTTCCATCCAAATGCTCTTAAACGTTGTGACACTGTATGACAAGACATATCCTTATCCTGTTCAGTGCTGAACTGGAGAGCAATTCCAGCTGCAGTGTTGAAACGATTACTCATGGAGATTCTATGCATTATCCTGTACCGTCTTGTATTTGTCTTTCGAGGGCGACCAGCCTTATTGGGGGACTTGAAAGAGTTTGAGATGTTGTAAAGATACAATATTCTCAAAATCACAGACTTGCAACAACAAACTTCTTTTGCTATGGCTAATTGGGTCATCACTTTGGCCTTCATTTGAACAATCTGCTGCCGGAGGATTTCAGTCACTTTGGAACGGCACACCATTTTTGCAAAGTCAGTGCAAACTAGAAAGTTAGGCTGCCAGTCACCAGGTGCCAGGTTACCACCAATAACTTGCAGGAATCTAAAAGTGCTCTCTCATTTTGATCCGTGTTCTTTTTCATTCATCTCATTTACATTTTTATTATGTGCTTTTGAAACAATTAAATTTACGAAATAAGCTTAAAATACGACTAGTTTACTCATGTTAGGGTATAATCACATAGGACTACAGAATGACCTTAACATTTAGTAAATTGTGTGTGGTTCTCTAATTTTGATCTCCAGTGTATATGAAATTATGCTTTTGGAAGGAATATTAATATTTGTGTGTGTAATCCTTTTTACATTGAAATTGCTACCCATGTTTATAATATAGTCAATAATTGAAGGTTTTTGACGTGATTTGTTTGGGTCAATTTTTTTAAAATCAGACACACCATATTTTTAGCAAAAATTAGATGTTATGAATTAGCCAAAAAATGGCAGGAAATCTGCTTTTAGGAAATATATAGAAAGTCGGGCTCTTTAATGGGTTATTTTCATCTCTGACCTTTATGGCATGTCCATGATGCAAAAAGGAGTCTTGATCTCAAAATAGGTACATTTCCAAGAGGCAAGATCTGCATATATCAGACTGTGGAGGAATAAAAGGTAGCCAGAGCCTTAGGCTGCTTAGACTGTGTGCCCTCCTTCGACTTCCTCCTAGTAACCTGACCGATTACATCAGGTGACATGTCTCATAGTGAGTAGGTAGTGGGTTGGAGGAAAAAAAAGACAACTTTTTTATGCATTACCCAACCTATGTCATTTGATGTCTCAAAATAAATATAGAAATTTGGAACTGCATTACTGCCATAAAAACTAGAGTAAAAATGAGGTACAATTTGGCCAATTTGTGAAAAGCCCAACAGCTAGTGACAAGGCGTACCCCGTAGTTGGGACTCTATCCTTGAATGCCTCTACCTGGGTTAAAAGCCTACAATTTAAAGGGCAGGTGAGATCCAGCTATTATGATTAAAATGCCCTTGGCTAGTGAGCGGAGTACTTAGTCAGAAGGGAGTATACTAGAGATGTAAAAAAACTGACCGCCTCTAACGGGGTACTATAGGGGCAGGGCCGGCGTCAGCACCCGGCAAACCCGGGCAAATGCCGGGGCCCTGGAGAGCCGGGGGGGCCCACTCGGCCTCGTCAGTTCTCCTGTCCCTTGGCCGGGGCCCACTCGCCTTTACAGTTCTGCGGTCCCCGGCCGAGTTCCGGGGACCGCAGTCCTCGGCAGCAATCTGCGGCGCCGTCACTTTAAGGCGCGCAGACATCCTCGTTTGAATTTCACCTGTGGGCGGAGCTACCGCCTTCTCAGTCCCACAGATGAAGGAGGCGAGCTTCTGTCCGGCGCTGTGTGGGCCCCCTCTCCACCGTGACCTAATCGGGTAAGTGCCCTCCCCGCCTCCCCATTATAGGCCCCGGTGAGCTGCTTCTACCCCCTGGATGTATGCCCTGGCCCCTGCCAATGCCCCCACCCGCCGATTCCGCGGGTGTGGGCCCCGCCGAGCCGCGGGTGCTGGCCCCGCCGAGCCGCGGGTGTGGGCCCTGCCGAGCCGCGGGTGCTGCCAGTGCCGCGGGTGCTGTACCCGCCGAGCCGCGGGTGTGGGCCCTGCCGAGCCGCGGGTGCTGCCAGTGCCGCGGGTGCTGTACCCGCCGAGCCGCGGGTGTGGGCCCTGCCGAGCCGCGGGTGCTGCCGCTGGTGCTGTCCCCGCCAAGCCGCGGGTGTGGGCCCCACAGAGCAGCAGAGTTGTGTGCATTTGTCTGAATGTAGCAGAGTTGTATGTGTTTGTCTGAATGTAGCAGAGTTGTATGTGTTTGTCTGTATGTAGCAGAGTTGTATGTGTTTGTCTGTATGTAGCAGAGTTGTATGTGTTTGTCTGTATGTAGCAGAGTTGTGTGTGTTTGTCTGTATGTAGCAGAGTTGTGTGTGTTTGTCTGTATGTAGCAGAGTTGTATGTGTTTGTATGTAGCAGAGTTGTGTGTGTTTGTCTGTATGTAGCAGAGTTGTATGTGTTTGTCTGTATGTAGCAGAGTTGTATGTGTTTGTATGTAGCAGAGTTGTATGTGTTTGTCTGTATGTAGCAGAGTTGTATGTGTTTGTCTGTATGTAGCAGAGTTGTGTGTGTTTGTCTGTATGTAGCAGAGTTGTGTGTGTTTGTCTGTATGTAGCAGAGTTGTATGTGTTTGTATGTAGCAGAGTTGTATGTGTTTGTCTGTATGTAGCAGAGTTGTATGTGTTTGTCTGTATGTAGCAGAGTTGTGTTTGTCTGAATGTAGCAGAGTTGTGTGCATTTGTCTGAATGTAGCAGAGTTGTATGTGTTTGTATGTAGCAGAGTTGTATGTGTTTGTCTGTATGTAGCAGAGTTGTATGTGTTTGTCTGTATGTAGCAGAGTTGTATGTGTTTGTCTGTATGTAGCAGAGTTGTATGTGTTTGTCTGTATGTAGCAGAGTTGTATGTGTTTGTCTGTATGTAGCAGAGTTGTGTGTTTGTCTGTATGTAGCAGAGTTGTATGTGTTTGTCTGTATGTAGCAGAGTTGTATGTGTTTGTCTGTATGTAGCAGAGTTGTATGTGTTTGTCTGTATGTAGCAGAGTTGTATGTGTTTGTCTGTATGTAGCAGAGTTGTATGTGTTTGTCTGTATGTAGCAGAGTTTGTGTGTGTGTTTGTCTGTATGTAGCAGAGCTGTATGTGTTTGTATGTAGCAGAGTTGTATGTGTTTGTCTGTATGTAGCAGAGTTGTGTGTGTGTGTGTGTGTCTGTCTGTATGCAGCAGACTTGTGTGTGTGTGTGTGTGTCTGTAAGTGTATATGACTGTATATATTTGTCTGTTTATATGTATTTTTGTGAGTTTGTCTTTAAATATGTATATGTTCGTATCGGTGTCTGTGTGTGGATGGGGCCCACTGGGACTCTTCCGCCCGGGGCCCACAAAAACCTGGAGCCGGCCCTGTATAGGGGCACTGTAGTTGGCCCTGAGGGGGTAATATAGGGCCACTTTAGCTGTAAAGGTGTACTGTAGGGGCATTGTAGTTGGCCTTAAGTGGGCAAAGTAGGGGCATTGTAATTGTCTCTAAAGGGGTATTATAAGGGCATGGTTGTTGGCAATGAAGTCATATTATAGGGGCACTGTTGTTGCCTCTGAGAGGATATTGTAGGGGCACTGTTGTTACCTCTGAGGGGGTATTGTAGGAGCACTGTTGCCTCTGAGGGAGTATTGTAGGGGCACTGTTTTTGCCTCTAAGGGGGTATTGTAGGGGTACTGTTGTTGCCTTTGAGGGGATATTGTAGGATCACTGTTGTTGCCTCTGAGAAGATATTCTAGGGGCACTGTTGTTGCCTCTGAGGGGACATTTTAGGAGCACTGTTGTTGCCTCTGAGGGGGTATTATAGGGGCACTGTTGTTGCCTCTGAGAGGATATTGCAGGGGCACTGTTGTTGCCTCTGAGGGGGTATTGTACGGGCACTATTGTTACCTTTGAGGGGGTATTGTAAAGGCACTGTTGTTGCCTCTGAGAGGGTATTGTAGGGGCACTATTGTTGCCTCTGAAGGGGTATTGTTGGGGCACTGTAGTTTAGTTGGTTCTGAGGGAATATTGTAGGATCACTGTTGTTGCCTCTGAGGGAGTATTGTATTGGCACTGTAGTTGGCTCTGAGGGGATATTGTAGGAGCACTGTTGTTGCCTCTGAGGGGATATTGTAGGTGCACTGTTGTTGCCTCTGAGGGGATGTTATAGGGGCACTGTTGTTGCCTTTGAGGGGGTATTGTAGGGGCACTGTTGTTGCCTCTGAGAGGGTATTGTAGGAGCACTGTTGTTGTCTCTGAGGGGGTATTGTAGGGGCACTGTTGTTGCCTCTGAGGGAGTATTGCAGGGGCACTGTTGTTGCCTCTAAGGGAGTATTGTAGGGGCACTGTTGTCGCCTCTGAAGTGGTATTGTAGGGGCACTGTTGTTGCCTCTGAGGGGGTATTATAGGGGCACTGTTGCCTCTGAGGGGGTATTGTAGGGGCACGGTTGTTGCCTCTGAGGTGGTATTGTAGGGGCACTGTTGTTGCCTCTGAGGGAGTATTGTAGGGGCACTGTTGTTGCCTCTGAGGGGATATTGTAGGGGCACTGTTATTGCCTCTGAGGGGATATTGTAGGGGCACCGTTGTTGCCTCTGAGGGGACATTGTAGGAGCACTGTTGTTGCCTCTAAGGGGGTATTGTACGGGCACTATTGTTGCCTCTGAGGGGGTATTGTAGGGGCACTGTTGTTGCCTCTGAGGAGGTATTGTAGGGGCACTGTTGTTGCCTCTGAGGGGGTATTGTAGGGGCACTGTTGTTGCCTCTGAGGAGGTATTGTAGGGGTACTGTAGTTTAGTTGGCTCTGAGGGGATATTGTAGGAGCCAATTCCACAGAGAGACAACTGCAGCACCAACCTCCTCACTTGTGCAAGCGTGAATCACTAATGCAGGATCAGGGCAGGGATCCTCCACCCAGCTGGCTGAGAGGTGCTCGTCCAAAAGTTCAGTAATAGAGTCCATGTCAGAAAGAGGATGGCACTCACCAAGATCCAGTAGATTCTTTATTAGGCTGGAGTCACACTTGCGATTGGAAAATCGGTCCGATTCTCGGACGATTTCTTCTCACATTTCATCAGTGTGCAATCAGTTTTTACCCTCAGCAGCTGCTATTCATGTACTGTTATGTACAGGAGCATTTACAGTGTTCTCTGCTACTTGCTAGAAATCTATTATGAAAAACGGATGTCACTAGGATAACCTCTGTGCCGTCCGTGTGACATCTGTTTTTTTTCCACACACCCATAGACTTGTATTGGAGTGACTCGCGCGAGAAACTCACTAAAACGCAGCATGCTGCGATTTTTTTCTCAGTCCGATTTGGAGTGAGAAAAAAATAGCAGATGGGAGCTGAATCATTGATTAACATTTGTCCAAGTGCAATTCGAGATTTTCTCGCATAGCACTCATGCGAGTTAGGGGTACTTTACACGCTGCGATATCGCTAGCAATTGCTAGTGATGTCGAGCGCGATAGCACCTGCCCCCGTCGTGTGTGCGATATTGTGATCATTGCCGTAGCGAACATTATCGCTACGGCAGCGTCACACGCACATACCTTGATAGCGACGTCGCTATGACCACCGAACAATCCCTCCTTCAAGGGGGAGGGCGTTCGGCGTCATAGCGACGTCACTGCCGCGCTCACTAAGCGGCCGGCCAATAGAAGCGGAGGGGCGGAGATGAGCAGGACGTAACATCCCGCCCACCTCCTTCCTTCCGCATTGCCGCTGGACGCAGGTAAGGAGATGTTCGTCGTTCCTGCGGTGTTACACATAGCGATGTGTGGTGCTGCAGCAACGACGAACAACATCGTACCGGTGGCAGTAGCAACGACATTAAGGAAATGTACGACATGTCAACGAGCACCGTTTTGGAACGATTTTGCGATCGTTGATCGTCGCTCATTAGTGTTACACACTGCGATGTCGCTACCGGCGCCGGATGTGCGTCACTAACGACGTGACCCCGATATATCGGTAGCGATGTTGCAGCGTGTAAAGCACTCCTTAATCGCAAGTGTGACTCCAGCCTTAGAAAAGGTGCAGTAAAAGTGGCAGGAGTAGAGCTGTCAGCAGGCCCCCTCACGGACGACGGCCGTTTCGCGTATGAATGACCATGATGGACCTGAGGAAGTGTATTCATACGTGAAACGGACGTCGTCCGTGAGGGGGCCTGCTGACAGCTCTACTCCTGCCGCTTTTACTGCACCTTTTCTAATAAAGAATCTACTAGATTTTGGTGAGTGCCATCCTCTTTCTGACATGGAGGATATTGTAGGGGCACTGTTGCCTCTGAGGGGGATTGTAGGGGCACTGTTGTTGCCTCTGAGGGGGTATTATAGGGGCACTGTTGCCTCTGAGGGGGTATTGTAGGGGCACTGTTGTTGCCTCTGAGGGGGTATTATAGGGGCACTGTTGCCTCTGAGGGGAGATTGTAGGGGCACTGTTGTTGCCTCTGAGGGGGTATTGTACGGGCACTGTTGTTGCCTCTGAGGGGGTATTGTAGGGGCACTGTTGTTGCCTCTGAGGGGGTATTGTAGGGGCACTGTTGCCTCTGAGGGGGATTGTAGGGGCACTGTTGTTGCCTCTGAGGGGGTATTGTAGGGGCACTGTTGCCTCTGAGGGGGTATTATAGGGGCACTGTTGCCTCTGAGGGGGTATTGTAGGGGCACTGTTGTTGCCTCTGAGGGGGTATTATAGGGGCACTGTTGCCTCTGAGGGGAGATTGTAGGGGCACTGTTGTTGCCTCTGAGGGGGTATTGTAGGGGCACTGTTGTTGCCTCTGAGGGGGTATTGTAGGGGCACTGTTGTTGCCTCTGAGGGGGTATTGTACGGGCACTGTTGTTGCCTCTGAGGGGGTATTTTAGGGGCACGGTTGTTGCCTCTGAGGGGGTATTGTAGGGGCACGGTTGTTGCCTCTGAGGGGGTATTGTAGGGGCACGGTTGTCTCAGAGGAGGTATTGTAGGGGCACTGTTGTTGTCTCTGAGGGGGTATTGTAGGAGCACTGTTGTTGTCTCTGAGGGGGTATTGTAGGGGCACGGTTGTCTCTGAGGGGGTATTGTAGGGGCACTGTTGTTGTCTCTGAGGGGGTATTGTAGGGGCACGGTGGTTGCCTCTGAGGGGGTATTGTAGGGGCACTGTTGTTGTCTCTGAGGGGGTATTGTAGGGGCACGGTTGTCTCTGAGGGGGTATTGTAGGGGCACTGTTGTTGTCTCTGAGGGGGTATTGTAGGGGCACGGTTGTTGCCTCTGAGGGGGTATTGTAGGGGCACTGTTGTTGTCTCTGAGGGGGTATTGTAGGGGCACAGTTGTCTCTGAGGGGGTATTGTAGGGGCACTGTTGTTGTCTCTGAGGGGGTATTGTAGGGGCACGGTTGTTGCCTCTGAGGGGGTATTGTAGGGGCACTGTTGTTGTCTCTGAGGGGGTATTGTAGGGGCACGGTTGTTGCCTCTGAGGGGGTATTGTAGGGGCACGGTTGTTGCCTCTGAGGGGGTATTGTAGGGGCACTGTTGTTGTCTCTGAGGGGGTATTGTAGGGGCACGGTTGTTGCCTCTGAGGGGGTATTGTAGGGGCACGGTTGTTGCCTCTGAGGGGGTATTGTAGGGGCACTGTTGTTGTCTCTGAGGGGGTATTGTAGGGGCACGGTTGTTGCCTCTGAGGGGGTATTGTAGGGGCACTGTTGTTGTCTCTGAGGGGGTATTGTAGGGGCACTGTTGTTGTCTCTGAGGGGGTATTGTAGGGGCACGGTTGTTGCCTCTGAGGGGGTATTGTAGGGGCACTGTTGTTGTCTCTGAGGGGGTATTGTAGGGGCACGGTTGTTGCCTCTGAGGGGGTATTGTAGCTGGCTATTGTCTGTGATAGTTTATTCATATGAAACCCACTCAGTTTCTCTGTAGAAAATAACAGTGCCCGGCTACAATGAAGGTAGATTTTGTATGCAGCTTCTAGAGCCGGGGGCAAGATGGCCGGAGCGCGCCGGAACTCCATCCCAGGATGCCCACGAAGGCCGTTCGTCATTTCCGGTGAATGGGAGTGACGGGTCAGAAGGCGGAGGGGAAGATGGCGGCGCCGGAGGAGCGGGAGTTGAGCCAGGAGCAGACCGAAAAGCTGCTGCAGTTTCAGGTAGAGGCTGTGGGAGAGGATGGAGAGCGGCTGTATGCGGGGCCGCCACGTGTGGTGCTGGACGGGCCGCAATGGCAGCAGCGTCTATGGCCTGTTTTGTATGGAGTCTGGAGGGATGCGTTGTGGCCCCGGGGTGAGCGCTGCGGAGCTGTGGGGACATGGCGGGTGCACAGGCCGTTGGGACGTTAGTCGGAGGCCGCTAGTCTGGACAGGTGAGGAGGGCTCCCTGCCCCCATCATTACCCGCAGCCTTGCAGAAAGATGGCTGGCCACATGGGGCTGCTCCGTGCAGACTGGGAGTGGACATTGCATATGGCCCGGAGGTCGGCAGCAGCGGTCCTGGCCCTGCTCTTGTCTATTCGGGCTTATAGCCAGAGGGCCGTGGTGGAGCCGCAGATCACACGTGGTCCCTGCTGTGAGGCCACTAATATGGCCAGCTCTGTACAATCAGCGGATTACCAGGTGCCGGAATAGAGGACATGGTCACCTGTAGATTGTCACACGTCCTATGCAGCAGAGCTGACCCTCTGAATTACTATTGACCCTCTGATTATATGGAGATGTATACAGGGTCCTAGAAATGACCTGTTTACTAACCATTTCTCCTGCAACCACTAAGGGGTCTTCATCCGGGAGGGGGGTCACTCCTCTGATCGCCACTTTAATCTAGAAAAGTCAGGGCAGTTTGAGAGCTAACCCTTCATTTAGGATCCACCCTCCATACCGGCACGTGTCAAAGATCCACGTATATTGTGATATCTGTATATACGCAGGGTTATAGACCGGAGCAGTCCAGAAGATTTAGGGTCCACCCTCCATACCGGCATGTCAGAGATCCACGTATACTGTGATATCCGTATATACGCAGGGTTATAGACCGGAGCAGTCCAGAAGATTTAGGGTCCACCCTCCATACCGGCATGTGTCAGAGATCCACGTATACTGTGATATCCGTATATACGCAGGGTTACAGACCGGAGCAATCCAGAAGATTTAGGCTATGTGCCCACTCTGCGGAAAATGTGCGGATTTCTCGCGGAAAAGCCGCGGATTTCCCGAAAATCTGCAGCTCAGGCATTTCCCAGCCATTTCTATGGCATTTTGGAAATGCTGTGCCCATGCTGCGGATTTTGATCCGGAAAAATCTGCAACATGTCAATTATTGTTGCGGATTTTCATCCGGATTTTGTCTTTAAAATTGGTAAAGAAAAAAATCCGCACCAAAATCCGCGGCAATTCCGCGATAAATCCGCGTCAAATCCGCACCTTTGAAAAGGTGCGGATTTTGCGGGAAAGCTGCGGATTTTGATGCAGAAAAATCCGCAGCTACAGTCTCCCGTGGACACATAGCCTTAGGGTTCACCCTCCATACCGGCACGTGTCAAAGATCCACGTACATTGTGATATTTGTATATACGCAGGGTTAGAGACCGGAGCACTCCAGAAGACTTAGGGTCCACCCTCCATACCGGCATGTGTCAGATCCACGTATATTGTAATATCTGTATATACGCAGGGTTACAGACCAGAGCACTCCAGAAGATTTAGGGTCCACCCTCCAAACCGGCATGTGTCAGAGATCCACGTATACTGTAATATCTGTATATACGCAGGGTTATAGACCGGAGCACTCCAGAAGATTTAGGGTTCAACCTCCATACCGGCATGTCAGAGATCCACGTATACTGTGATATCTGTATATACGCAGGGTTATAGACCGGAGCACTCCAGAAGATTTAGGGTTCACCCTCCATACCGGCATGTGTCAGATCCACGTATATTGTAATATCTGTATATACTCAGGGTTACAGACCGGAGCACTCCAGAAGATTTAGGGTTCACCCTCCATACCGGCATTTGTCAGAGATTCACGTATATTGTGCTATCTGTATATACGCAGGGTTACAGACCGGAGCAATCCAGAACATTTAGGGTTCACCCTCCATACCGGCATGTGTCAGAGATCCACGTATACTGTGATATCCGTATATACGCAGGGTTACAGACCGGAGCAATCCAGAACATTTAGGGTTCACCCTCCATACCGGCATGTGTCAGAGATCCACGTATACTGTGATATCCGTATATACGCAGGGTTACAGACCGGAGCAATCCAGAAGATTTAGGGTTCACCCTCCATACCGGCATGTGTCAGAGATCCACGTATACTGTGATATCTGTATATACGCAGGGTTAGAGACCGGAGCACTCCAGAAGATTTAGGGTCCACCCTCCATACCGGCATGTGTCAGAGATCCACGTATATTGTGCGTGCTATCCGTATATACGCAGGGTTACAGACCGGAGCAATCCAGAAGATTTAGGGTCCACCCTCCATACCGGCACGTGTCAGAGATCCACGTATACTGTTAGCTGTATATTCGCAGGGTTACAGACCAGAGCACTCCAGAAGATTTCTAGGGAATTTCCAGGCATATTAGACCAGTATATCCAGCGGATCCAGTACTTCAGGAACATTGGGATACTCCGTCCATATGAAAAGAAGAAAAACATAGCACTCACCCTTTCATAAAACTTGACTATATTGTGTTCAAAACATTACAACACAGCAGGTGGAACATCGGATGCAGGCCATTCAGAGAATGACTGCCGTTTCGCCTCCAAGGCTCTTCCACAGGTCTGGCCAAGCACCAGATTTCTTCTCACATTTCTTTACAAGCATTAGACAGATCTGGCCACAGATGCGTTGTTACACGTGGACACCCTTAATTGTGAGAGTAAAATTATGTGTCTGCACCTCCGATAGCACCTGGTAACTTCAGTGGGGCATTAGTGCGGTGTTGTTTTTTTTTTTTTTTCAGTTTAACATTGATACTTATTGGGTTTAACAAATAACCACATTTACAAATGTGGTTATCATTAGCGTAAGAGTTATGATGGGTTCACACATAGCGATGCAGCAGCGATCACGACGGGCGACCTGACCTTATCAGGATCGCTGCTGCGTTGTTACATGGTCGCTGGTGAGCTGTCACACAGGCAGATCTCACCAGTGACCAGCCCCCAGACAGCAGCGACGGGTGGAAGCGTTGCTGCGCTTGGTAAATATCGGGTAACCAAGGGCTTGGTTACCCGATATTTACATTGGTTACCAGCGCACACCGCTTAGCGCTGGCTCCCTGCACTCCAGAGTACACATCGGGTTAATAAGCAAACCCTTGCTTATTTACCCGATGTGTACTCTGGCGTGCAGGGAGCCAGCACTGGCAGCGTGAGAGCGGCGGACGCTGGTAACGAAGGTAAATATCGGGTAACCAAGGTAAGGGCTTTCCCTTGGTTACCCGATGTTTACCTTTGTTACAGCTTACCGCAGCTGCCAGACGCCGGCACCCTGCTCGCTTCAGTTCGTCGCTCTCTCAATGTCACACACAGCGATGTGTGCTGCGGGAGAGCAACGAGCAAAAGATAAAGCAGGACATTCAGTAACGAGCATCGACCTCACAGCAGGGGCCAGCTGATTGCTGGATGTCACACACAGCGACGGGACGTCGCTGCTACGTCACAGAAAATGGTGACCAAGCAGCGACGTCGTTGTTGCTGTCGCTGTGTGTGATGGTACCTTAAATCATAGACTGAAGCCTAGCTCCACCTCAGAGATCCTGAAATGATATCTTATCAGAGGCTGTTGCACTCATCCCCCATGCTTTAAACTGCATCTGTGTTTGCACAGCTTGTCTATATAACAAAGAGCTTGTGTGGGGGAAGCTTATTTCTTTTATGGCACCTAAAGACCAGTGAGATTATCTTGACTGATAAAATCCTGAGAGGGATCCTGGAGATATGATTATTCATTGTATGCCAATTGATCCCACTGTATACCCCCTCCCAACCTCAGATAAAGCCATTCCCATGCTCATCACTGCCTGCATTGCTCAAAGCAGTATCTGTTTTAAAGGGATGGTGTCGTCAAAAAAATGTTGTTTTCAATATTTGAAAAAATATAAAGTCTTAATGTTTTGTTTAAATAAAATTATTTGTTTTTAATTCAGAAAAAAAAATAAAAAATTGAAAGCTTGATATTTTCCACTCTTAGGCCTTGTGCGCACTGGGAAATGAAATTTTCTTGAGAAAATTCCGCATGCTCTCAAAGATTACCGCACCCGCGGTAAAAAACCTCGGGAAACCGCACCCGAAAACCGCATGCGGTTTGCCGCGGTTTTACTGCGGTATTATTCGCGGTATTGCCGCGGTTTTGCCGCGTGCGGGTTGGGATGTGCTTTATTGCATTCAATGCAATAAAGCACATTGAAAAAAAAAAAAAAAAAAGTCATTTAATTCTGATAGTAGATAGACAGAAGAATAGATAGAGGGATAGATAGATAGACAGACAGATAGATAGAGGGATAGATAGAGGGATAGATAGAGGGATAGATAGAGGGATAGATAGAGGGATAGATAGAGGGATAGATAGAGGGATAGATAGAGGGATAGATAGAGGGATAGATAGAGGGATAGATAGAGGGATAGATAGAGGGATAGATAGAGGGATAGATAGATAGAGGACAGATCGCTACATTTCCCACGGTCGGCAGTGAGTTCACATTACCGGCCGTGGGAAATGACCGGTAATTACCTCTGCTGTCTGCTGCTTTCATTCAGCGCTGTGTCTGTGACAGTCGCGGCTGGATGGAAGCAGCGCAGGACCCTGTGGATTACGTCGGAGCGGTGGATTACGCCGGAGCTTTGGTGCGGGAGGGGTTAATAAAATGGTAAACGAGGCTTGTTTGTTTTATTTAAAATAAAGGATTTTTCGGTGTCTGTGTTTTTTCACTTTACTTACGGGTTGATCATGTCAGCTGTCACATAGACGCTGCCATGATCAAGCCTGGAGTTAATGGCGGTGGTCCCCCACCATCATTAACCCCTTGTATTACCTTGCTGCCACTGCTACACGGCAGCAAGAAGAGCCGAGGACACGCCGGTATTGCCGCATAATGTATGCGACAGTCCCGGGGCAGCTGCGGCTGATATTCTCGGCTGCGGGAGGGGGAGTGAGGCGGGGGACATTAACCCTGCCTCTCTCCCTCCCCAGCCTGAGAATACCGGGCCGCCGCTGTGTGTTTACCTCGGCTGGAAGGTAAATATGCAGCGGAGCCCACGTTCTTTGTTTTCTATATTTCCGTTTTATTTCTATGTGTGTTCTATGTGTCTGTGATCTATGTCTGTGATGTGTTCTGTGTCTGTGATGTGTGTGTCTGTGATGTGTTTGTGTTTACTCTCTGCACGGCTTCCTCTTCCTGTAATGACATCACTTCCCTGCAAACCGCAGACAGGCGATGTACATTACCGGAGGTAAACCGCGAAATACCGCAGGGAATAACGCAGGAAAACGCAGTGAACCGCACAGAATTTGCTGCCTGCGTTATTCCCTGCGGGATTTCATGATTAACATTGGAGTCAATGGAGTGAAATCCCGCAGCGATGTGCGGAAAAGAAGTGACATGCACTTGTTTTTGCTGCGGGATTCCCGCAGCAAAACATGCAGCTGTCAAATTCCGCCCAGTGCGCACAGGATTTTTTTTTCTCCATAGGATTTGCTGGTGATTCACTGCAGAGATGTTATGAACATTTTCTGCAGCGAAACATGCAGCAAATCCGCGGAAAATCCGCGGCAAAATCCGGTAAGTGCGCACATAGCCTTAAACACTAGGGGGATTAGCTGCTGAAATCCTGCTGTAGAACTACTGTAGTACTAGCTCACATTACAGCTGCAGTAAAGTGTGCAGAATCTGCTCTCCTGTGTGTGATGCCACCTCCCCTCCCAATCTGGGTGTTTCCAAAAGGATAAGAGAATGAAGTTTAGGGTCATATGTCTGAAGTGTCACCAAGGACAGCTGCATAGTGCTCCACTGTATCCCTAAGCCCCATTGCTGGCTGTCTCCCAATGCCTCACTGTATCTCGCACCCCCATATACTGTGCTGCTGGTTGGGATCAGAGGTCCGAGGTGACATGCAGTGAGGAGGGGTGATCCGTAGTGCAGTGCCGCTCAGACTACAGATCACCGCTTCCAGCCGCATGCACTCACCTCAGACCTGCGCCCCCGGCAGGATGTCCTGTCAGCAATTACAGTATGAGCAGCGGACGGAGGCCCGAAGTGCGCACACGTGGGGTGAGCGATGGAGGTGTAACTGGTGGAGCGGGGAGGGGGGCTGAACTGGGAACGGGACGGGGGCTGAACAGCAGAGTTGGAGAAAAGCACGCCAGGATCAGTAACGGTGCAATCACCATTGCCCGGCGTTGGTACTGACCCCATCCATCCCGGCGGATGACAGGGCAAATGGAGCACACGTCATACGCTGTGTGCTCCACAAAGATGACGCTGATCTCCTACTTCTGCTGTGATCTGGCATCCCAGGGGGCGCGTCCATCTCACAGCAGACGCCTTCTCTAATGCAACTCAATGGGGACGGAATCCAACCATTGCCCTCTATGCCCTGGAGGCTGCCATAAAGAAGGTAACTGTCGTTACAAACACCAACTTTAAGACTGCAGCCCCCAGTGCTTCAGTAACACTATAATTAAATAAAAACTAAATAAACAATGAGTTTAATTTTGTATTAAAAATACTTGATTTCATAATCACTATTAATACAAAAATAAAAAACCGCAACACCCTTCCTTTAAGGGCCTCTACAACCCAGGACATATCTGATATGTCGCCGTGTCAGGACCCCTGTATATACCTATATTGATGGCTTATCCCATAGATTTGGCATCAGTATTACTAGTCTAAAAAAACCTAACCCCTGTGTCTTTTTCCATTGTCTAAATTTGAGGACATAGTTAAAGGGGTTGTATAGACCAGCGGGTGACTAGCCGTCGGAGCCACAATAATCAGCCGAATGAGTCCTCTTTATCCACCTCCCTAAACAGAGCAGCAGTGCGCACGCCCGACCATCCTTCCTCCTTTGGGTGTGAAGCGTT